>NW_023501091.1:0-352754 GCF_014066305.1 Letharia columbiana | reverse complement strand
TAGATTAAGATATAAGTGTGCTATTTTAATAAAGTCGTCGATTCGAAAGGCTAGTATAATTACTCTTTAATTGATATAAATATAAATAACGTCGACGTTAAGAAGATATTTTATTAGATTAAAATTGCTTATTAGATTAGTAAGATAGTAGAGGTTTTAAAATTAAAGAGTGTTAGCGAAAGGCTTAAATAGTAGAATAGCTATAAAGAATTAAGTAAATAAAGTATTATTAAATAAATAGATAATAGTGGAAAAGCTTCTAAATTATTCGATAGTTAATTAATATCGAATAATGATATTACTATTATATTATAAGAGTAATATAAAAATATAAGTATAATAAGTAATATATAGTAAAGATGATTATTCTTCTACTGAGAAGTAACTACTTATAATACTAAGCTAAGGTTCTTATTAAGGTACCTTCTTAGCAGGTACGAAGGTAGATAAAATCATATACTCATGTAACTACGATAGCTTACTATAACACTTTTAGTAATCGAAGATAATTATTAAATTAGCGTATAGTTTAATTTTATCTTTAATTAATATTCGTATATACTTAGATAATATTAAATCCGCGATTTATTAAATCTTCGATTTAATTTAATAGAAAGTTAATAAACTTCTATTATATATAGTTATAATTCGAAAATCTATTCTTCTTATTAATTTATAGTTTTTTCTAATTATTATTAAGAGATTAACGAGTTTAAAGAATCTTATTCTTTTTAATAAAAAAGTTTTTCGAGATTAGACGAAACGCCTCGTTTATCTTTTATATTAAAACTCGATACTTTTAAATACTCTTTCTATAATAAATTAATAATTTCTCTAATTAAATTATTTTTCGAAGTCGCTAGACGATATTATTATATTCGAAATTAATATTATTTATAATTCTCTTTTTTTCTAAAGTCGCTAATAATTTTAATATATTATTATCGCTATTATAACTATAACTTATAAATATTTTATCTTATTTAAGTAAAATAATTTCCACTTTTAAAGATTAAAGGCGATATTCTTATATAAACACGTCTCGATAACGAGTAATATACTCTACTCTATTAATTAGAGTATAAATAAATTTATTAATCTATTTATTAATATCTCGCTTATTATTAAAAATACTCTCTTAACTATTAATAATAACATCGTTATTATTACTACTACTCGATTTCTCTATTAAATTATTAATTATAACTAATAAAAAGATCTCTTTATTAGAGTTTATAATACGCTCTAATATCTTTAATTATATTATAATAATATTTTAATTTAATATTATATTAATCGATAATAATCTATTTTATAAATATTAAGACTATATTCTAATAGTAATTATTATATTAATTTTAAATCGCTATTTTTTAAAAGAATTAAGGAATTAGAATTATTAGATTTAAAGAGTTTTAGAGTTATATAGTAATATAAAATTAGAAAAATAAATATATTTATATATTAATTTAGTAATAAAATTAATTTTTAAGAAAGTAAAGAAAACTCGAGGGAGATCGCTTGCTTAAGCTTATTCGCTAAGACTTCGCTAAGACTTCGTTAAGTGTATATTAGACGTATATAAGCTAAGTAATCTAGAGTTCTCTCACTTAGAATCCTTAAGCCCCTTTTCTAACACTTCGATAGTTTTAATTAAATACGATATATTTTATTTTAATTTAATTTATTTTAAATAGAAAGTAAAAGCGTTTAAGCGATAGTCTTTAACTTTTAAATTATAAATAAATTATAATTATTTAAATTTAAAATAATTATTTTAAAGTAAGAATTTTCTATATTAAAAAGATTAATAAAGCTTTTTATAATTATAATTATCTTTATTATAATAGATATAAATATTTAAAAATAATTATAATTATAGCGATAGATTATATTATTATTAAAATAATTATTAAATATAATTTAAATTTATAATCTATTAAAATATAAAGATAGAATACTTAGTTATATTAACTATAGAGTTCTATAGAAGAAAAAAGCGACTTAATATAAACGCGCTAAGACGTATTATATAATCGCTAAGACGCTAAGAGTTATATAATTCGAATATTAATAGTCTTAGCGATTATAGAATAGTCGAGATAACTTTTTAATATAAAGTATATATTCTTAATTTATACTATATCTTACGATATTTAAATTAAAACCTTTTAATTATTTTAAAATTAGTTATTTAATATTATAAGAAAAGATTATAAAAATTATAGATTATAAAGAGTAGTAGTTGTAAAGATATTTAAGAAATTTCAATTTTTGGTTTTAGAGGGGGGGTGCTTGTGGGAACTTTTCTATTTTCCAATGATTAAGAATATAGGGGTAAGCCGTCAAAACCAACATAAACCTCCCTAATGGCGAAGCGATTCTCGCACTCTCTAGCCCTTCAGGAGGCATTAACAAAGAATGTCAAGTATAATAGCTGAGGCTACGACCGATATGCTGACGACATATCACGAGCTCAACGGCGACATAGATGTCTTGTATGAAGAGCCTAGTCCTCTCGAATTCATGAGATACGTGGCCAAAAATCGACCATTAGTTGTGCGCCGAGGCTGTTCGAAATGGCTTGCTGTGCGTACATGGAATGCTCATTACCTTCAGGATATTATGAAAGACATTCCTGTTGGAGTAGCCATCACACCTCACGGGTCAGTACGAGGCCATTCTAGACAGTCGAATGGACACTAAAAGTCGATAAAGTAATGCGGACTCGGTCCAGAAAAGGCCCGAGGACGGCTCGACATACTTCGTAAAGCCTTTTGAATTGGTATTTACATTTTCGAAGAAACTTGTTCCTGTTTTAGAATAAGTCTTGAATTTTACAGCGTGCTCTGGGAGCGAAAGACCCCTTCAGATTGTCTCATTGCTTGAACTCTTGCTTTGAAGGAAAATCCTGATTCCGAGATTGCCGTAGGACGAACCGTTTTCTACCTTTCTCAGCTACTTACAAAGTTCAAACGCTCAGACGACGGTCGAGTTGGTCAAGTATTCGCAAGCCCGTATGGCCATGTCTTCAATCTAAGGCTACGGCCACTGACTTATTTCTCTTAGAAAATGACAATCTTCGCGGCGAATACTCACATCTGTACCGTGATGTAGAAGCAGACATTCGCTGGGCGTCAATAGCCCTACAAAAGGAGCCCGACGCGATCAATCTGTGGATAGGTAACAAGCATAGCACCACAGCTTTGCACAGAGACAATTATGAAAACATCTATTGTCAAATAGTTGGATCAAAAGATTTTGTGCTATTGGCCCCAGTGGAGACGGCTTGCATCAACGAGAAATTTATGCCATCTGCCGCCTATGCTGCAGACATGTCCCTCGATCCTGACGATCCTCCTGCTCAAGTGCCCTGTGCTGTATGGGATCCAGACAAGCCAGAAGAGAATGCAACCAGATTCTCATCTCTAAGCAAACCACTTCGCATAAGGCTTGATCCAGGCGATATGTTGTATCTCCCTGCATGCTGGTGAGATCTTCGTGCTTAGAATTGGCGAAATTTTGAGACTGATCAAGAAGAAAGGTATCATAAGGTCTCACAGGATAGCTCGGACGAGGGCATATGTTGCAGTGTCAATTATTGTAGGTCAAAGATTCGAGGCAAGATTGCTTCGCTAGTGCTCACAGTTCCGCAGGGTACGATATGGACTTCGAAGGCACATTCTTTGCTTCGAATTCTTTTCTTCGACATATGGCTTGGGCTTCAACAGAGCTCAAAAAAGCACCATAGAGTGCACCAAGCCTTGTGTCAGACCACTATTATAGAACTGATCTCCCATCGCAGTAGCCAAGGCTAACGCTTTTTCTTCGCGAGTCTCTTCTCTGCCCTAACATCCTTTTTCAGTCGGGCGTCAACAATCTTGTACTTGCCTTTTACACCTCGTGGCCGTCCTGATATGCCCTTATTACCGCCTTTGGCAACAACAAGCTTCACCTGTTGTTGGGGCTTCTTTTTCGCAGCCTTATTCATCATCTTCGCAATATTCTGAGCTTTATCTTTCTCCGAAATACCCTCATCGTCTGCCACCAGGGCCGACTTTTTGCGCAGCTTCTCCAGTCTCTGGGCAGCCTTGAACTTCTTACGGTCTTTAGCCTCTCTGACTTTTTTGATTGGGCGAGCGTTAAGAGCTCGAAGCTTTTCTTTGATGGCTGCCGCACCCGCTGCGCTTATGGGACGATGCGGTTTACTGTGCTTACCCTCATCATC
The DNA here is from genome assembly GCF_014066305.1 of Letharia columbiana. Classification (NCBI taxonomy): domain Eukaryota; kingdom Fungi; phylum Ascomycota; class Lecanoromycetes; order Lecanorales; family Parmeliaceae; genus Letharia; species Letharia columbiana. The sequence goes on along the minus strand of NW_023501091.1, from coordinate 348,526 downwards.
TAAGAACCATTCCGGAAGACCATCAGTGTCCCGGAAGGTGTATTTGTTGAACCCATCGTCCACCAAGTCCTGCGTGGACTTCTGTCCCGAGGCGACTTGTTGTGCCAAAGTCATGGCCTCAGCCGTTATAATGTCAATGTCGAGACGCCCGTCCTTTCGTGGCTCGCCTTCTGTTTCCCAATCAGTTTCTCCTGCTTTCACCACTTCGAAGCCGCCTTCGGTCTCATTTTCATCGTCTTTTCGTCTGTTCTCCGCTTCGTCTTCGCTCGCCTCGCTTTCCTCAGAGTCTTGCCCATCTGTCGCACCAGGAAGAGTTGCTTCTGCGGTTGGTAATTGGCTCAATCTCATGGATTCTTTCTCGATGGCGGGAGCCTTTACAGCCTGAGTGATGGGGCCGTCGTCCGTCTCGTCGTCCTCAAGATGAACGGCACTGTCATTCTCCTCTTCCGCACCAAGATTGCCAATATCTTTGAATATATCCTGCTCGAAAAACAAAGCGGCTCGACGTGTAAGACCAGCCTGTCCTTGGGCGAAGCCGTTCTGCGGGTAGATGAGCCTTTGAGAATCTTGACGTTCGTCTTCCTCTGCCGAAGATTCGTTACTGCTTTGGTCTCGTTCAAAGTCCTCGTCGCTGCTCTTTTCATGATCCGAAAAGCCTTCCCAATCGCGATCTTCGTGTTCTTTTCTTGCTTTCTTGGCACGATACTTTGCGTCTGACTCGGACTTCCGTTCTTGATACTGGGAGTACAAGGCATCCAACTCTTCGTCTAATATATCCTCCTCTTCGTCGCTTTCAGCTTCGGAACCACTATCATTGTCCGAGGCTTGTTTAGCTTGGAGCTGGAGTGCCATCTTGCCACGTGCAACCTTCTCGATCGCTCCAGCCTTGTCCACAGCCGCTAGCGCAAACATCGAGTCCTCGCCATTCGGACCCCTTTGCTCCAGACCAATTTCCGTCGGCGTGGTCATGTGCATCTGCATGCGCACAATCTCTTTTTGCTTCCTTTCATTCTCCCGCCTCCTTTCTCTCTTCTTCCGTGAACCTTCGTTCTCCTTGAGCCTCTGCAGCTCCTCTTGAATTTGAAGCTCCTCATCCATGGGTTCGACCTCCGCGACTTCCTCACCTGCAAGGTCCTTGCCGGACTTCTTCGATGGAAAGCCAAATGTATCGCGAGCCTTTAGCCTCCACCTTAGTAGCATTCGAAACTCTTTGCGCCCAAGAACCTTCAGATCCATACAGGATTGCCTAATCTCATCTGTGGTTTCCGGCAGCTTGTCCAGTGCAGCAAGTGCGATGTCTCTAGTCTTCTGCTGCTCAAAGGTCAATTTATTCAGGGATCCAAGCATCGCAATGGGATCTGTCGATTGGATGAACTCGCTCGCAGGAGCTTCCTTGAACTGTGTATAATCTCCATCTTCATATCCCTCTCGCTTTCGCTTCTTCTTCTCCGGGTTGAATACTTTGGCTTCATTGTTTGGTGTCGGATCCGAGAGTTCCGCAAAGACAGACCGAGGATCGAGGAACTTTGAATCTATTCGTTTTGGCGCCTTGAAACCCCTACACACAACGAAGATTTCCGCGGATACAATCCTGGATGATGGAGGCTTCGTCGCCTCGACTTTTGTGAACAGTTGATTGAAAACCCAGAGCAAAGCATTGTAGTCTTTGGATCGGAAAACTTTTGTGACAAAAGTTCCACCCTCGATTAAGAACTCTGTGGCGAGCTTTAGAGCCTGTAAAGTCAACTCCGCTTGCGAGAATGCATCTTGGACCCATGCCGTGCCAACATTAGGGGCTCCATCGTGTAAGACGGTGTCCGCTTTCCAGGTCTTGAAATGCTGTCTGATTGTAGCTCGGCACTTGTCCGTAGTAATGTCACTCTGAAAGGTTATTGTCCTTGGTAATGGTTTGATGGGTGCGAGATCTACCCCCACTATCATGCTGTTCGCTGGCATGGTTTCTGCAGCGACTTGACACCAGGATCCGGGCGCTGCACAAAGATCCAGTAAGACCTTGCTCTTCTCAAGGAAGCCATACTTTCGATTGAGTTGTATGAGCTTGAACGCAGCTCTGGCTCTGTATCCTTTTTCTTTTGCGAGCTTGTACCATTTGTCAAGGCGGCCTTTGCCATGCTGTTAATAGTTAGAGAATGGATCCTCAATGAACGACCGACCTCACCTTTTTCTGAATCCCCATGGCGCTGAAGTTGGGTATTGCTGAGGAATTTGGACAATCAGTCTCTTGCCTTCGCCAAATTTTTGACGTGGGATGATCATCACGCTAAAAGACGTGGGGGCCGCGGCTATTAGAGCAGGGATCAGGCAGAGCCGCATGATTGACCGCATCCACTCCAGTGTCATATCCTGTACATACAAAAGTCACACCTGAATACGCAGGAATCTTTCGTCTACAAAGGCTGAGAGAGGATGTCAGAGATCGAGAGATTCTGACTCCTCATCCTCCGCACCCACCTTTGCTTTATGGGACCTCGAAAACGGTCAAAGCCAAACCCCAAGGCAGAACCCGAACCTGCATCAGCAGAAGCGCCCTTACCCCAAGGGCCCGAATTACAAAGTAGAATTTCGCCCAAAGCTGCTGTTGAACAATCAAAACCATCAATTAAGCCTGAAGGTGTCGAGCCCATCCACTCCTCCGTCAATGGAGCGAATTCTGTAAGCGCATAGGATGGTCAGCTTGTCCGGAATGAGACTAATCTTCTATAGCCTCAGTCGAGCAAGACATGGTACGGCGGAACGTGGCCACGCGGGAAAAAGTCCAGCCCAGTCACCCAAGTAGCAAAAGAGAGTATTTCAGCTGCAGGCGGGGCCGCATCTGAGGCTCTAGCGTCAGCGCGGGCTCACACCCCAGAGCTTTCCACAACTCCTCTCAAATCCCCAGCACTCTACCTATCAAAAAGTATAGGAAGCTCCAGCAGGTCTTTGCCTCTAGCCGCCACTACTACTAAACTTCACATCACATCGAACGCTATAGGTCCTGCGAACGGCGCTGCCAAGGACAGGAGTTCATCCAAGAATGAAAGAGATCAGTTCACAGAGTATGAATCACGAAACGGCTCCAGTACGGCTCCAGAAGGTGAAAAGTCTGATGACGGTACCCCGGAAAATACTGCCAAAAACTGCGACACTCGACCAGAATCCAAGAGTCATGTGTCAGAGGTACCTAAAGCTGCCAACGAATCCACGAGCTGGTTGAATTGGTTCTCGAAGTCTGAAACCGTAACAGAGAATGGAACAAGTACTGCTCGGCGTGATGACGATGCCAGTAGCGCGGGTAAGAATACCCCCCAAAGTTTTATCTCAGATGTTCTTCAAGATGGTTCAGCATCCCCCAAACCACGTCGAAATTCAGAGCCGAGTCCTGTTTCTCCATCTGCACAGCAAGAAGAAGCCCCACGCTCTTGGCTCAGCTTATGGAGTAATGCATCCACACAGACAAAAAGCAGCTCATCGGCAAGCGCAATTGGCGTAGCTTCCAATCCACAACGCGACTCCTTCGGAACAGAACCGCAAACTGGAAAGGTGAGCGATGCGGGATCTTGTCCTATGTCCACCCCTCAAACTCCTCAGCAACCCACAGATGGTGCAAAACCATCGTATGGCTGGGCGTTTTGGTCCAGAGATCAGCCGAAGAGTGATGTCGAAAAGACACGTCCTGGAAGTGAAATTGGGGAATTGGCTCTTGCTGGGTCTTCATTGCAATCCAAGCCGGAGAATGCAGTAGTAGACGAAGCGGGAGGCGTTCCAAATAAGGTCAGCAAAAGACAGAGGCCGCAATCACTAGAAGTAGCTGCGGATACCAAGAAGCCTCGGGGCTCTGGAGATAATGCCAAATCAGATTCAAACCCCGACGCTATCCCTTTGGATTCGAAAACAAAGCCCAAGGTCGATGCCGGTTCCAAATCAAAGGGCATGCCCGAGAATTTACTTCTTCCTTCATTTAAAACTACATACAGTACAGTGGGAAGACCAAGTCTGATCCAGCAGATCAGCAGGTTGTTGCAATTGAGATCGACTTTGGAACCAAAGCACGTCGACATTGTTCAAAACCCACCACGGGTTAGGAGAGCTTTAGCCATTGTAAGCTTGGCTCGTTCGTTGAGCGTGGGTCTCATTCACGTGGCTAATCTTCTTTCTTTAGGGTGTTCATGGCTATTTCCCGGCACCGTTGATTCGCTCCGTCCTTGGTCAACCAACAGGCACGTCTATTCGTTTTGCCAATAGTGCAGCCAGCGCCATTCAGAGATGGACCCAAAATCAGGGCTTTTCATGTGAGATCGAAAAGGTAGCTCTAGAGGGAGAAGGCAAAATCGCAGAACGCATTGACCTATTGTGGAAGCTCATGCTCAATTGGATCGAAAAAATACGAAGAGCCGACTTTGTCATGATTGCATGTCACAGCCAAGGAGTGCCTGTAGCCATGATGCTGGTTGCAAAACTGATAGCATTCGGATGCGTTAATTCCGCAAAGATTGGCGTCTGTGCTATGGCAGGAGTCAATCTTGGCCCTTTCGCTGACTACAAGTCTCGATGGATAAGTGGCTCGGCTGGAGAGCTTTTCGATTTTGCACTTCCCAATAGTCAAGTGTCAAAGGACTATGAAGCAGCCCTGGACGTTGCCTTGAGGTTTGGGGTAAAAGTTGTCTATGTTGGCAGTATAGACGATCAGCTCGTTTCACTAGAGGTGGGCTTGTGTGTGGAGTATTTGGAGTCCAGCTAACATATTCGTTTAGTCCTCTACATTCGGCTGCGTGAGCCACCCACATATCTTTCGGGCTGTCTTCGTAGACGGCCGACTCCACGCCCCTGACTTCCTTACCCACTTAGTGGGCTTCGCGTTGAAACTTCGTAATCTTGGCATATCAGATCATGGCGTGATCCGAGAGCTGAGCAGCCCACTTGCCGGTAGTCTCTACGGCGGTGAGGGACATTCCAGAATTTATGACGACGAAGCTGGTTATTATCTGGCTGTCGAGCATGCTCTTGAAACAACTTCCCTCGGTGAGATCTCTCCACAATTCCACCGCGACGGTGCAACCACGTCACAAAATCCGTACATTTTGCCGTTTGCTATGCGGGGTGTATTGGAAGAGGACTACGTGCGGACAGAGCTGTATGGAGAGATTACGGAGTTGATCAAACAGTTTGACGAGTGGAAACCATCTACTAAGGCGCTCAAAGATGTCAAATTTCGGTTGGAAGGCGTAAGGTCGAAGTTATAGATACGAGAATCCAAAAGGGACGGGGTTCTGTCTCAAGGCCCAGGGCGTAGAGGTTTCTATTGCATGGATTTGGTATCATACTTGCACTGAAGGTGTGCATGGTTACGGCATTCACATGTATAAATGCTGCGTTGGACGAATCCAAAGATGATGGCACTATCGAACAAACTCTTCGACTTCTTCTCCTCATTCAAACTCGATCCAAGCACGCTCCAAATAGACGAGCTATCGTTCTTTATGATTTGCTTACGTTACCTGCTCTGTCTCAAGTCTCTTGGCCAGCGCAATTACGAGATTATAGTCTGCAAGCATCGAACCAAGAAAGGCAAGCACTGTGCGTGGTTGCTAATTCATAGTATGAGTCATAAACCGGGTATATGATATAGGACCTCGGTGTGTATGTACATGCGGGATCTGTTCAATACGGGATGTCTCGTATCAGAATGGGTCTGCCATTAAGTCCTCCAATTTGGTGCACAATTAGAGATACTTTATCCCTGCTGCGTGAAAGACCTGCACCTTCTGCCGCCCATGCTCTTCATGGAAAATGCATGGCTATCATTTCGATCAGAAACCAGGACACATGAGACTAAGCGCGACTAGCACGCACAACCATCGCTCTCCCTGTCCAAGTGGATGTCGATAGGATCCGAGAAGTCACCACTGAACTCCTCCGATTCTTCTTGTGCCAAGGCGTTCCTGGCGATTACTGAAAGTACCTATGTCAGCACGAAGATATAGACATAAACGAAAAGTTTGGGTGCACCATGCCTTCGAATGCCTGCTCAACGTTGACAGCCTCTTTAGCACTGGTCTCAAAGTATGGAATTCCGCCTTTCGACTGGCAGAACGTCATGGCTCGTTTCGAAGATATCATTCGCTTATTTTCTTCTACATCAATTTTATTTCCAAGGACAACCTGTGTCTTGTTAGGCAGCAAAACGCAGGACTGCTCGAGGTTGACCAACAAAAGGGAAGTTCTCGGGATCTCGAGGGCTGGCCTGGATCAGAAATTCGTCTCTCCAACTGTCCAGAGTATCGAAACTCTTTGAGTTGTTGACGTCATACACCAGGACGCAGCAATCGGCCCCTCTGTAAAATGCCACGCCTAGCGACTGGAACCGCTCTTGACCAGCGGTATCCCAAAGCTAGACAACAGTTAGCCCTTGATACAGCGTCAAGCAGCTTGTGCCCACACCTGCATTGTGACTAATCGATCGTCCACCAAGACCTCTTTCGTCAGGAAGTCCGCCCCAATTGTTGCCTTGTAGCTCGCGCTGAATTTCTTGTTGACCTGATTTGAAGATGAATCTTAGCCGCCAAAGCTGCGCAGGAAGGCCATGCGTCCTGCTGTACATACATATTGGTTCATCAAACTAGTCTTCCCAACTCCACTATCGCCAAGGATAATCACCTAGTTGTGGCTGGATGTTAGTGATTGACCATTACCTTTGTACTGAGCGGTAGAGGTACCTTAAGCAGGACTTTCTTCCTCGAGGCCATGTTGATCGAATACTCTCAGACGATAAGATGAATGAAAACAACGGTTAAACACGCCCGCCAAGCTAGAAGTTCTTGCTGAAGCCTCCTCCTGCTGAGCAAAAGTAGAGCTGGGCTTTGCTTTTATTGTCTAAGAGTTCTCACAACTGGCTGAGACGGAGGTTATCAACAGCAGTCGTTAAGTGCGGTGTACTCGTGTTCCTCAGTAAAGCCGAAGGGTGACGATTTGGGCTGTTTCCGGAGAAGTTGACGCCAAAGAGCTGCGCCTGCTCGGCCATGTCACGGTAGCCAAACCGACTTAAATGTCGATCATCCTTCAGCCCTATCGAAATCGCGCCCACAGCCATTTGTGCGTTCGATCGGTCATCTAATGTATCAGCACAATGGAGCTTCAAAGCAAATAGGAAACTTGTATCGAGCGTTCAGAATCCATCACGGAGACAGAAGTCTACCAACATGCAACAGATCAACTCTCAAAACATCATGTACATCTGAATATGCCATCCTGGCGGGATGACTACCTGAGTGCGCTGCATGAGAGGGACAAGAAGGAGAAGGCAAATGAAGCTGTATATAATCGCTGTTTGTTTTTCCGTCTAGAAGTCCATGTCGGAAATTGACAAAGTGCATCAGACGCCAAATTGGCTGATCGAACAGCTACCCTCCAAGCCGCTCGGTCAGCAGAAGTTACTAGGTTACAAGAAGAGCCAAGATCGTCACCCAATCCCAAAGACCGCAAGATAAGCCGAGAGAAAGCGGTACTCGGTAGTCCCACCACTGGAGAAACAATCACCAAAGTGCGCCAGGACTTGAGTGAGGCTCAGCGTAGCAGGGGTTTGACGGAGGCCAAGCTCCAGAGCGTCACAGAGGAGTTGCAGAAGCTGAGAATACAATCGTCATTGGACAGCAAACGTATTGGCGAGCTTTCGAAGGAGAAAGCGATGTTGACTACGGGGATGAGGGACAGAGATGAGGAACTCAGGGGGAAGGCGAAATTGCTAGAGGTTTGAGTCAATGCGCTCTGTTCTTGTTGAGAGACGTGTTTGATTGATCAGCAGGACGTGCATGACGAGACCGTATCGTTAACGCTCCAGCTGAACATGGCCGAAGAGCATTCTCAGAAGTTGCGACATGAGAATAAGGAGTTGGTCGATCGGTGGATGGCACGAATGGGACAGGAAGCTGATGCTATGAACGATGGATCCAAATTTTCCTGACCAATGCACGCGTCTATGAAAAACCTCAATCGTGCCTTCGGAGAAAATGCCGCCATCCAATGCTCTTCGAATGCTCCTGGGTATCTCTCGAGCCGCTAAACTCCAAGTTTATGCAGTACCAAAAGCTTCGCTACTAGACCTTAGATAATACTGACCATACTCTCTGTTTGTGCTTGTGATAGGCTTTCCGTGCCCCATCCTGGAAAGTCGCTCACATGTTCTTTTCAGCAAAGGCCTGGACCTTAGAGCTGTCCTTTGTCGAAACATAGTAAGTGCCTGCAGTTTCAGTCCAGCTCACGCAGGCCGAGAAATAAGTCTTCTGGACGACTTCGAGTCTATTGCATGCAGCCGACAAATTTTTGGAAGTGATCTTATGCCCATGGGGAACGAAGGATTTGAGTGACACGATCTTGGCTCCCTCTTTAAGGTCTAGGAACAGATTTGTCAAGTCTTCGTTCAGGTTCGGAGTGAATGCCTGGTTGTTGACAAGGACTACATCTGCTTTCTGGAGAATCTTCAGGATCGCAGGATTCTTGAGAAAATCGCCTCGTTCAAGATGAATGTCACCCGCGGAAAGACCCCATAGCCGGCACCGAGCGTTGAATTCCTTCTCCTGAAGCTCGGCAAGATCACAAGCATTGTCCATCATCTCACAGCCCCAGCTCTCGCATCCAACCTCCAGAGCGGCTTGAAGTACGCAATTCCCGACTCCGGACCCGAGATCAACAAAGATCTGATCGGACATCATCTTGACGTCCTGTTTGAGAATTAGGGAGATGAATTTGGGAAGTAGCTCGCCGTACACATTATCCGTCCCGTTCTGGTAGTGGCGTAACGTGTGTACCCTAGGTGAAACTGTTCGTGAGTAGGTTTGTGTCAGGATTCGCTCGAGCAATTTTAGGTCGACAACTTTCCATTCGTCGATGGTCTTAGAAATAGTCCCGTTTTTCCTGAGATCAACCAAGGTGTCATTCCATTCCTGCACAAAGACCGTGTATTCGTTCCCGGCACGCCTCTCCGTGGCTCGCTTGAGTCGCCTAATCAGTCCCGTGCTGTCATTTTGCATTTTCGCTGCTTCAGCGCTTGGAAGGTAGTTGCTGATGATGGTCTCCATGACTTCTCTAATGTCTTCCAAAGCCTTGAAATCATCATTAAGGATTGGCACAACCAACTCGTATCTGCGATCATTAGCTATATCCTCTTTTGGACATGTCGATGAAAGGCATACTTCTCGCTCTGAGAAGCAGACGGGTACTGCAAATGAATCTCGATAGCCTGCGGGTTATTCGGGAAGGCGGCTTTGTATTTCGTGGGCTTGCCCAGAGAAGCAACATCTACTGCATGGACCATGGGAAACACCCCACCATCCTCCTCCGAGAAGGCCTTTCTGCTACGGATCCGCCGTTTTAGATCGGGCTCCACGTCACTAGTTCTCCGTGCTCGTTTTCTTGCATCCCCAAGATCATGATCAGATACGTCATCGTCACTATCAGATTCAAGACGCTGCGGGGTCGAAGCTGGGCGTTTCCGGGGATTTTGGGCTCGAGACTTGGGAGATAGTTTGGCAGTCTGGTTATCCAACACCGTAGCCTTTTTATCTGGTAAAGAGCGTTTTTTGAGATGCTGTGGAAATGGAACGAATGTCTTTTTGGGGTTCAAAGCCGTCTTCACAACTTCCTGCTTGATGTGAACATTTTTGCCCTTGGCCGCTGTGAAGCCGGGCTTCTGAATGCTGTCAAAGAAGCCCATGGTCGCCAAGCTATACTTTGGGTATCAATAATGCATTGACTGAAAATGAGTGTGGTTTTGGTAGCGAATGCAAAAAGCCAACAAGTCTAAATGATAGAGTGTGAATAGAGAAAGGTGGTGCTGACAAGAAGAGTTGCACAGCCATTCAGTAGATTCGCAAAAATTCGGCCCGTGAGTTTCGCCGATCTTAGCATATGCAGAAAGGTCTGCAAATCTTGGCACTGAGAACTCCCAAACCTCTCGGTCACCTGTTGCACGCCGCCTGAAGTATTGTAAAGAGTTATATAAGATTGCATACCAGCTCTGTTCAAGGCTCATGAGATCAAGTAAAGTTCGAGATCCTAGGATTGGTAATGAGTTGCCAACGTTCTTATAGACGTCTATATATTGAGCTTTTGACATTACAGTCTCAAAGAGATGTCAAGATGATTTAAAGACCATCGATTCACGTCATCTAAATTGCAGAGATGTGTTAGACTGAGTTTTGTGTGAAGCAAACAATCTGAATGATATTGATTTCAACTGATATTGTTCGAAGGTCTAAGTAGCAATCACGAGATTGAAGACAGAGGTGGGACCGTGGGGTTTCTTTCAGCGCGCGCCAAAACATGCGGACTTTTCTGCACACGCTAATCCCTCAAGCTCCCAGGCTTCCACCCCGATCTTCCCTGATTGCTTCCAGTAGTCACAACATTACTTTATTGTCTCCTTTGACTCATCAATAGACAATAACTACACGGCGTCTGGGATCTTCGGGAATTAGTTACTGGCTCCAGGTTCTCCCTTCGAAAGGAACCTGACCCAATCCAGAGGTACCTTACTGGGACCGCAAGTGACAGTCGAGCTTGTGACGTTACGGTCTTTGTTTTTCCCATGACCAGGGACCAGACAAAAGCCGTGGAAATCAGGTGGAAGGCTTAAGGACCCCGATGCATACCCGCAGCAGGCAACAATCATCTTGGAGAAGCCGGTAGTAGCTATGAGTCAACCTCTCGCTCCGGTCCCAGCAGACGATTTTGTCTTGCCTGTACCAAATTCGCGCTCGGAAGACTCGCAGGCAGGTAGAAGATCTACGGATTCCTCATGGTCACAGAGGTCTCGAATGTCGTCTCACAAAACACCTCCGCCGCACCAGAAACCACTTCGTGGCGTTTGGCGGCATACAATTGGGATCATCCTGCTCCTGGCCACTGTAGTTTTATGGACAGCGTCAAATTTTCTAGCAAGTGTAGGTTTCGTCGAGATCGAATAGCTGGTAGCATACACTTACAACTTCACCTGCAGACAATTTTTGCAGATGATAGCTACTCCAAACCATACTTTGTCACTTATGTCAATTCATCCTTCTTCTCTCTCTTGCTGCTACTGGTTGCTGCAAAGAGGCTGTGGGCAACCGGCGGATCTATAAAGGGCGCTCTTCGTGGACATGATCGGTCCACCCACTATTTGCCTATCGTTGAAGAGGAGGAGCAAGCCTTTATCAAGCCTGACGATGACGGAGGCATTCAAGAAGCAAGCCGGTCACCGCGTAGCCGGTTACTGATCGAAGAGCCATCGAAGAGCTCCGGAGTGGAAGGAAGTCCTTCAGAAAGGCGTCTGAACGTTCGAGAAACTCTGAAGTTGAGCTTTGAATTTTGCATATTATGGGTAGGAATCATCTCAATCGAAACGAAACACGGCTGATCTTTCGTAGTTCCTAGTACGTGTATAACATTCAAATCAATCCTGGTTGATCCTAACAGAAAAATCAGGCCAATTACTTCGTGGCAGCATGTCTCGAATATACTACCGTCGCTAGCTCAACCATATTGACATCAACGAGCAGTAAGATAGCGCCTCTCTCTCTCTCTCTCTCTCTCGCTCGCAATCCTTGTGCACATGCTCACGTTGCAATAGGTGTCTGGACTCTGATTTTTGGTGCACTGCTCAGCGTAGAGAAGTTCACCATAAAGAAACTTGTTGGCGTACTCGCTTCTCTGGCCGGCATCATATTGATCTCTAGCATCGACATAACTGGTAACCAAGACAAGAACCGGGGATCTTTCCCCCACAAGTCCCACAAAGAAATCGCCATTGGTGACGTCCTTGCTTTCACTAGCGCTGTCATGTATGGGATCTACACTACTCTCATGAAGAAAAGGATAGGGGACGAGTCAAGAGTGGACATGCCATTGTTTTTCGGCTTCGTTGGATTGTTCAACTTCATCACACTGTTACCGGGCTTCTTCATCCTTCATTTTACCGGCATCGAGACATTTGAATTGCCACCTACAAGGCGTATCCTGGCTATCGTATTGGTAAGTGACCCCTAGCACTGTTTAGGAAATGGCTGAGACAATAGATCAGATCAACTCAGCGACTTCTCTAGTTTCGGACCTCTGTTGGGCATATTCAATGTTGCTCACGTCACCTTTGGTAGTCACAGTTGGCCTCAGTCTGACCATACCACTGTCCTTGATTGGACAGATGATCGAATACTCACAGACATCAAGCGTATCTTACTGGATTGGGGCCTGTATCGTCCTCTTATCCTTCGTCTTCGTTAATCACGAAAGCACTCAAAATGAAGAAATGGGAAAGCCAGAGGAAGAAGACTCGCTTGGAAAGCCAAGTTCACTTCTACAGAGAATGTGGGGTAGAGTGAGGCCGCAAATGCAGTGAATTGAGTCTTCTGATACGATTTATGAGCAAACGCCTGGTACACGCGCAACATGGCATAGCGACGGGTAATCTGGGCAAGAGTTGAGCAGCTTACGCTAGATTTTGGGTATCATTAATCTTAGATTTCCAGGCGCTAGGCATGCCCGTCGAGCATCCATCCATATAAGCAGGCCATTGATTTTCAAATGCTCTGGGTACTCCAAGTTGTTATGCATCACTACTACTATTTCTTCTTCGTCTCTTTCTTCCCCCGTCGCTTCTGTCTGCCCCACCATTCATGTCTTCATTGCTACTCTCCCAATCCGAAAGCAGCTGCTCTACCTTTGGTCCCCACACGTCTTCTCCCTTCTCCAAGTCTTCATATTCTAGCACGTTCTTGCCTAGCTCGAAGTCGCCCTGCCTGGTACGCACTAGTTCGCACATGCAAGCTAGTGAGCCCACCACTTCACCGAGGTCATGACTGAGTGAACGAACGTAAAACCCCGATGTCACTGTCATGCGCAATTTGACTGCTGGTGGGCCTTCTATTGGTGGTGGCGAGCTCTGTTGTGCATGAGTATCGATCTGCTTTGTGCTATGGTCAGGGTTTTGGAGGCCTCCTGACATGAGCCATTGAGACTCCCCTTCAGGTCCTAGCTCCGGGTTTTTATTGGGTACCACGCTATCACCGTCATCCAGTGAACGCTTCCTCTTGGTCCCTGTGCCTGCAGTTCCGTTCATGAACTGAACTTCACTAGCGTTTTCAGACGTCGCAACAGCCTCTCCGAGATGCAATACCTTCTCGGCAAGATCCTTTGCCTCATCCTCCGCGTCTTCTTTGGGAAGACCGTGGTTGTGGCTCCCTCCCTCCATCCAGTTCACGATCTCGAGTTCCTTCACTTCTACCGGCCGCCCTTCGATTTCTTTCGGAACCTCTTTGCCTTCTCTGGCATACTCATAGAGTCTCTTCCCTTGCACTCTCAACGCCGAATAAATGGGCGGTCTCTGCATGATCTTTCCCCTGAACTTGCCCAACGCCTTCTCCACATTTTCTCTGCTTACGTGGCCATACTCTGCCCTCCGAAGAACCTTACCTAGGGTATCGTATGTGTCTGTAGCCGCCCCAAAGAGTATCGTAGCCTCATAAGTCTTGGTACATTCGAGGAATCCTTGTAGCCGCTTCGTACCCTTACCTACACCCATGATGAGCACGCCGGTGGCCATAGGGTCGAGAGTGCCGCCATGGCCAATCTTGACTTGAACTCGTTTATCCTTCCGGCGATTGCGGTGAGTGCGCTCCTACGCAGATTTCAGAGTCAGCGTCACTTCAGAGAGTAAAGATTTCCTTTCGGTGCCGGAACATAGGGTTTCACCTGAACAACAAGACAGTTGTGGGGAGTGAGTAAAGGGGCTTTCTACTCCTGAAAGATGGCATGTGACCCCAAATTTTATACCAGACAGGAAGGAATTACGCGGGAATGTACGTACCTCGATTTCGCGATTGGAGCGCTCAGCAGCAAGCCAAGGGGCAAAGAGGGCGGAAGGGTTAAAACGATGCTGCAGGTTGCGGATTGTCTGGGCGGAGGAGATGGCAGCGGGCTTGTTTATCGCTAAACGGTCAATGGATGAGTAAGAAGGAAGAGATAAGAAAAGCGAAAGTCAAAGATGGAACGTCTTACCAAAGACACCTTCGACCACCTTACCCTTTGGTTTGGACATGATATTCTTGACGAGCGAGGTCGGACCGGGCATCCAAGTCGCTCGAGAGACTGCAATTAGGATTGGGGAAAATGACCAAGTTCCCACATCTGGTGTTGACTTTTGATGAAATAAATAGGTGAAATGATATATGATACACACAATTGAATAATTAGTACAAAATAGAATGAATAGAAAGTGCAGCAATATAGAATGAAATGGACTCGAGTATAATGCCAGTCCTTCACTAAAGTACCTTACTTCACGACTTCACTGTCAAACAGGGCGTGCAGGGGCAGCTGCATCAACTACTTTGCTTAAGCGATCATTGATTGTCGATCACGGATACCTATCATAAGCGAGATTGACGTTCAAAGACAAGCTGCCGCTTTGATATACCTAGCCACCCCAGGGCACGCGTCTTCCGCGTTTGAATCATTGACTTATGCGCTCCGTCACCACCGTCACCAGACCGAAAACGTGCTCTAAAACCTATGGCCATCCTAGAGGAGGACGTACTCAAGCCGAAAGACCCCTCTCTCCGCAATTCAGATGAGTGGCCAACTTTTAATTTCAAGAAGATCAATGTCACCTCTTCCAAGACCGGAGAGCAGGCGAGTTTATTGTCAGCACACAAAGGCCATCCCGTCACAGTATCGGGGAAACTCGACGAGATCGACAGTGACTTACTTCCACTTGGTATGATGAAACCGGTCATGAATCTAAAGGAGAACGACTGAACGCGTCAAATTAGTACGAGACAGGCGATACCACGAGAAAGCTATTGAGCTCAAGAACGTCACAACGTACGCGTTCGCCGAATATGAAGATGGATCCTACGGTTTCTGGGCGGCAGGAAAGGCAGGCTGGTTTGAGATTCAAAGTCCAGCATCCTCATACAAGGAGACATATTCTTTGATGAACGAGGCGGCATCCATGTTCTACATGCTCGCAGACAAGTTGAGGAGAGCGATCAGGAAGCGTCCAAAGCTTAATGCAAAAGAATTGGACAAGTACACTAGAGCGTTGTTCAAAGAGGTACTGAACCTTTGCCAATACCCGTCTCTCCCATGCGCAATTGCTAAAAGTATACAGTACCTCGCGTCGGGAAAATCATTGCGCCTTTCTGACGCGGACGACGTTCGAGAAGCTTTCCACGAGCATCGGGGATTTCTGATCACCTCGATGCTCGAATGTCAAGAGGGATTGGACTGGGCCCAAACGCCGATGCTGAATTATTATGAGTCGAAGTTTTCTGTAGGTCAGAAACGTACATAAATGGTTCACCATCTGACTTTGCTACAGGACGAGTATAGTAAAATTGAAGCGAGGGTCTTTGGAACCAACAATGCTTTAAAAGCCGCCTCGTTAGAAAATAGAGACAATTCAAAGAAGAGAAAGTCACAATCGCCACACACAGAAGAACCTAAAGATAAGAAGACGCGTAAAGGCAGAGCAGCAGCCCAAGTGGACAGTCAATTGCCCGGAACACCTCCCTCAAAACAAGTCCTAGATTCAGCCTCTTCGGACGAAGACGGCGTTCGCAATGTTCTCACCCGCAAGCACAAGTCAATTTTGCAACCAAGCGGAGGCAAGACTGCGCGAAAAGCTGCAGGTCGTCGAAAGAGTCTTTTCGCGGTGGACGACCTGAGTGAAGGTCCTCACGGAGAGGAGCAAAATGACGAGGACTCACAATTCTTCGAAGGATCTCCCATCACAACGATACATACGGCCGAAGACTTGGAGCTCTTAACGAACCCTCCAAGAGAAAGCTCTCCGGAAGATGCTCACGGCCTGAAATATCTTCCACGAAAGTACCTGGAGTTGAGGGTAGTCGAGTATGACCTGCCGTCCATGGAGCCTCAAGGTCCTGGAGATTTATGGACTTGCACCCTCGAAGGTTGTTTCCATCGAGTACATGAAGCCTCGAAACCGGCCGGCAAGGCGAGGATTATGGAACATTTCAAGACGCACGCTACTCAAGCTCAAGAGAAGATCGACTTGGCTCTCAACGAGAGTCGGCCGTATTTGCCCGTCAAGTAAGTGTCGAAGCTCCTACAGACATTGAGCTAAGGTACTAATATCGCGAAGCAATCTTGTACGCCGATTGCAAGCATTTGCCCCTGACCCTGGGACTGAGCTTGCTCCGGACACCCTTCAGCGCAAGTGGCAGCCTCCGATCAGGCGGAGATACTAGGAAGAGAAGAGACCGTGTGTAGATCTCGGAGTCTTTTGGATGATACCCACAGTGATTTGAACGCGGAGGATGTACGACGGATGAAAGGTCATCTGAAGCTAACGCTACGACGTGGACGCTGTGTGTGACGATGAGATATGTCAGCCCCTCCTATGAAAAATCATTTCAGAGAACGCGATCTGTGTCTCAGTATTCCATTGGGGATCTTGCGATTTCATTGGGTATCTTGCGAAACTCCACAGCCGATACCGGAAATATGGATATGATGACAATCATTTCCTGTGCTTTTATCGGCCCCTTCCCGTCACAGTTTAGCTCTCCGGCTCTTTCCCAGCCTTTGCGGCCCTTTCTTTCCCTTCATCTTCTTCGCTGAAAAGCCGCGCAGGTCTGCAGTCGAAGCAGCGTCTGTACTTTTCGAAAACCGCTTCTTGCCACCAAAGCCGTGCTTATCATCTTTCTTCTGCCTTTTATTCTGCGTTCGCCCTCGACCATCTCCACCTTTGGCAGATCTCGATGACCGCTCTTCTTTAGCAGCATCCTCGAGTGCTACATCGAAGAGATCTTCTTCATTTGCGGCGCCCGTATCTGTGTTCTTCCGTTCTGTAGACGAATCATCAGCCCAACTGTACCATACGGCTCCCGACGCCGGATACCATACTTCGCTTGAGCAAATTGATCCTGTCCAACGTCTCCCTCTTCGCCTTATCCCTCTCCTGCAACTTGGCAACCTGTACCTGCTTCCCAAATTTCTTCAGATCCCTCTGCTTCCTTGCATCTGCGGCCGCCTTCTTGTTAGCTGCCTCGTCCACCATCTTATACTTGATCTTCCCCATGTGCTCGTCGCTTTTCACCATTTCCGCAAAGTAGTCGGTGGGCCGCGAGAAAGGGACTCCCTCATTCTTCAGCATTGTTCGAGCTTCGTTGGCTGCGTCAAGGCATTGCTTGTAGAAGGCCAGTTCCCGGGTTAGGTCGTCGTTGACATCTAAGATTGCTACAGGCTCGGAGGTCGTGATTGATTGATGGGCGGAGAAATGGAGGCTGGAAGGCAAAGCGATGTCCTTCAAAGACTTTGTCAGAGCGGTCGTGTTGTTGATTGTGAGGCGTTGGTGGGGGAGGATATCGGCTTTTTCTTCTGGAGCGAGGGATTCAATGTCTGAGAGGGGAATGTCGTCTTCGTCTTCTGCTTCTTCGAGGTCTGGTTCCTCCGCTTCTTCGCCGCCTAAGCTGCTATCGCTGTCACTTTCGTCTTCGATGACCCTTGAGGTGTCAATCTATGGTCTAGTCAGTATCAAGTAGATATCTAAAGCCGTAGAAGCTCGACATACAGCTATAGCTTCTGCTGCTTCACTCTCATCACTTTCCCAGCCGTCGCTCTCGGCTCCAGGCATATATGGTATGCCATTGGCCTGCGCCTCGGCATTTTCCTTTTCCTTTTCCTTTTCCTCCGAATTTGATCCCGGATCTTTCGTGCGTTTCTTTTTGGCAGCTTGCTTTTGCTGTTTCTTTTGCTTTTGTAAGTTGTAATCGCGGCCCTTGTGAGCGTCGAGCGCTGTCAGTAGTTTGCCCTTCTTCGCCATGGCACGGTGTAAGTGGAGTCCGAAAATTGTGTGGTTGTGCAACAAAGCTCTTTGCAAAATCAGTCCATCCACCCGTTGGTTGATATTGCAACACAACATTCTTATATGGAGAATCTTGGATATACGGACGCGATTCCTCCCTTCTACTTATTACCCTTATGTGGGCAACAAGCCTGTATAAGTTGGATTCATTTCGTGCTGGATCCTAGGCAAAATACCTCCGTACCGCAGTTGAATGTCTTCAGCCAATCGAGATCCGAACCCTCGGCCAAGTGTATGGTCTTCTTGCCCTTCATTTCACCGGCTTCTGACCCACTGGCATTATTACAGACTGCGTTGAGCACAGGAGACGAGAACGACCTTGTTAAGGCCGTCGACAACCTCCTAAATAACCTTGGTCCCAAATTTTCAAAAGTCTCAGCCGAATTGTTTGCGAAAAGTACGGAGAGCTACCGCCCTTTTGACTCGAATATCGACTAATCGTTCATAGTGGACGAGATGTCACAACGGCTCGACGATATGGAAGCAGCCATCAAAGCGGGGAACAGCTCAGAGAGCAGGGAAAGTTGAAAGGGTATATGCGTGCAATTTCTTACAATATACACGCACCTACAACCATATTTTGCGTATACCCGGGGCGGATGGCGATATCTTTCGTCGGCCTTTGCAGCGTGTTTTTGAAACTATTTACATTTCACTAAAAATTGGTGGGACTGCCGCCTGCGCGGATTACAATAGCAGTACAACAGGAAGAGCCCTGGAGTATGAATTAGGTGGAAGTATAGTCACCCCAATGTGAATTTTAGCAGAGAATTCAGGACTTGGCCTCATAATGGAAAAAAGGCTTCCTCGAAGGACATTGTTGAGGTGTGCCCCAGACTGCTTTTCATTCTCTATCGTACAGTGTCGAAATCTTTACAACTCTTCTTTGGCAACCGGTTCCTGGCCTTTGAATCGTCTCAAGATGTTCGACCGAGAAGTCAAATCATCGATTTTCTCCGGCGCCAAACCCCCCTTCTTGATCAGACCTTGCAACCTGGCCAGCTCTTTCTCCGCATATCCAGCGTTCTTGCCGAGCTTCTCCGAGACCTTGACGTAGTATTCCGCATACTTATCCTTCGATGCCTTTGCAGAAGCTGTGATCTGTTCCGAGAGACTGGCAATACTTTCGCCACCAGTAAGCCTGCTCACGATGGTGTCCAGACTTGGGATCGTGCCAGCAATTTCATCCAGCTTGCCGCCAATCGTGCGGTGAACGCCGGCCTTCTCGTTCATGAATGAAAGAATATCCTGCTCGGTTCGACCGCCTTCGTATGGCTCAGGGGTGGTAGAACCCTTGGGGAAGTATTTGATAGTAGGGTATGACTTGACGCCTTGATCTTGAGCTGTAGCTTTCGAGTTTTCGGCTTCAGCATCGACCTTGGCGATCAAGACATCGGGCTCCGAAGCGTAGTCGGTTGCTACTTGTTCCCAAACTGGCGCTAAGCTCTTGCAGTCTGCGACAAGGTCAGCAACGTCGGGCTAAACATAATCCAGAGAATGACTTCAACATACGTCCACACCATGGTGCAGTGAAGGCCACCAAGACATCCTTATCCCCTCCAATTTCAGCCTTGAAAGATCTGTCCGTAAGCATCTCTACGGCGCTTGGAGCTGCTTTCTTTGTCTTGATCTTGAGGCCCGTCTTCTCGGAGATAAAGCTGGAAAGACTCTCCAAGTCCCGGCCACCCTGGTAATCTGTAGGCGTATCACTCTTGCCGTCGAACCACTTCAGTGTGGGAAAACCCTGTACACCAAATTTCCTTCCGAGGTCCTTCTCTGCATCGGCGTCTACCTTTGCAATTGACACCTTGTCTTTGGCAAACTCAAAATTGGTAGCCAATTCTTCGTATATGGGGGCTAGCTTCTTGCAGTGACCGCACCAAGGGGCGAAGAACTCGACCAGTGCTGGTTTGCCTGATTTTAGAACGATGTCATCGAAATTGTCTGGGACGAGGTCGAGGACAGAGGAGGCTGCATTGGCGCCCAGGAGAGCAAAGGCGGATAGGAGGAGGTAGGTCAGTCTAACCATGATGGCAGTTGTATGAATAAATGCTGTTTAGGCGTGGTGGTTAAACTGATTCTTCGACTGCGTGTTGATCGAGAGAGACAGGAGGTATACGTAAAACCTGGTTGATCACGAGAAGTAGTATCTTTAGTAATAAAGTAAAGTACCGGCACCACCGGTAAGGACACAGTAGCGGAAACCTTTAGTGGCGCGGCAGAACCGCACCACTGAAATTTGCCACCGATCAGATTTCAGTACTGTGTCAATCAATCGACGCATACGGAGACGACTGTTCTCACATACGAGTGAATACTACAAGGCCGAATATATTGCGCATCGTCTTAAGCCACAGCAACATGTGATGAGTTCTTCGATTTACCATCCAATACAAGCGTGAGTTTGACCATGACCAGATCGAAGCCAGTAGGGCTGCTCTCACACAACGTCAACCTTTTCCTGACATACCATTTTATCTACATGTATACTTACCATCACTGTCAGCGAAGTCTTTCAAGCTGTCAATTCAGCGTCCCGTTGATTGGACGCACACATACCGGCAAAGTGACAAGTGATGGATTACCATTTGCATGCTTTGGCCTTTGCGTAAGAAGCACATGCACACACATGCCAAGCTTATCTCACCTCCCTCATTTCCTCTGAGATAGCCAGGTATCGACTTCATCCCAGATGTCGGTATCTTTCAACTTGTTACCAGCTACCTTGACTCCTTGGTAAACCTAGAGACAAAATAAGCGTCACTCATGATCCATACCTACTTGACTCGTTCACTCACTGCATCCCAAATGCGGAAAGCATCGTCTAAGCTGCCACTGAAATCGCCGTGCATAATCCACTCTTGTCCTTTCTTTTTCACTTCGGCCCGAGTACTCTCCGATGTAGGGTCTGAGTAGTTGCACAAGTCATCCAGAAAGTGCATTGTCAAGACCCCGAGAGCGCATGACTGCTCTTGGTAGAATGGCAAGCTGTACGAGCATTAGGAAATGATGTCACAATAAATGCCTCAGGTCAGTAGACGTACCCGAGAGAGATATCCGCCCAGTCGTTGCGGTCTCTATCAACGAGTCCCTCCAAGAACATGGCCGCAACGATCATCTCTAGCAAATCACGCAGGCTTGTGTGCACATTCGACACGATCGAGTGGTAAGCGAGCATGTGTCGACTCAAGGGACCACTATAGCCCTTGGCCGAATGGCGAATCTTGCCGAGACAAGCAACGCGGGACACCAGCATGGCATTGCGCTTGTCAATATCTGGTGTAATCATTAGCAATAGTCAGCCTGTCCACTTCAAGCATCGGCACCGACCTGATCCATTCCCCGGTGCACCACCATAACCTAAAAACATGGTGTCCGGATTAATGAGCTCAAAACGCATCAGCTCTACTGCAATTAGCGCAGCCTCTTCCTCGTCTCTCCTCGTGCCTGACGCCGACCAAACAGCTTCCAATACTTTGCCCCACTCTGTAAGCTGGTGCTGCTCGTTCAGGTAACCTCGTAGCTGAAGCAAGCGCCAAACTGCGTTTGCGAGTATCTCATCGCGGTGCTTCAAGGGCTTGGCACAATCAGCGCCTCGTTCAAACTTCAATAATTCGATTCTCACCTCTTGTCCAGCCTTTGGCTTTTGCGTGACTGTCTTCGCAGCAAACTCGGGATTCTCCAAGCTCAGGATCGCAAATGAGAGAGTACCTGCTGGCAAGTCTTCTGTGGAATACTAGAGTAATATTTAGCTTGGAAGATCACTGCAGGTGAAAATTCATGTACCCCCGCTATGAGATTGTTCTTGACGTTCCACTTCGACAGCAAGTCCCGAGGAGAGGATACATCCCTCATGTTGAATCTCCCCTCGTATGTGGGGTCAAACAAAAGGCTTGTCGTAATATCTCTCGAATGATAATACCGATGTATTGGCTCAGTCAAAAGCGATAGTGCCTGCCTCCTCAATGGGTCCAGCTGAAACTTCACAAGATTTTGATAAGGTCGACCATCACCGCCTGAAAGAGGCTGTATGATAGAGATCTTGCCAGTGGTCAACCAGTTGAGGACCCTTGGACGAAGCATACCACGAGAGAGATACATGTAGAGTTCTTCGGGTAGACGTAGGCTAATGCATTCATGAGCATCATCGGGAGCGTGGTCCTTGCCTAAGATCTCAACATCTCCTTCATCGGTCATTATGATGTGGTGTCTGATTCTTGTCAAGGCCCTCTTGTACTGGTCCAAGTAGACCCCTTTTACAGCAGGATCGGTAGAATACTGTGCACACAAGCGCGCAACACTACCTCCACACGATGTGAGCATGTCGACAACGTTGCGCATACTAAATGGTTTGCGGTAGACAGTTTCGTTTTCTAAAGGTGGGAATTCGGGGAGAAGGCCGGAACCAGCCAACATGAGAGAATCGGAGAAAACATTCACAGATATATTACCGAGCGCTGCAAGACAGTCTCGTCGATCGATCCATTGAAATCTTGCAAGCTCAAGGACAGGAGACTCCGATTTGTTCTTCTCGGCCACATGCTGGCTATCATCGGTGATCTCGAATTTAGTGATGAGCTTGTCGATGCCGAAGCAAAAGAGCTCCGATGGGCCGTACACGGCGTCGATGAATTGACTTGGGTGATTATCGTAGTATACAAGCTACAGATGGTCAGCATTGCTTGTACGCATAGACCAACCAAGCGTACCTGAGCTAGTGCGCTATAAGGTGCGACGGTGAAAGGTACGCCTTGCTCATGAAGCGTCTTTTTCAAGATTTCGGACAGCGCCGAGGGATAACAGTGACCTGATTATCAGCTAAATACTATTTCCAACGTGGAAGAATTGATCAGAGCATACCTGAAGCCTTAAACACGTCTCTGGCCTGTTTGCCTTGTTCGGTTTCATAGAGAGTGAAAGCCTCACTGGCCAAGTGCGCAGCTCTTGCGGAGCTTGCAACTGGATCACTTCCAACGCCAGATTCCAAGCCGTTGAAAACAAAGTGTATTTTCAGTCCAGCATCTTGCAATTGCTTCACGGCGTTGATTACGGTCAACTCGAAAGCCAGGGGAGGCCCTCCCAGCGCGGACAATAGGGGATCTTTGTTCAGACTTTGTATGTAGTAGGCAGCATCGATGCCTATGACACGATCTTGAAGGAATTTCAGATCGAAGGACTTGGCGATACCTTTCTCTGCCGCCCAGACATCAAAAGCTACGACTAAAGAAAGGTTAGCTTTAACGGGAAATTCTGTCTTGTGTGTAAGAGCTTTGCTTACCCCCCATCGTCAAGATAAGGAAAGAAGACAAAAGGAACGTGTTAAGAGTTAGATGGACGGCCTCCACCAAGCGCCCTTCACCTGCTTCAAGGACACGGTGTGTTCGTAGAGTAGAGACAAGCTGCTAGAGGTCTCGGAATATCTCTGGGCCTCGCGCGCGGAATTGAATTCGGGCCCGGCGCTAAGCCCTACGATCCTTATAGAGCCTATAGTAAGGTACAGGACAGGAAAACCCCTTTCCCGTACAGCTGTCGGATTTGGATATGCGACATCACTTAGGGTAGACGATACCCAGACGAACACTCTATTTCTCTGAGACCATTGCCCTGAGTTGGCTCAGGGAAAACATGGATGCCAGACGGAGCAATGGTTCAAGCCTACAGATCCCAGTCATTGACATATCCGAAGCCAGTGCAGCGGACACAGCGGGCCAGCTAGTAGATGCGGTTGCTCGATATGGCTTTGTGTTTGTCAGGGGTGAAGGAGTAGGTTTCACGAAGCAGACTCTCGATAATGCCTTTGCATTGGTCAGACCGAAGCAATTACTAGATGTACAGACAATTCTAATGATGTGGATAGTCACAAAGATTCTTCTCATCAACCATAGAAGAGAAACAGGAATGTGCTATCCAAGCCAATGTAAACCCCTTCCGCTGTTGAGCTTCCTCTGAGCTCGTCTCTCACATACTGCCAGAATATCGGTTGGTCGTCAATGCACTCAGAAACATTGGACCCAAAGACCCGTACGTTATACTTTCCGAGGCGATTCTTCCCCATTGACGCTGTCCTATAAGTCATCAGACATATCTAAAGAGTTCCCTGCTCCTAAGACATGTCTCGCGACTTAGGATTCCTCTCGAAAGAGTAAGGCTGACTTCGAAACCATCAAGAGAAGGTACTTGGGTTTTTCAACCGTACAAGACATCGCTAACCCCTACAGCGTGGAGACTTTAAAGAGTTCTCTTCCAAACCCGGGGTTCAGTGCCGTAACGACTGACATTGTTGACTAGGGCAATGAACTTTGGCGAATTTACCGATGGCAAAGCACAACAGCCTTTACCGCCATCTCTTGCTTCACATGAAGCCGAGCTATATCATTTCGGAGTACTTTGTCATGAGCTCTGCATTAAGCTCCTGCGCCTCTTTGCTCTTGGTCTCAGAGTATGAAACTGTGTGCGGCTCCTTGATTTGCCCCTGCCTGACTAGACCCAGATCGATCCCAACCAAGGTGGCAAGGATTGGTTCTCGTCTCGACATGATCCATCTCAAGGCTCTTCCGGCAGCGTACTTCGGTTGCTTCATGTGTGTGCGTCCCTATGGGCAACAGGTGAGAGCTGATACCAAGGTGCGCGATTTCTGCAGTATCCCGCAGTCGAAATGGATAAATCTTTGGACACTACCGTCGACATCCGAGCCGGAGCTCACAGCGATTATGGTAAGCGCCAGTGTTTCAGACGATTCAAAGAGAAGAATGACTTCACTAAAGGCATAGGTTCCCTCACCCTCCTTTTCCAGCGCGCCTCCCAGCCAGGCCTCGAGATCCTTACTCGAAGTTCGTCCTGGTCTCCCGTACCTATACAACCACCTGGCACAGAAGATGACTCCTATCCACCGATCCTCGTTAATATTGGGGATTTGATGCATTTCTGGACGAATGGACTGCTTAAGAGTACCGTGCACCGAGTTGTCTTCCCAGAAGGGGAGAGTGAAGATAGGTATAGTATAGCATACTTTTGCCATCCTTCGGACCATATCGAGATAGAAGCTGTCCCGAGTGACATGATACGTGACAGAGAAACGGAAAAGAGGCAGCAAGGTGTGAAGACGGTGACCGCAGAGGGCTATCTGAAAAAAAGGCTCGCGGAGACGTACGGTTGGGGGAAATTGCAGTCGCCAGAGCGTGATTAGCGAATAGAATACTCGAATGTCTAGATGGACACACTCAAATTTCCAGTCTTTGGGTCTTTGACAGAAGTTTGAGACTCGGACTTATTGCGTACTCCTGTGAACAGGTCTCATTACAGCATATCCTATCTGAATATCTTGAAAAAGAGCCACTGGTTTGAAATAATTTTTCTCTCAACTATGGCGTGCTGCATAGGATGAGGGCCCATACTATAGTAAATACAGAATTCGGACATGAAAGAGACCTTTGGGGCCGCTACTAAACAATTGACGCCCTCTGCAGACTTCCACACTTCGTAGCGGTCATGCATCCCGGAGCGTAGGGTATGTATTATGCGGGAGGGTATAATCAACCGACAAAGGTAGACATGCAAAGGCTAAGAATAAATGGTCCAAACGCCGTGTCTTTTCCGTAAGACCGTCAACAGGTCGTTGATCGCTAGTGAGGAGCACAAAAAGTTCGTGACAAGTTTGCCGGGTAACATGGGTCGTGAGATTGTTGGGGATATCGAAGTCGATTCATGATGCTTGGTATAGCGTGTCGCTGATGAGAAGATAGTGCCGTAAAAGAGAGACTCGTGGATGACCTGATCACCCGCACCTAACGCCCAGGGGCCCAAGAAATACCGCTTGCAATACTGGATGCCGCTAACTTCAAGAAGGAGGTCGAACGCAATTGAATGCAAGGAGATCGATAGGAGTGAGGACTGGGTCACTGCGCCGCCACTTGGCACCAATGTCGATGATAAACCTTCGGGAATTCAGAGTCAGCATGTTCTCTTCGGAGCAGGGACCTGAGTAATGAGACAGTGTTGTGGGGGTTAAGCAGGGATTGGCCCCCCCTCCTCTTATGTGTCTTGTGGCCCAAGATTCTACACCAACTCGGAGACGATGAGTTTGAAAATTTGATTTGTACATACCCAAGCATTTTTCTGGCACTCTTTGCTGCAATATTTTGTGCGGCGGCAGCGACGGCACTTGGCAAATTGCCTAGTCCATTGCTCCCATCTCCCACACTCATAGTAAGCACATTGGCGTATGCCACCACGAGCGTCGTCCTTGCGGCACAAATTTCGCATCACGACGCCAGCCCAATGCTGCATATCTTGCGAGTGATGGCGGACAGTGAATTTCTCAACAAGCGGGAATATGTTGAAGTCGTCTGAAAGCAGATACTCCTCTTCGTCAGAGTTATCACTTTCGTGGCAATCGCTTGAATTGTTCTCATCCAAGGCATTGAGGTTATTGCCAATCTTCAATTTAGGAACGAGATGAGATTGTTGAAAATACGTCCTGAGATTACAGTATTTTGATACGTAGGCAAGAAGCTGTAGCGACATCAACACGTCCTCATCCCGGGGGGTGGCGGCCAAAATGCCTGGAGGCGCAGATCGATCGAGAAGATAGCGTGCATGGGTGTTCTGTGCTAGAGCTTGGTTTGCTACGTTCACAACCCCCATTGGCTGTGGAGCTTGTGGAAAGCCGATATTGTTATTAGTCGGAGTTACGTTGGCGTTTATGATGCTTCCATCATTGGCAGACGGATGAGTGATGTTGAAGGTTTGCGCTTCTTGACCTTCCGATACAGCATTTGGGGCTGTGAGACCTAAAGTTGTCGTGACAGCATCGAGCATTGGATCCTCGTCTTCAGCTTCCTGGATATCCACAGCTGCTTGAATGTCTATCATGGGTTCATCAAGGTTCTCGTTGGTCCCAGACGCTTCAGAAACAGCTTCATCCCCATTGGCATCATCAGAGTCGCCGGAGTTGGACTGCTGTTGGCGTACAGATGGTCTTCGTCTGTCCCTGGTACCACGCATTGGTGGACGGATTGATGGTGCATTTGGAGTAGTTGGAGATTCTGGCTGCGAAGTGATGCCTGTCTGGAGAGCAGGTAGAGCAGGTAACATAGATGGTAGTCGGTCAACGTCGCGCACGGGGCGAAGTCCGAATCCCTCACCCGGTTCCATTGGGGGTACAGCTGCGGCTATTGTCTGCATCGAATTGTGTCTGCTACCGCTCGTACTCCCTCCATGAACATGGTGCCGACCGTCTTGGCTCCTATGGTGGTAATGGTGGTGATGGTGGTGATGATGGTGGTGATGTCGCGTAAATGTAGTCCGCTCGGGGGTCGTAATTGTCGCAAATTGAGGCAGCGTTGGAGTCAGATCCATAGCCGTAGCATCGGGAGCCTGGTGCAGGTGGTGTTGGTGTTGCTGCTCGAAATTGGGCGGAGACAGAGGCTGTGGTATTTCTATTGCTGGTGGAGGCTCATGACGACGAAAGGGTCTGTTGTCAGGCAACACATTGACCCGTTCTTGGAAAGTTTGCCGTTCGAAAGTGCCTGTGGGAGAAGCTATGGATTTCTGCTGGCACTTTCGTGGTTGTGGGATCTGCAACGGTGTCCGCCTTTTTGCTTCGTTTTCGGCCTTTTCCCGACACTTGTCAATGACCTTGATATAGTTGTCAAGTATCGTTGCGATGACAGGTACCATGTCAGCTTCGACGACCCTCGTTCGAACACTCTCTGAACCACGGACACCAATGTTGACAACGCATTGAAAAGCTAGGTTCCATTTCCACATCTCCATCATTTCCTGGCTCCTGCCCTGCTTCAGAATGCATACTAACCTCTCCACACCGCCATCAATGGTGAGGATGTCTCTTATCCTCGCAGAAGATGTCGTGAGGTATGCAAGATGGTTGAGCGAGTTGATCAATGGCAGAGTTGAGGTGCAGTCGAGAGCTCGACGGTCGTATAGGGCAGTGGTAATGCCTACCGACGCTTTATTGACATTTGGGATACTGAAGTTGACTTCCCTCATCTTGACAGAGTATAGGGGCTGGTCACGCCGACTGTTCTATTCGTTGGGTTGGTATGGCGCTTGGGATAAAGAAGAATGGATGGAAGTGACGGAAATGAGGGGGTCGGGAGCAATGCGGGAAAACGAGCACGAGTTGGCGACTTGCTACAAATTATGTATGTTGTTGAGCGATGCTTCGTGCAGTCTTGAAGTAGAGGCTCAATCAAGTGCAGAAGTTCAGACGGAGCTTGCTGCTGCCATGTCGACTAAAAGAATCTTGATCAATAAGCAGAGAAAGAGGCAATACCGCTCGGGCAGAGTGCACGCGCTGCTCCGCTGATTCGCGAGCAAAGCAACGAATGCAACGCAAATAGGTCGTAGAGCTGGGGCGAAAGAGGATTGAATGCTTTTCGAAGCAAGATGTTGTTGATGGAGAAGGGGGATGAATTTAATAATGGAGAATGGTAGTCGAGAGTTTGCGGCAGGAGATTTGCTTTAGCGCGCTCTCAGAGTGCTCCGCTTCGCATCGAAGTCGTCTCGATCGACAGACGTTCTCGAAGGCAGACGCCCCATCCTCTTTTTGTCTCATGTGCCTCTCGAACTTTCGGTGAGGATTATTATCTACCCTGCTGTATCCAACCTCCTGATGTCTAGACAATCCCTTTACAGATCATCAATCTTATGTCTAGCTCGATTGTCTCCTCTCATTAGCGATACTACTGTATCTACCAGTGATTTCTATTCTTTGCCAGTGCTTTAATCTGCGGATACCTGGCATTTGTCTCCTGTCCATTTCCCGTTCCTCACGTGGGGAACCAATGTGTCACTTGGCCGCAAGATGTACAGCTTTTCAAAAGCCTTTCGTCTTAGTCTTGGGCATACGTGTCTATGGTATATGCTTTGCAGACTATGGACAACCACTGCCCACACAGTTGCATCTTATTGTACCGCCACCAGCTGAGGCACGCGATGCTCCTTAGCGACTGGGAGAAGACCACCAAAAACCTGGGGAATACCATGTCGCCCTAAGAGAGCCGGTTCTGTTCCACCGCATTCTCAAGAGAAGCAAGAAAGGTGGAAAAGAGTGGAACAAGTCTAAATGCTGCAGTCCTTCACACCCCAAAATTTCAATCCATGCCCCCCTGCTTCACCGTATCAATCCACGCTTTCATCCTCTCACTCTTCACTCGGCGCCAGATGCAAATCCGCTTTGCACTTAGCTCATCATTCCGAAATTTGAACATGTCATAGTGGCTTTCACCAATGTGCAGTCCTATTGCGAAGACGCGCAGCTTTATGACGGAACGCGCTAGACTCCAGTGAGACTGTATGGACTGCGTGCTGCTTGAGCGACCCCCAATGGCCGAATGGGCTTCAGTCCGAAAGGCAATCCGTCATGGTCGAATTGCGGAACGTGTGGACACGGTCATTCACACTGCATACCCTCGCCCTTACAGAGATGACTTTCCATCTCAGACGTTCCGCAAGCCTGTGACCGCAAGTCGTCTTCCTTGTTGGGACTCGTGTTGCTTTGGCAAGTGAGCGATATTATTCCACTTGAATATCGGTCGGAGACCAGGCAGGGTCATACTTAGACGGAGCTCTGTTTGGAAATCATAACAGAAGCACCTAAAGCGGAGATAAGTAAGGGTCAAAGTTTTCAGTCCTTTGGCCGTCAGAGGTTGTGGAAGGTGTCTTGAAAGAAGCAAAGATTGGAAGCCGTTGACGAAAGAAAGGCGAAACCCGAGTAGCTGGAACTGGAAGACGGTAAGTAGTAGATCCCATCATCGAGGCTCGGACCCATGGCCCCGCCCTTTTATTTTCATTGGTCTCCCTCCCAGTTTCTATTTTGGCAGTCAAATTGTCATGCAGGAGAAGCGGCTAAGGCACTTGGTGGGATGATGATCGAAGGCCAGGCTTTCTACCGAGTCGCCTCGCACAGCTCGTAGTACTCGTAAATGAGTTTCCCTACGCCAATATATGCCTGGCAATGACATGTTCCTTTTTATGAATTCGATTTCCCCCCTGCTTGGTAGACTCGTATATCAAGGTGGGTTTTCGTCGTAAGAATCGTTGTCATCATCGTCATCATAATCGGAAGAAAGGTGGGAGAAAGGCTGGGCAGTGGGCAGTGGGCAGTTCCTCGTCTTAGAGCCTCGGCTAGCTGCGCTAGTTCTACACCCAATTGGAACTCCCGCCCTGCTCCTTCCTGGAAACGACGCAAGTCGCAAAACCCACTTCTTACCCCAACTCATCGGCCACGCAACCAGCTGTCAGCGACAACAGACATCGTCACACTGCCGGCACTTTTTCAAAGACATATCCATATATGAAAATCTCCTTCTAGCCTCAGCTTTTCCTACCTGTCTTCTGGGTCGCAATCCGTCGGGGCCGTAAACCTGGTGTTGGCCTTTCAAACCCCCTACTGTCCCCTCGACTCCCATCCCACCAATCACGGTCATTGTCTCCTCACATCGCGAAAACGTCTCCTTCCTCAGGATAGTCGCTTTCAACAATGTCCGAAATGTCTGGGGAGCAGATGCAGGCAAAAATCGCTGCTGCACGACGCGATGCGGAAAGTCTGAAGGACAAAATCAAGCGCAAGAAGGAAGAACTCGCCGATACATCATGTGCGTCGAAAGCTCCTGCCTGCGTCGAGCGCAGCATTTCTATATCTCCACTGAACTCCTAAACTCCTAAACTCCTAAAATTCTTCTTTCGCATGATGGGCGGCATGGACTGACTATTACCCGAACAGTGCGAGGAATAGCACAAAGCAATACCGATGCGTTGCCGCGGATTGGCATGAAGGCTCGCAAGGTCCTCAAAGGTCACTTGGCCAAAATCTACGCTATGCACTGGTCTACAGATCGTAGACATCTAGTCTCTGCCTCACAGGATGGTAAACTTATCATTTGGGATGCTTACACAACAAACAAAGTTCATGCTATACCCCTTCGATCCTCGTGGGTCATGACATGTGCATATGCTCCCAGCGGAAACTACGTTGCCTGCGGCGGACTGGATAATATCTGCTCAGTCTACAACCTCTCTTCACGGGAGGGACCTACTCGTGTTGCCCGCGAGCTCTCAGGCCACTCTGGCTACCTTTCCTGCTGCCGATTCATCAATGACCGTCGAATCCTTACTTCTTCTGGCGACATGACATGTATGCTGTGGGACGTCGAGACCGGCTCGAAAGTCACAGAATTTGCCGATCATCTAGGAGATGTCATGAGCATCAGCATAAACCCCACAAATCAACATGTCTTCATATCTGGAGCATGCGATGCCTTCGCCAAGCTCTGGGACATCCGCACAGGAAAAGCCGTACAAACATTCGCAGGCCACGAGTCAGATATCAATGCAGTGCAATTCTTCCCTGACGGTCAGGCCTTTGGTACTGGTTCCGACGATGCTACCTGCCGTCTATTCGATATTCGCGCAGATCGAGAAGTCAACACGTACGCCAGCGACCAGATCCTTTGCGGCATCACGTCTGTTGCCTTCTCAGTCTCTGGGCGTCTACTATTCGCAGGTTATGACGATTTTGAATGCAAGGTTAGTTTGATTATTATTGGTGGTCAAAATTCGCTCAAGAAGCATACAATACTGATGCCTGTTGCCAGGTCTGGGATGTGCTCCGGGGTGACCGTGTGGGCAATCTTAACGGCCATGAAAACCGAGTGAGCTGTCTGGGTGTGAGCAACGATGGAATGAGCCTGTGTACTGGATCTTGGGACTCCACCGTAAGTTCACTCATTCTGAGAAAATGGCTCTGGCTAACCATGAATTTCTTTAACAGCTCAAGGTTTGGGCTTGGTAATGATAATGTCGGCCTTGTTGGTGGAGGTGGATGCTAGACTTTGCGCTCGGAGACCAAAGCTTACCAACTCATCATCTGCCCCATTGCGATAAGGCAGGCGATTTCGATGCCTAAAGCGGTGAGAATTTGTAATTACGATCATCCTCTGATACCATGCGACAACACAGGTGGACGGTGTTATGAAGATATGGAGCTTTTTGGAACACAATGGAGTCGTCACGTAAACTTGGGGGATCTTATTCAACGAAGCATGCAGGTGTACTGCTTCGAGTTGATGCAATCTTCCTAAGCGAAGCGCTGGATACCGTTCGTTCGATTCTTTTGCCATGTTGGGCACACTATTCTTCAAATATATTCCCTCTCTCACTCGACAAAACGAACACTACCAAAAGTACTAGGCGTCAAAGTTCCTCAGCACCTAGTCCCAATCTTTCTCGGCAGCAAAAGTTGTCGCACGGCAACAGGACGGGCCAGATGCCTCGGTTGTCCTTCCCGTCGTACCTTACGCCTGCGCAGGGCATCACTTCCATGAGGACCTGGCCAGAATTTCTCTTGACTCGCAGCGAGCTCTATGGGTCCAAGCTGGCCGGACATCTGGACAATGATAGAAGGCTTTTGTGCTTTACGCAGGAGCAGCAGCGGTGTTTGGCGCAGCCTCGAAGGTATACTCTTTCTTTCTCCATACCCCGTTCTTTCCTGAGGCGCCCACTGGCTGGTGAACTTTGAGGGATGGGCGGGAATGCGTAAGAGGTGCTACGGCATTCAAGGGACAAGCGATGTTCAGAGCGTTCAACTTCCTGTACTATTGTTTCGTTTGTCATTGCGTTCAGACCCCCTCAATTAGTGCTCATATTACCCTGTCGACGAAGGAGCAGTCGGCCTCTGCTCATAGCGAATCTTTCATAAACCCTCGATGTTGTACAAAAGTTCCAAGAATGGTTCCAAAGCCTTTATACCATTTCGGCAAGTTCATTCACCACGTCGTTTGGTTACCTCCACTGTACGATCCTGCTGACAGGACAGCGAGGCGGCTGACTCTTACCGCAGCCATATATACACAGAAGCCGTATGTGTGCTTACGCTGACAGCCCGCCTAAACAATTCGGCCCTCCGAACCAGCTCATCGGACCCCCAGTGTGCTGGGCGTATCACCATCAGATGTGATTTCCAGAAAAAGGCAGGAAACCCTCGAGCCATCCGAGACATGTACGGCTGCCAAGCCTCTCTAGCTTCTTGGGCATGACCGCTTTGGCAAAATACAAGCCAAGTAGGGAAGATGGGGAAAAAGTGGCGCGTAAGAGACGTCCCAAGATGGTGATGCTCATCCATAAACAGGACCCATGTCTTTCAGCTGCTCGTAACAGAAAGAGGCGCCCACTGTGTGGTTTCCATTCCTTCCCCCACTTATTCAAAGGCTAGCCAATGGATCTGTCGCAGATGGTTTGATGTCAATGGCCGACAGCAGCTCCAAGAGAAGCCAAACGCTTCTCTTTTCGATCAGGGATCAGCAGACGAAGTAGCTTCACTGAAGGCATCGCGCAGCTCTGGCTATAGTGTTCAATTCTCAGATTGGGATGATTATTTTGATGATAAGGTACTATTCCTACTGGGGGTCTGATTTGATATTAGGGAAGCTTACGAGTCTTGGCTTTTGAAGGGTAAAAGTAGGGTACGGTATATGGGATAATGGGAGCTTGGGATCAGTAGTAAGGTACGGGTAGTATGAGGCTAACGAAAGAGGTCTGCGTGTCAGGGTGATGGGGGTGTGGGATGATGGAGTGAAACATTAGTGTAGAATTAACGAAGATCCTCGTGATAGGAAATCATACTTTAGAGTTTAGTACATGTAGGTAATCTTGTATTATTATCGTTATTATTATTATTAGCGAAAATGATTGATGAAACCTGTAGGGCGACGCGGCCAGGGGGCCAACCACTACCTTTACCAGTATATCACACCCTAAGGTACTAAGTACTTTCAAAATGAGCCACCGGGCACCCAAACTTGATCCCTGTTTCCTCGTGTCTCTTGTAAAGGGTAAGTAAGTAATCCTTGCAAACTTCCAGGATTCCCCTTTTCACATTTCACCTTTCATACCCTTCACCTTCACCGTCACCGAAGTGACCGAGACCATAAAGGCAGCAAACACGCTCCAGTAATAACAGTTCTGACTCCTTATCTCATTATTATTCTTCTTCTCTCTGTTTGTTCAAATGATCAAATACCTAGCTACTCGTAAAACACTACTCTCACATCATTACTCTTCTGCTACATGCACTACTACTCTAATACACACCAAGTTTTGATGCGACCTTGCCTTGAACCAACCCACAACAACCAACGTCTCACTCTTCCCCTCCTCATCTCCCCCCCCCTCCCCCCGGAAATTTATTCAATTCAATCGCTTTGCCGCACACACCGACCGAATCCTTCAAAATTCTCACCTTGCCGAGACTTTTGACGCTCCTGCGTACCTGATCAACACGCTGCTGAAACGCGACCCCATATAGCCAACGCACTTCGTTTCGAGCCATTTGCAAGTGCGTTGTGGTGCATTGCGCACGTTCCCGTTCACAAGTTATGTCGACCTCTGCGCAAGACGAATTCAACGCTCTCTACAACAACAATCAGGATCAAAAGCTCAGCGGCCATCCAGACGATAGATCGGAATCTTCAGACAACGACAGCACCACTCTGAATTCTGGTAACGACGACGAGCAGACCTTGGCCTCCAATACCTCTGCCGAAATGCCTGCGGCCGCTACCTATCTCCCCACCACCACCCAATTCGACGCCAACACTGGACCAAAAGGAGTCATAGCTGATGCTCGCTCCTTCGAGACCGCCAAGAAACGAAGCTTCCGACAGACAATCTATGCATTCTCCAGCGATATTGTAAACAACAAGAAGATCAACTTCACGCACGAGAAGAGCAAGAGCCCTAGTCCTGACCTCTCCGAAAATGACGAAGAAGACGACTTCATGCGAACGTGGCGGGAAAAGAGATTGGGTGAGCTGGCAAGCGGTAACCAGGGGATCCGGACAAGACGGCAAAGTCCTAGTCAGCGAAGATACGGCTCACTGGTCACTGTCGACCCTATTGGATACCTTGATGCTATAGAGAAAGTGGCCACTTACACCACCGTTGTGGTTTTCATCTATGACGATGAGGTATGGTCTTTGCCATGAGAATACTGAGCCACGGCTAATCTTTTGCCATCTCTAGTCGTCCCTGAGTGGCAAAGTGGAAGATGCCTTGAAAGACATTGCCCGGAGACATGCGACCACACGCTTCGTCAAGATGCATTTCCTGGATGCCGAGATGGAAGAAATTGCTGCGCCAGGGATCCTTGCATATAAAGGCGGCGATTGCTTTGCGAATCTGGTGTCGCTAATGAGTGAAATGCCCGCTGGCCGGGATATCAACTCTACGACCCTAGAGGGGGTTCTGCAAGAGCAAGTCCAGACTTCGAATACTCTTCACTGCTTATGTCTGCTAATCTCGAACTAGGCACAAGGTCCTGCTATGATATCTTGGAACGTCGTCTCTGTACAGTCAATTGTTATCGTCCTCCAGGCCTGCGGCATTTTTCGGAGTATTTGGAAGGGCAAATCTTAGAGATCGTGCGATGATACCACTATGTCTTGGCTTCCTTCTCGTCTGCATAGCGGAGTCCAATCGACTTGTATAACTACTTGGCGTTGCTGAATATACACCAGGGGTCTACATATGGGAAGAGCCTACTGTTGATACTATCTACAAAGAATGCTTATGCTGTCCATGTTTATCCTCTTACAATTAAACCGCCCTATTTCTTCGAATTGAAAACCTCATACTATATTTATGTGTTCTCGCACGGATATTGCATGAAATCGAATGTCTGTGTGATCATTGACTACAGCAGGAGTGACCGATGGTCAAAGTTCATAGTCAACAACTTCGTTTTGTACTCTACAAGGAGAAAGCACCGAAAAAGATGCTCTCCAATGTCCTCCTACCCATTCGGGATACCAGATGAGCCTGGCGTAGGTTTTTCAACGACTATCTCTTTTTTTGCCATCTATTATATGGGAGTATCAAAGCCTGCTACCCACCTTTGCCCCAGGTCAGATATCAATTAAGAAATATGGGAGCGATGTCTATGGCAGGTATTAGACTCATGCAATATGGTGACCAGAAAGAACCTCTCTCTTTTCAATGCTTCTCGAATCCGAAGTAAATAGACGTGATTGTTTCGTGTGCACGTGAATAGGCGTCCAATTTGAGATGGTCTGGACGCCGTTTTATTACGAAGGCCTTTACACTTGCTAAACGATCAATACCTCAAACTAAGGTATTGTTCGGTAATCTTTGAACCATTCGAGAGCGCTGCCAAGACTGTTGCCTTATCGATAAGATGTCTATTTTTACCATACGTGCTCTCTAAGTAAATAACTGTACTGCGTAGAAATCTAATGCTATATGATATGTACTTAAAGGCGAGTAGAAAATGACAAGAATATAAAAATTCCTAAGACTTTGCAGAATCTCTCCCCAACAGGCTGGTAAATTGTTAGGGTTAATGTAATGATTGGAATATCGGTATCGATATACCAATACACACTTCCACTTGATTGCATACTGAGGTCTAATGAAACAGCTTCCTGCTCTAGGACGAGGTCGCCCACGAGCGCGCAAAGCTAAATTTACACTTTAAAGTGTGAAACATTACTCCCAGCAGCATCTTCCTCCGAACAGTACGCCTTAAATCGAGGACCTTTCTGGTCACGCGACACTGCCTTAACTGAGCCCCAGTCAGTGAACAACCGCTCAGAAATGGCATTACAAGCACGAGAAATATCTTAAGCATACTCATCCTAAGCACTGGAGAGACGTAGGGTATTCTCTCGGTGAATGTTGACTACGATGCCTACTTCTGGCAGCAGCCATGTTGATGGTCATGCTCAAGATGCCGATTCTCAGACTCCCCTGCTCAAAAAGTCGCTCAATAAGTCTGCTACTGTGTCCAAAAAAGTGATTTTGCTTTTCCAGAATTGGTGGCTGTGGGAGATTGTATCTGCTATCACTGCTGTTCTAGCAATCATTGTGATTATTGTTATTCTTGTCGTTTTTGATCAAAGTTCTCTTCCCGATTGGCCCTCTGTATTTACTGTGCGATCTATCTGCTACCTGCATTCCAACATAATGCTGAAGACTTGCGTAGATAAACTCAGTCATCTCCTTCTTTGCCACAATAGCGAAGCTTTCCATTACGTCGGCTGTTGGAGCCTCGATCTCGCAATCGAAATGGTTATGGTACCGCCAGGATGAGCCTCGCCCTCTCAAAGACCTCCAGCTTTTCGACGATGCCAGTCGGGGGCCATGGGGAGCAGTGAGCTTATTGATGAACATCAAAGCAAGGTAGGCGTGCATAAATCATGCTTCCATTAACAAGCTGATCGCAACTACAGACATCTGACTTTCGTTGGCTCAATCATCATTGCCATGATGCTACTCTTCGATCCGTTTTTGCAGCAAGTCGTGGTCTATCCGGACAGGCTTGTAGCATCCGATAAAGTTGCCACTATTGTCAGAGCTCAGAGGTATCAAGCTCGTAGTTATGAAGGCCTGCCCTTACCTTCGATAGTCGATATCTCCATGAAGGTGATCTCAGAAGCGAGATCACGTTGATCATAAAAATACTAATTTTCCAACCAGGCAGCCATCTACAGTGGAGTATTTGACGTTGACGATCGAGCAGATGTGAAGGTGGATCATCACTGTTCTACCGGCAAGTAAGTAATGAAACAGTCGACATTCAGAGCGTCTCTCAACTTCTATAGCTGCACTTGGAACAGTTTCTCTTCATTGGCCATTTGTAGCAAATGTCTCAATGTCACCTCTTCCGTCGAGAAGAGGTGCAACGATAGTGGATGCTACGAATTCTTCCTGCCCGGTGGACCTTCGCTCTTAGGCTTTGGAGGACAGATCAACTCAAGCGTTAGCCAGGTTTCGACAGATCTCGATGACATCGAGGCATCTGTGGTCAGATTCTCGTCTTTGTTCTCCAAGAGGATGAATGATTCAGATGATGTCCAGGCGTGGGAATGTGCGCTATTGTACTGCGTCAATACATACTTCGCGTCAGTCACCGATGGAGACATAGACCAAAGAATAGAGAAGACCTGGCGCAACAACTCTGCTTCTCATTCCCAGGGCTCCGATCTGATATACAATCCTCCACAGTCGATAATCAACATCACGGGCAACGCCTCTACTTTCAAGGTGGCTAGCGTCGCAGCAAACGCAATGAATAGCTTCATGTCCGAGACTTTCACTGGTAGTGGTGGGATAAATTCGTCAAGCTCGGGCTCTGCCTTCTCCTCGGACATCATTCATGCCCTTTACAATACCCGAAATTACTCGAAGAGCATCGAGAACCTAGCGACCTCTATGACAAACAATATTCGCCAACAGAAGGACAGCGATTCGAGTACGTTCGAGGGCGTCGCATACAAGACAGAGACTTATGTACACGTCCGTTGGGCATGGTTCTTTTATCCAGCTACGGTGTTAGCGCTGTCGCTGCTATATTTGCTCGGCACGATAATCGAGTCGAGGAATCGCGATATCCTAATTTGGAAATCTTCGAATTTGGCCCTACTCTTGCATGGACAGGATTTGGAGCTGAGCAATAGTGATCGTGTCCCTGTAAACAGATTGAGCGAGATGAATGAAATGGCAAAAGACATCGAGATTGAGTTGATCCAAACGAGTGATGGAGACTGGAAATTGGTGCAGCGATGACTGGGACGGAAAGGCTGCATGGAGGATTGAGAAGCCTCATGGGTGATTCTTGGCTTATAGCATTTCAATGAACTTCAATTCATATTTCGAACCCAGCCACTCTTCTGGCGTTGCTTTAGGCCTGCTGCTTGCTTTCTTTCTTTGAATTAACGGTACATATATCGCATGCGTCCGCATTCATTCACTAGCTCGCACCCACTATCGCTGAGAAACGTGCGATTATTCGTCACTGCCTCCTAATGGTAGAAGACAAAGCTCTGCGTACCGGTCGTAGACATAGTTGAGGATGTTGTGCTTTACCCACCGTTCTACGGTGTTGACTCAAACCGGCCATAGGCGCATGGCGCCGTGCTTTAGGGTCCTGGGGTCGTTGCTAAGACCGATACAAGTCAAGAGCATCCAGCTCACGACAGTGAGAGCCTTGGCTTGTGCAGGAGTCCGGGGTCTCTCGTGTTAATGGGCCTTGTTCCAAGTCCTCCAACATAAAATATCCATTTGCTCAGAGCAACGACTTGTTTGTGATAGGATAGAAAGAGGAAGATAGAAACAGAGTCAGATATTTAAAAGCGTGAGCAGTGGTTGATCCATGTGCTTTCTTCTCTTCCTATCATTTCGGGTCCCTGCAAATAGTAATGAATGCTCCTGGAAAGAGATGTCAAATGGGCACCTCGCTGAGGGGTCACCCTTCCCTTACTTGCAGTGTGATCTCCAAGAGCGGTCGAAGCCTACCTACCTCTACTACTCAACGCGCTTCAGCATCATTCAGACATTGCTCTTGAATCAGCTATCCATCTTGCTGGTCAACAAAACAGCCAGCGAAAACTTACTCTCAGGCCCCAACAAGCTACCAAGTCACACTTTGCTTGTTGAGGCCACCTGACGAAGATCGCTCTCAGGTCCGAATCAGTCTTCAATCATGACCAGCAGAATTTGACAATACGCCTGACATTTCACCCTTTGACGACACCGGTGCTGGAAAGACTTCCATTCAAGTCCACCTCTTGGTTCGGTTCCATATCAGCTCAACCACCAGATCGCCATAGCGGTGCCCGACTCAGTCGTGACCTTCCTCCATGGCTTTGCTTGATGTTTTCAATAGCTTGGAGTGTGGGCGGTAGTGGTGTCTTGTCTAATTTTGGTCATCACGGATGCTGCCTACCGAACCGAAGCAGTCTTTCCCAACCACCTCGCGTTCGAATCCGAGTGATGGATCCACTCTGGAAGGGATTTGGAAAAGTACCTCGTCGCCTTTGGAAAGGGGCCAGGTATGTGTCTTGCAATCAAGTGTGTCTCCACTCGTATTGCTGGCCTATCAATACCATAGAGTTGATTGGATGCAACATATTTGGGCTTACGCGGAGAATTACGTGACCCTAGCCACGATCTTCCGACGCTTCGACTTCGAGCTGTACGAGACAACACGAGAGGATGTAGATCCTGCATTTCAGTTCATGGTCCCATCGCTCAGATTGGATTCAAAAGGCATGCGAGTTTTGGCGAAAGTGTAGTACCTTCGCGGAAAAACGATGACAACGATTCGTGCTGCCGAGGCGATCGAGCACTAGCGCTATCGTACTTGTAGTGGAAGATTAGTGCAAGATTACCTGCTCTACGTAAAGTACATGTAAGTGCTGGGTACTCGTCCATCCACGGTCCATGTCAAAAGCGCTCGGCTACTCCTTACAAGACTACTGATTTGACGCTGTGCTAACACTTGTTAAACGACACCGAATCAACACCTGAGTCAACACTTTGACACTCATTGTCTGCTTTATTTACGTTCGTTTATGCCTCCCGTATCATCATTACCACCACCGACTGACAACCCCGCATCATCAACTTTAACCCCACGCTCCAAGATTCGAGGTTTCACATACTTGCGAAGCCATACCCAATTCTCCTCCACCACCACCCTCCCATTCTCAAACACTACATAGACCCCTTCTCGCAGCCGCAGGAGCCGCCTCATCAGATCCATCACTTCTCCAGCCGATCCAGTGCCTGACTCTTCATCGCGTGCCATCAATCCCCTATCAAACACAGTGTCGACCTCTGGCGAATTTGAGCGGAACCAAGGTAGACCTGGACCGGAGCAAGCTCTACATGCAGCTCCTTTAGATTTTGCCACTGGAGAACACTCAGAAGGCATGGCAAGGAATCGAGCAGGAAGTGCACCCAACGGCGCGCACAAGACTTCTGAGTCTGCTTCCTCTAGCCTAACAGGTCATCCCCAAGATCAAATGCCTACCATCAGACTCCTTCCACACCAAGACCCTCGCTCTAATAGACCATCTCTGTCATTTCCAGCTACCTCCAGGACTCTCCCACATGAAGATTGTGTGATTCGCGTTGGTCGATACTCGGAGCGTGACATCAATCCCAACCCCCCTCAGCATACGCCATCTTCTGCTCCTGTGGGGTTCAAATCAAAAGTGGTCAGTCGAAGACACTGCGAATTTTGGTGCTCTCAGGGACAATGGTACATCAAAGACGTCAAGAGTTCTTCTGGAACTTTCCTCAATCATATAAGACTAAGCCAGCCAAGTGCCGAGTCAAAACCATTCCCAGTCCACGATGGGGATGTAGTCCAACTGGGTATTGATTTCAGAGGTGGTGAAGAGATGATATTCAGATGCGTGAAGATACGGGTGGAGTGCAATCGGGCATGGCAGAAGACCATCAATAATTACAAGTTAGCGACTGGGCTGCACCAAATCTGAAAAATTGCGGGCTGACATTTACACAGTGTGAAGACGCATAAGCAACTCCGTGATTTGGGAAAGACAGCTACGAAGAAAGACTCTGACACAACATCTTCTCATTCTTCCGAGTGTTCAATATGCCTAATGTCAATAGCCGTAAGTCCGGACCCTGTCCTTCTTTTGCAGGCGCCGTTTGTGCTGAAATCTGCAAGCCATGCCAATCGCTCTTTGTTGCACCATGTTCGCACGTCTGGCATTACAAGTGCATTCGGCCAATACTCAATGATCATAAATCTTGGCCGCAATTCTTGTGCCCAAACTGCCGAGCGGTCACTGATTTGGAGGCTGATATTGAGGACCCAGAGGATGGGAATTGGGAAGATGAGAATGGTACGGAGTCGAGTCCTGAGATTGGCCCAACCCATGACACCAATGATATGATAGCGGAGCAGAGAGAAATGGCGATGGGTGGCGAGGATAACGGACTGTCCAATACGGCATCTAGACTTCTGACTGTAAGAGATGATAGCCACTCAACGCCTTCTGTGACGGCTTCATCGGATCCCACGAATGGCGCAAACACAGCTCCAGGCCTGCTCACTCGTCGTGGCGCTCGCCGAATCTCTCCTCCCTTTTCCTACGCTGGGGACCAATCAGCCTCTAAATCTACCCCGGGTGCAGTGCAGTTTTTACGGCCCATTACGCCCACTCAGCCCCTTTTAGGAACCGAGGATTTCAACGAATCTGCGTTA
Organism: Letharia columbiana; assembly: GCF_014066305.1. NCBI lineage: Eukaryota > Fungi > Ascomycota > Lecanoromycetes > Lecanorales > Parmeliaceae > Letharia > Letharia columbiana. The sequence goes on along the minus strand of NW_023501091.1, from coordinate 306,611 downwards.
CGAACGCCAACGACAGAAATGCTCATACACGATGGACCTATGACACCTACGAATAATGCAGGCCCTTTTGTTTTCGATGGTAGTGCAGGGAGAAGAGTGGATAACGGTCTGTTAGGACGAGCGGACCACATGTCATCAGATGCTTGAGATCGGACAGGATATCAATGGTCTGTGCTGTGGCTTGCAGGTTATCAAGAGTCAGAAAAGGGCATTCAACGGGACCATCATCTCGGAATGGCTGCTTCCTTTTCAAAATTCAACCTTAGCCCTGAGCGCTCAGCATTATTGTGCAGATAATTATTTTCGGAGGTACAAACAGTTAGCTTCTCAGCTTTGTAACATACCACCTGACCATCATCAACAATCATGCTACTCCGTTCGTAGAACCTTCATCCTCTACCCCGCCATCATGCCCCCAACTATCGCCTCTCCGCTCCGCATGCTCCTCCTCTCCACACCGGAAACACCTCCTTCCTTTCTCAAAGGTAATAACACCACCTTCCCGCCTCATCCTGGTCATGTAAGTGTGTTCTCTACCTTCACTGACGATACGCTCCGCCAGATGTCTCCCATTACGAAATCCGGACGCCCTACTACAATGCCGCCATCCCCATCTGGCGGGACGAACTCCCCACTTCTTCACCCGAACTCGAGGCGTGGAAGGAAGAATGGCTGGGGCAAGAAGCGGGCGAAGTGGTACAAGCAGTAGGAGCATGGATTGTATGTTTCAGGAAGCCTAAGGAAAAGGCAGAGCTGGTACGCCAAAGTCTGTCGTCCAAAGACCGTGTAGAAGGAGCTGATGGCGATGCGCCTTCGGTAGGATACAACACGGAATCTACTAGCCACAATCCACGAGGTGGTGAGCAATCACACGAGCTCTGGCTATGCTACAAGTGAACCTCTGCTGCTGGCAGTGGGCACGCAGCAGACGATAAGTCCTGGTCTGGAGGTTACTAATGAGGAATGGGAGAATCTTTGCATGGACTGTGGATCTTGGGAATGGATTGATGGGGAGCTGGATTGGAAAGTGGAATGGAAAGGAGAAGGCAAGAAGGAGAGAAACGAGTTTGGAGGTGAGTCTAGGATCTCGACCCAGCAGACAAAGAGGAATTGGTGCATCTGTGCTGATTCTGGCGCTTTCCAAATAGAGAGGAGAGGTATCGAGCGACTGAAGGAAGCGCTCGAAGCATGCGAGTGGGAGGGTGTTGATGTGGACAACATATCTGACGACCTGGGATTGGAGAATGGCTTTAGCGCCGAGGCAGCGGAAGTAGAGCGAGAAATGATGGAGTTGAAAATGACCGTGAATGGAGCAGAAGGATCCGATGAGGGTGCAGACGAGGGCGTAGAGGAGCTGGAGAACATGATGCTGAAAATGCAGGCGATCAAAGACATGGGTGCCGACATGCCCGAATCAGAGAGAAAAAAGTTCGCGGCGAAGGCCGTGAGAGATGTTATGAGGGCACTTTAGGTCCCGTATTTTCAGGATTGATCTTGTGCTCCTGGGTATCGAGTGTCGCCTTGATACATCTTGGCGCTTTTCTGAGCGTCCACGCCCCCTCCTGGAAGAGGAGTCGATGCCCAACCCTGCAATTTCATGACGGATCGCAAACGTTTTATGCCATTCTCCATGGGTATCGGATGACCTTCCTTCCTCATCTCGCAACCCCCTCTCAGCCACCTCTTGGGCCCCTCTGGCCTCTTGCCCTATTGACAGTCGCCCTTCCTCTCGCCAACCCAACACCTCTCCCTCTCGTCCCTCTCGATCTGAACATGGGCGCATTCCTGCAATGTCATTAGCCTCCCTGCTTCGCTCATGACGAGCAGAAGTCATCGCAATAGCGCCGTAGAAAGACCCTACCTCAACATATCCGGCACGATAAAAAATCTTACATGGCTTCCCCGTATGTACACCTGATCTAGATGGCTAACTCGACCGTCACGCGCGGTAACGGTGATGTCTTTGAGCTGCACGTTCATGTTGTCTTCGGCTGCGGGTGAGTTAGCAAAAAGGCCAGGTACTGTAGCAGGTTTGTCGGGCCTGTCTGGCGCCAAGAACCTGAGTACCTTCGATGAGCTTGCCCCGGTAGACTTGGCCAGATGTGATCTCGAGGGTTATGACATGGTTCTGCGAAGGACCTGTTAGCTTGTATCCACCCTACAGTGGGATGGACTTAGGAATTACCTGAGCCTCATTGAGAAGCTTTATTGGTATACCGATTGTGCTGGTCATGATGACAGGCTACGCGTAAAGACACTGTTTGTATTGCGATTTGCGCGAAAGGAACAAATTTTTGGTGCCTGCTAATGGAAATAAAGCAGTGATGTGACTTCGGGCATTTCCATTTCGATAAGGCTGATATTAGCGCCCTTTGCCGCCAAGCCTCGATTTTAGCCTCCAGTGTGAGACTCTGTCTTCTGCGCTCCCATTGAACTCCACGTCGCCCGAATGAATGTCTCGGCGACGCTCAGTGTTTTCAGCTTACTACGAAAACCCTCGCTATGTCTACCTCATGCTACTGTTCCTACCTTTGATCGCGTACCAATTTCTATAGCTACAGCTCTAACCGCCGCCAATGGAGGTCAGAGACCTGATATCAGAGCTATTGTACTTGACAAAGATAATTGTTTTGCCAAACCCAAAGAAAGTAGTATCCATAGCCCATACAAAGTACGTCTAATCAATTTCGCTCGTTTCCTCCCACAGTGTCAGTCGTTTCTTGAATTCCGTTCCGAAAGAAAAGCAAGACATGGCATTCTGAGATCAATAGAAACATTTTGAATCTCTTCGCAAGATGTTCCCTGGCGCTCGTGTGTTGATCGTCAGCAACTCGGCCGGCACACAAGATGACCCCGAGGGGAAAGAAGCCAAACTCCTGGAACAGGCCACGGGGGTCAATGTTTTTAAGCATTCGACAAAGAAGCCTGGATGTGGCCCTGATGTATTTAGGCACTTACAGAATATTCCAAAGATTCGGGTGGAACATCCAGGTCAGATTGCTGTAGTTGGGGATAGGCTCTTCACAGACATAATCATGGCAAGTACGATGGGCTCTTGGTCGATTTGGATCGAGGATGGCGTTGTAAAGAATGATGGGATTGTAAGTGAAAAAAGTCCTTGGAGCGGCTTGAGGTCCGGCGCTCACAATATTCTAGTTCTCGAGGATAGAGAAAGGGTTGCTGGGTTTTCTGATCCGACGCGGCTTCAAGGCTCAAATCCCAAAGAGTGATTGATTGATCGGCTTTAGAAAGTCATCTCGGTCACTATCTTGAGATTCCATTGCCGCACCGCAGTCAGATAGAAGATCTTAGGGCTAGGACGTGGTGGCAGCAGCATTCCTACTTAACTCAGGATCATCTCCTGGTGGGGAAGGGGCAACTAGAGCATGGATCGCATTGACAGGGTGCGAAGAGGTGTTACACATTGGACCTCAGGCAAGTCTACAAATGGTCCAGTTGGATGTGTAGATGGCCTGATAGAATGCTGGCCTGACAATCGGTTGAAGGCCTGTGCCTAGAGCGAAGTCTGCAGCGCAAACATATGGCAGTAATGGAAAGTTCGAAGAACTTATCCTTGAAGCAAACCTCTACAAATTTGACCGTTTCCATTATTGGTGCATTATTGGATGATGATTGGCACAGACAGCAGACGGCATTCTAAGTCGTAGACTTTCTCCCCCACTGCGCTGCTTAGGGACTCAGGGACTTAGGGACTTAGGGCTCCCTTGACTGTTCGTCAACGTTGAATGGCGTCAGCTGCTATGCGCCACCATGCGTATAGCAGCACATGACCATACTTTATGATTTTGTCGTTCGAGGTCGATTCGCTCTCCTGCAGGCTGCAGCTTTGCGGCCGACCGGCGCTTCTTAGACCTCCGAAACACGGCCTAAATTATGCTAAAAGGCTAAATTCAGTGCCTTGAAACCCCGTTCCTGAAAATAATCCTCGGCAAAAACAGGTACAACACCCACTCCCCCGCATCAAGGTACTTACCACGTTTAGGTTAACCGTACTTACCTTACGAAGATTTCCAAACCGTTGGTCTTTTTTAAACTTCAGCTGACGGCAAAATGCGCGCGGGTCTTTGGGAGTTGGGAATTGGGAATTGGGAACAGGGAACGGCAACGTCTTCCAGTTCCAGAAAATGTTACTCTAATAATAGCAGGCTGTTGGGTAGGCGAGCCTCTTAATGTGATTCTCTTAAAGAGAGCTGGCGAGCTCATAATCTTCGACGGTAACGTGGTAATAATGGTCAAGGATGCTCCATTCCAACCTCCAATCTAGGTATCGCCCTACACGAGTTGTAAGGGGTGTGACGATACCTGCTTGGCACGGCGCAGTTTCTTCTTCATGATGACAACTCAAAACGCTCCTAAGAATTGCGATGGCGCAGGGATCTCGCAGAATCATGCATGAATTTTGGCACTTGCAGGTTCCACTGCGGGGGGCCTGGCGGTTATGAATTATGATCGAGGAAGCCTCACGGGTCTAAGAAACCCTCTTCACGGTGAAGAAGGATACCTAATTCACAACATGTTGCTCCTTGGCTTGAGTCAGACGTAGGAAATATTGTACGAGTAGTTTAATGGGTAGAAAAGTTCCGGCGAACATTTCTTTCAGGCCATCATTCAAATAAAGTGTCTTCATAGAAAAGTTGATCGAGCCTTGGCGTGAGGTTCGGAGGTTCGCTTGTGTTGCTCTGCGTTTCCGATTTTCAGGGGTTCGAATCTTACCGCCCCTCAGCAAAGGTAAACCTCCCATCTCTTCCCTTCGACCACATCCTCACCATCATATCGTCAGAGCCTCTACCTTGTTGTCGTCGGTCTTTGACGACGTTAACATTCCTTTTTCTTGTCTTGCTTTGTTGTTTCTGCCAATTGGACATCGCCACTCCTTTCGGGTCCAGGCTTATTCACTCCTTTAGCTGCCGTTCTTTCAACAGCACAACTTGTTCAACCAACACCACCACCTTTTCCGCCACTGCCGATTCCGACACAACGTCTTCACTCCTCTGCTCTGGTCCAGCATCTACTTATTGGCTCCGTTGGTAGAACGACTTGCCGCCCCGTCCTGCTGATCGCAGTCTTACGTTCATTCGAATCCCTCCTTGTCGAACGCGACTTTGAAGGCCCAGCGCTTCTCACTTCTACGTTTCCAATACTGCCCCCTCTAACGGCCTCGTAATAAGGTACTTTGCTATTTTACAAGTCGCTGTGAACATTTGAACCTGCAAAGGAATCGCCTGCGACCTCTTCTTCAAAGATGTCGTCGTCAACACCCTCGCCAACTGTCTCTGCCACTGCTGGGGCTCCTATATCTCGCCGACCACCTCGCAAGAGCACTCTCACCCAACAACAAAAAAACCAGAAACGGCAAAGAGCGACACAAGAGCAACTCCTGACACTCGAAGACGAATTCATCAGAAACCCCACACCTACGGCCACCGTCCGGGAACGTATCGCGCAAGATATCAGCATGACCGAGAGGTCTGTCCAGATATGGTTTCAGAATAGGTTGGTGCCGGGCATGGTGTCACAGATTTACAGCAGCTGATGAACCTGGCATAGGCGTGCCAAGATAAAGTTGCTTGCGAAGAAGAGCATTGAAACAGGAGAGGACTGCGATGCAATCCCTGAATCAATGCGCACCTATCTTGCCAACCAAGCCATGGAGTCCGGCAAACCTCTCGCAAGAGAGTTTCTCGGCCGCTCCCCAAATCATATGAGTGCTTACGGCAGCGGTGGAATGCTTCTGAACCCCGACTCCGCCCAAGCCGGTAAAATCGGTACGCAGACCAGCCCTGCTCTCCATATCTATATGACCACCTAATAGCGTTGATAGTCATCCATCACTTCACCTGCAAATCCTTAAGTATAGGTAGTTGGCGTCGTGTAGGGCAAAACGCCATGGATCTTGTCGTCTTCTATGCCCCGGACAAAGCCTGCCTTACATATTACATCAACAATGAAGGAGCCGGCTACAAGATCGAATACCCCTTTGCTTACATCAAGAACATAAGTCTTGAATATGGTGACCCCGCAGAAGAGGCAAGTGGGATGCCAACCCGACCTCGCGGACTCTTGGTGGAATTGAATAGGCCTCCTAACTTTTTCATGGACTCAGCTGGTACCGGAGGCTTTCACCAATGTGGGGACTTTACGGAAGAGCAGCAAGCTTCGTTGATTATGGTGCATCACCTGGGTGGCCATCCCAAAGTCCTCACTGGACAATTGGCCAAATTGGTTTCGTTGGACTCTTTCCAAAACAGACACTGTCCATACGATCTACATACGATGGCAGCATCTGCCCCCGTTTCACCTATGATGGCTCCTCCTCGCCCATCATCACAGCCGACGGCTCAAATGGCACATCCACACCTCGCTATGTTTCAGGAGAATGGTTTCGGTATGCCACCACCAGGGCCACGAGGTCACAAGCGTACTCGAAGTCGATCTGTGCCTGTTGCTGTTGACTTCTCGATGATGCCCCCGATGCCGTCTTTCCATATTCAACGTCCTTCAACCAACATGACTGATGCAACTCTCTACGCACCCATCCCTCAACACCAGCATGATCTTAGTCCTCTTGGGCCAAATCTACGGATCGACACCTCCGCAGGCTATGGTCTTGACTACCGTCAGTACCCTTTGTCCGCGGCTACAACCGGCTCGCCGTCCGAGTATGCAAGTCCATCGTACTACTCATCTAGTACACACATGGACTCCGTACCTGCTTCTAGTTTCAACCCGTCCTACAGCCTCCCTTTCCTTTCGCCTATGCATAGCGAGCACCCGAGCACCATTAATCCTTCGGTATCACCTTTGTCAGCCTACAGTCATGGCGACCCTGTCATTGCCGATGGATCACCCCCTTTAGCCCACATGCACCGAAGTACATCTGCTGATTTTCTGTCCATCTCACAAGATCATCATTCGGCAATGTCTGACGATGGGTATTCGCTCAGTGAGATGTACTCGAAGCAGAATCTGAATTTGCAGATGCACTCGCCGGGCGCGAAGATGGATGATTCTGACTTCGGCATGCAAATGCAAGAAGAGTCATCTAGTGAGGAGCTTGACATGCACAATATGGTTTCATTCAGTCACATGGACCATTCAAGTCTGAGTCCTGAGAGAACCGGATGATCATTCATAATCCCAAGTCCGAGCGATTGCCTTCTACGTGTGGAATTTCAAAGATAGCGTCGGATGGATGGTCTGTTAGGGGAGTTTCCGAGGATATACCAGGGGCGGGTACATACAGAGGTTGGGTGCAGCGGGGAGCATTCTGTTCGGACAGAAGGCGGAATATCAAATTCATTACAGAGATTGTCAGCGCCTAATAAGCTGCACCTGGATCTTTATGCCGGCGTCTTGGTACTACTGGCTCTTGTCAAATGTTTACATTTATGACGGTCGTCTGTTCTTTCGTCCGGCGCGGGACGGCGGAGATGCAGCACTGTCGTTGAATTTTGTCTATCATGTAAAATAGCTTTCTTCCTCTCAGATAGGGATACACTCCGTTTGGATATGTGCAATGCAAATTATGACCCTATTGAACCCACATTTGACCGATGGAACCGCTCGCTGAGAGCCTGAAAGCCCAGATTACAGGCAAACATCACATGCACTACGTAAAAGACATCCAATCGTAATGGCTGTCTCTTCCCTCTTGCTGGTGAAACCAAGTCAGTAGTCCCTGTAGACACTAGACAGCTCGGCCGAGGTGCCAAGACCGAAGCCGAATGTGGAGGCATACTTTGAAGACGGCGACAAAGTTTTTCCAACCTTCCGCCCAAATCCTTCTTCCAGCACTCTCGACCATTCGCGAAGACACGATCAATCGCTTCGCCTAGCTGATCTGGCGCAGCCTACAGTTACTAACGTATCAATGACCTTGTTGCAAAGACTTGCGACTCTCGGCAGACTTGGCGAATAACGCAGTGGTGCCCGCGGGGAACACCTATGACTATATGAATGGCAATCAAAAGAGATTCTATCAGTAGACCATCGAGATAGCCGCCAATGAGGGACCATGGTCGCTGATGAGCATGATGGGGCTGGCGAAGGAGGTGATCGTTCTGAAGGAGATTTGGCCGTTTCACAAGAAACAAATGGGCAGCACCCCAGTCTCGCAGGCCAATCATCTCTACAGGCTCCTCCCTCGATTACCACTTCAACTCTCTCCCCGTCAAGTGCCTCACATTGCCTGACGATCTCATCTACCGACGCTGCCCACTTCACGGAGAAAGATAATGTGGCCGACGCTGATGGCACGGACGATGTACCAACCGCCGCAGGGAAGACAATTGGGGAAGGAAGCAAGCACCGGCGGAAATTCTCGGCAACTTCAAACTTGTCTGTAGACATCCACGCGACGAGCAGGCAAGACATAGTCCAAGAGCCGCCAAGGTCACTATTAAGTCCTGTCTCACCAGAAACGCCACTACAACCACATTCGCCGCTTTCCCCTTTGAGGTCACCTTCATTATCTCGGAGCCGGGACCGTGGGTTTTCTCTTCGCAGGGCGATTCCGGCGCGCAATATTCATGGACAGCCCGAGAGTAGCAGATCTGCTATGGAATTACAACCAACGGCTGCATCAGCAGTCCAGCAGGCTTCTACTGGCAGTGATTTTGGCAAGAAGCCGGAGGCAACGATCACCATTTTACCAGACCTCGAGACAGGCGACGACATGGAGACGCATCCCCAGTCCATCAAAAAGGCCCATGAATCACTGGATCTACCACATTACGAAACATGGATCAAAAGCAAAGCAGCTCATACCGGGCTGCTGTCAAAACTCCGGGCCATAAAAGGGAGAGTTCGCAAGAAGATCCTTAAGATTCAAGAGATTCCTCCTTCCAAGGATGGACGACATATTGACGTCGATCCAACTCGGAGGGAGCCTCTTCTAGACGAACGCACTGGTCGGAGATACATGAATAACACTATCACGTCGAGCAGATATACGCTGTATAACTTCTTACCTCGTCAAATGTTTGCGCAATTTTCAAAGTTGGCGAATTTCTACTTTCTATGCGTTTCGATCCTGCAAATGATTCCTGGGTTAAGCACCACAGGAACATATACGACCATCGTTCCCCTGGCATTTTTCGTTACTATCTCCATGGCAAAAGAAGGATATGATGATTTGAGGCGCTATAGGCTGGACAAGGCGGAGAATAGAAAGACTGCGATGGTTCTGCGTGGACACAAAGTCACTGCAACAAGTACAGACAACGTAGATCGCAGCACCGCGACACCTGATAAACGGGTTTATTGGGCAGAAACCAAGTGGGAAGACATAGGGATCGGCGACGTTGTCAAACTAGCGCGAGACGAAGCAGCTCCGGCAGATCTCACCGTATTACATACGAACGGGGCCGAGGAGGTGGCCTACGTGGAAACGATGGCGCTGGATGGAGAGACCAATTTAAAGAGCAAACAAGCGTTGCCGCAGTTAGCTAGGTGTTGCAGAACTGTAGAAGACATCGCCAGCTGCGAAGCTCACATCGTCGTCGAAGATCCAAATCTAGATCTCTACAACTTCGAGGGCAGAGTCACTGTTGGAGGCGAGACTCTTCCTTTGGCAAACAACGAGATCATCTATCGAGGGAGCGTTCTACGAAACACATCCGAGGCCATTGCCATCGTAGTTTACAGTGGCGAGGAGTGTAAGATTAGGATGAATGCCACGAAGAATCCTCGAATCAAGGCTGTGAGTACTAGGACTTCTCGTGATATATCCTTGAATGCGGCGCCTGCTGACATGCGTCGTTAAGCCTGCTCTTCAAACTGTAGTGAACAAGGTTGTTGTCATGCTTGTCGTTTTCGTGGTAGTTCTTGCGTTTTTCAATTCGGCGGCGTACCAAATCTGGCAGGAAACAACAGAAGAAAAGGCTTGGTACCTCACGAATGCCGGCGTTGGCTTCTTCCCTATTCTAGTGTCATTCATAATTCTCTTCAACACGATGATTCCACTTTCCTTGTATGTCAGCCTGGAAATTGTCAAGCTATTCCAAACGCTACTCATGAACGACGTCGACATGTATGATGAAGCCTCCAATACCCCAATGGAAGCGAGAACATCCACGATCAACGAGGAATTGGGTCAAGTCAAGTATATGGCCCATGAGAGACACTCTTTATGAACAGTACTGACACGTTTCCCCAGTTACATCTTCTCCGATAAAACGGGTACCTTAACGAATAATTCGATGCGGTTTCGGAAAATGAGTATAGCCGGTACAGCTTGGCTTCATGATCCAGACGTACAAGAAGAAGCCGTAAACGAGGGCACCCGCAAGCCAGCGCTTCAGAAAAGACACAGCAAAGGCAAGAAGCCTATCAGACGAGGTATCAATATATCGACCTCCGGCGAAACATCAGCGGCTCAAAGCATGTCTCCTACCTCCTGCGGGTCGGCTGTTGTCCACAACAGCTCGACAAGACCTCGCTGGAAGGCGTCTGCCAAGACCCCTACATCACAACCAGAGCTTGGCACAGCACAGCTATTGCAGTACATACAATATCGACCGTATACTCTATTCGCTTGGAAGGTCCGCTTTTTCCTGCTTTCAATAGCTTTGTGCCATACTTGTTATCCCGAGAGGAAGCGGGATGGCGAGATCGAGTATCAAGCCGCTTCGCCGGATGAGCAAGCTTTGGTACGAGCTGCTCAAGATCTTGGGTACATTATGATTGAAAGACAAAATTCAACAATCACTGTCAAAATGTTCCCTCAGGGCCCCGGCGACGAGCCTACGTTCGAGATATACCAAATACTTGATGTCATCGAATTCTCCAGCAACAGAAAGAGAATGTCTATTATCGTACGCATGCCCGATCATCGCATATGCGTTTTCTGCAAGGGAGCGGATTCGACTCTCATCCGCTTGCTGCGACTGTCTGGGCTCGCTCTTGCAAAGACGGTCGAGATCGAGCAACGTGTCAGCATGAGGCATAGCCTTGAGGCTCAGGAGGTTCTCAGACGTGCAAGCGAAGCGAATAGCCGGAAGGACAGCATGACCCGAAAGAGCATGAGCATCCATCGTCCCAGCCTCGGTGGCATTACTCGCCCAAGCATGACCGCTAAACGTCTTCAGCCAATCCGTGATGAACTTGATGACTGGTTGAAGGATCGTGAGACTGACGTGGACGTGTCTGCTGTCGATAATGGCAGCATCTACTATTCTCCCCGACCTTCGGCGCACTACGGTCCGACACAACGTCTCGCAAGTCTGGATGGTAGACCATCTTTTCGAGGAGATGATGCCGACGAGCTGGTAGAAGAGGCTTTGGTCGTCGATGACGGGGCAGTACTGGAAAGGTGCTTTCAACATATCAACGACTTCGCCACAGAAGGTCTTAGGACTCTGCTATACGCCTACAGGTATATGGAAGAGGATGAATACGAATCTTGGAAGAAAATCTATCGTGATGCCTCGACAAGTCTTGTCAACCGTCCTGAGATGATCGAAAAGGCAGGAGCCCAGGTGGAGAGAGACCTCGAGCTGGCAGGAGCGACCGCGATTGAAGATAAACTACAAAAAGGCGTACCTGAAGCTATCGAAAAGCTCCGCCGGGCTAAAATCAAGCTCTGGATGCTGACTGGAGACAAGCGCGAGACTGCTGTGAACATAGGACACTCTTGCAGATTGATCAAAGACTACTCGTCCATCACAGTCCTTGATCACGAGACCGGCGAGGTAAGCCAACGCATTGCAGCTGCAACTGTCGACATCAGCAATGGCCACGTCGCCCATTCGGTTGTGGTAATAGACGGCCACACACTCTCTCAAATCAATTCCTCTGAATCGGTCTACAAATTGTTTATTTCCTTGGCTATCCTCGTCGACACGGTCATCTGCTGCCGCGCTTCCCCTTCCCAGAAGGCCTCCCTTGTCAGCTCCATCCGCCATAAAGTCAACAACGCCATCACGCTTGCAATCGGTGACGGCGCTAACGACATAGCCATGATCCAAGAAGCTCACGTCGGCATCGGCATCACAGGGAAAGAAGGTCTCCAAGCTGCTCGCACGTCTGACTACTCTATTGCACAATTCCGATTCCTCACTAAGTTGCTCCTTGTTCACGGTCGATGGAATTACATTCGTACATGCAAGTATACTCTCGGAACCTTCTGGAAGGAGATGCTGTTTTACCTTACACAAGCCTTGTATCAGCGCTATGCAGGCTACACAGGCACCTCTCTCTATGAGTCCTGGTCACTATCACTGTTCAACACGCTCTTCACTTCACTCCCCGTTATCTTCATGGGAATCTTTGAGCAGGATCTTTCTGCTTCTACCCTCATGGCGGTGCCCGAACTCTACCACTCTCTTGGCCATCATAATGGTGGGTTTAAGATCAAGATCTACCTCGCCTGGGTCGCCATGGCAGCCTCGCAAGCCGTCATCGTTTTCTTCATCATGCTTGGCCTGTTCGGGCAAACGATGTTCACGACTGACAACGGGCTTTACGCTATGGGAGCGCTGACTTTCACGGCATGTATCTTAGTTATTGCAACCAAGATGCAATTCTGGGAGTTGCATAACAAGACATATACCTCTGCCATTTCGATGTTCATCAGTGTCGGCGGCTGGTTCCTCTGGTTGATCATTCTCTCAACTACATACCACAACAATATCATCTATGATGTTAAGGAAGGTTTCCTAGAGAGATTCGGCAGAAACGCGCTTTGGTGGCTGACGCTTATACTGGTCTTGGCAGCATGCTGGGTCCTGGAGATTGGCGTAAAGGCAGCGCAGTGCTCGTGGCTTCCAAGTGATGCCGACTGTTTCCGAGAATTGGAGAAAGATCCCGCCATCAAGAAAAGATTTGAAGAAGCTGCTTCAATGGAGTCTACTCATGCCAGAGGTAATCATCATGCAGATGCAAGTGGAGGTCTCCCACGTCAAAGGACGGCGGAAGAAGATCGCCAACGGGAGGGCGAAGTACAAGAAATGCTGGATCGCCCAAGACATTCAAGAGATACAAGTGGTGCTGAGCCCGAAGTTGAGACTGTTCGTACACGGAGGAGACGGCAGCACTCGGAGCCTGAAGTCAAAGCGCAGGAGTACAAGGTCTCATTCGCAGTGGAGGCGAAAGAAGATGCGAGAGACGAGGATGGTGATGATGATGCTAATGGAAAGGATAAGCTGCCAAGAAGAAGTGCTGATGTTTAGGAGCTATCGGAAAATGTTTTGGAAGTGTGAAGAGGAACCTGGACATTATATAATGGAGCGGATACCCATGGACCATGATGACATATGGGCGTTGAAAGCGGTAGTTCTTGAATCATGGGAAACCTTTGGATATCGCTTCGCATTGCATATGCGGAGGTTTTGTAAAGGCAACATTTAGAGGAACTGTAGCAAGTGACTGTGCAATTACATAGTCATATAGACAAAAGCTACGAAGAGTTGGTAACTCTTCACATATGTTGCGCGGAGAAGAGAATTAGTCAAGCCAACAACGATACTATACATGAGCATTGCGACTTCTTGGCGGGGATGAGTGATAAGCCGGTAGCAGAATCCGCAATTACGAAAGTTGCTGATGTTGGAGAGCTTAGTATACCTAGTCTTGGTTCATGATTTGGACTCTACGAAATTCTGAAAGGATTTTTCGTTCCAAGTGTAGGTCATGGTCTCAAATGCTTCGCTCCTCTATTTTTCCATTTCCCAGACCATGTCTTGTCTACTCCACGGCGCCCTTGGTGAACAGCGCCTCGTTCTCTTGTTGGGCCTTGATGAATGCTTCCTTGAAGAGGTTGGCATCTGGATAGCACTGGTCAGTAGCGCCCAAAAACTCCGGGGAAAGGGAAGGCGGCACGTACTCTCGCTGTTGGCAAACCGAATAGCCAGAGTCTGGGGCTCAGGCTCCCCCTCACTGACATCGGCAGCTGCGTTCCAGACCCAACTTCGGTCACTGCCCACGTTGGGAGAGAGCTTCATGTCTGGCACGACTACAATCATAAATCAATCCATATCCCACAAAGCCCCTCGCTCTCCGCACCCCCACTTCCCCATTATTCAGTAATGTAGGGTAGCACTCACCGTAGTGATTCGCACAGACTTTCAGAGTCTTATCCCGCCTCATAACCAGTCTGGTCTTCTTGTTCTCCCTATGCTTCAGCAACCTCACGTCCCCCGTTCCACGCTCTTTCCACTCCCGACTCTCACGATCGAACTTGAACAGCTTGGCGCGCATCTTGAATGTCTGCTCCTCAGCCTCCTCATTCGTCTTGGTCTCTACCTTTTCGGTCAAGTGCACGACAGGCTCGAAGTGGACATCTGGGGAGTCGGGGGCGTCGTCCTATACAACACAAACCCACCTAATCAGCTTCCTGCGTAGTGGACAAGATAGGAATTTGGGCAGGGCAAACGTAAGAGCAGGCTTACCTCCCCACCCTCATCCGCCTCAGCAGCCTCCGCATCTTTCTTGGCTTTGGAACTTCCACTCCTGTCCTCAGTCTCGCCGTCCGGCTCCTCTTTCTTCTCCTTCTTGGCCCCGCCACCGAACATACTGAATACGCTGTCCTTGACCCCGGCGGCAGCAGTGGTAGCTGATCCAGCGGCGTTAGAAGCCATCTCGGTGTAGCTAGTAGCAGCAGGAGCGGAGTCTTTTTGGGTTTCTTCTGTTTTGGCGGGCGAGGTGGTGGATGCCTCAGTGGAGCTTGGGTCCGGGTTGATTTCTGACATGTTGGTGGTAGCGAGATAGCTGATATGTGAAAGCTCGTGTAGGGATGATAGGGAGGAGAGGAGGAAAGGAGTTGTCGTGTATAGTGAAGAAAAGAAATGTGGGGAGCTGTTGTGCAGATGTTCATAATCGGGCTAGCGCCAAGCTTTTTGTTGTTCCGTCTGCTCGTCACGTCCGACAACAAAATATGCTTACCTTGTCCTTCGTCCATATTGAAAATGCCTTGCATCACTCCACAAGGCCAGGGGATCATCACCGATATATATATCCCTGCTTCTAGACACTTCAGCAAACAACCGTCTCTCGCATTATTTGTCGTCGAGTGGACCTATAGGATTTTGGTTATTGAGAGCTCCCAACTCCAACAGGGCGATATCCCTGAAATAGGCTCAAATCAGGTATATCATTTGGTGATTTGGAAGGCATTTACTATGCTGTTCAAGAAGCAATGGTGCTCTCTGTCCGCTTTTCTTGCTTGTATAGCAGGTCTTACAAGTCTTTCGCCGAGACACTAATCACCTAAGTCTATCCAATAAATATACAAAAGATGTCTTGGTCTCTTTGCGTGCTTGAATATCTCAACTTTACATTACTGTTCCGGAAAGCTCTACTTCTGATTGGCCGCTACTTATATGGCAACCATCTCTACGTGACCGCAACCACTAGCACCTCCGACATTGAGATGAGAAGCAAACACAATCACGCTGCATCTACGACGAAGATCTCTTGCTCACTCACTGTCATGTTTCTCCTTTCGGGTTAAAGACCAGCAAGCTGTAAATCGAAACCTCTCTATCAAAATCGCGTCTCTCGACTCGACTTCGAAGACTACTTGTCTACCATTATGGCCCAACCATACACCGAGACTCAGAACCAGTCTCCAGACCCCACCGATGAAGAGATTCGTACAGCTGTCAAATCATTACGCGATGCTCATCCGGACATGGGGAAAAAGAAACTACTCGCTCTACTGAATGTTGACAATGACTGGAAGATTACCAGCAAAGACTTCCGGCAGCACATCAAGACCGTCGAAACTGAAGAAAAGCACTCGAACGAAGACCCGGCTGCAGCTATCGAAGCGGAAAAAGAACGGTCTGGCGGGTTTGCATCTTCAGAAGCAGCAGCAGCGATCCGTGCTGTCGTATCAACAATCAAACAAATAGAAGCCACTGTCACGAAGTTGGAGGCAGCTATACTCGCGGCCAAAAAAGCACCTACAGTCGCGATTTTCAAAGGCGGTCTGTTAGAACAGCAACAAAATGACACGGAAGATCTCAAAGGGCAGCTTCGAGCCCTACGAACAGCAGCCATACCACGCGTGATAAAGGAGTACATAACCCAACTCAACGCAGACGAAGGGTGGGCCACCGACTCTTGGGCCTTCGAAATCCTTCGCAACGTCATGGCTGTTTGCAAGACGTCGCTTCATTCGTTCCGCGGGCCGCTTATCATCGCCCTCCCTCCTTCCGCAGCCGCAGCGCAGCGTCTGGCAAAGCAACACAATCTCTCTGTTCGGGGCTGGTCGACTCACCTCGGCACCACAGACGCAATGTGGTGTGACCCAGAAGTCGACAGCCAGGAACTTCATTCCATTCCCGTTCCCTCTCGCAGCGACGTTCCACGCTTTCCAAATGTCGCCAAAAAAGACACACGTGGGCAGCAGCTCACTTACCTGCTGGTCCTACTGGCTACATTCAAAATCGAGTGGCCAGAGGTAGCAAAGGTGTTCAATAAAATCTGGTGTCAACCGGACATGAGGGCGGTTTTTTCCGTGAAAAGAAGATTTGTTGGAGCCAGCCCTTACGATGAGATCTGTGAGGAGGAGTTGAGGAAGATGTGGGAAGAGCAGACGATGTACGGCCAGGATCTGAAGGCAATGAGGCTGGCGATGGAGAGCATCGATTGTGAGAAGCAAGTTGAGATAGTGTTCATTGACGAGAATGGAGAAGCGCATGCGTTGCCAGGGAGTCCCATGCTGACAATAGAGTCGCGAGCGGAGGATGCAGGGGTGGTACTGGTGAAGCGTGAGGTTGCACCTGTGCAGCCTCAAACATGGGCAAGCATTCGTGCTCTGATCGCATCTTCACAAAGCCTCAGGGACGCGATCGAGAAATTGTAACCTAGATTGATGATTGCAGTGCAGCATGCAGCATGACTGCGGATTGCGGTTCTATGCAACCGGTTTCAGTGTCTCCTATGGAGGTGGCAGAGAATAACATAGGCCTACCACTTGAGATTCGCCCTGTTTCCTTCTACATCTACTGTATGATTGCTATCAAGGGTTACTTCACTAAATGCCATTGACTGTACCCTTCGTATTTCCCGTACAGTAAATGTATCCGCAAGATGCTACGCAGGGGAAATTGAAGCTCCCGATCCAATGCTTGATCCCATCTCCTCTGTCCTACATTGTGACGTAGTTGGGATCTAGTTTTATGGTTTGATTGTTGATCTAAGGATTGACTTGGTAGACAAGGCAAAGATGTACACTTTCGACCTGAGCATGCTGAGAAGGTCAAGGACCGGAGGTTACGATGCAGCAGAAAACGAGACAGCAGAGGTCGTTACGTCAAAAGAAGGCAAAGGACTGAGGATCTTGGGGACCTAAAAACTCAGGCATGGAAAGGGAACAGGCATATGCATACAAATTCTCGGAAACTCCCACAGGAGGAACTGGATGTTTGTCCGAGAAGCCCTCACATTGTAATACGTATCAATACTGTCTCAAACGTATGAGGTAGATTCGTTGTTGAGGTACAGCATAGAGCATGTTTCAGAATTGCAATTACGGGCACCGGACCGACACCAGAGCACCCTCGCTCCATATCTTGAGGCATCACCTATACCCCTTTCATAAGCCCTAAACACCCGATCTCTCTAGAGATTGTCACAGAGACAGAACATCCCAACGCCTTGACCATCCCAACACCAATCGCTAGTCTAGCTCACAGTTCATCACGACGAACGAATATCTTGCCACCACGAGATGGTCCCTTGCCCTCGCCCTTCACTCTTATTGTCTTCTTGGGCACGCCTCCGATTTTCCACAATATCAGGAGCGCCTTTTTCTGCGTCTCTCGAAGGTGTCTTTGACTGAAGACTGCGAGACCGCGAAGTGCTCTCACATTCGATCTTGTAGCTGTTTGAGCTAATATACGTGACTGTCGAGAGATCACCGCGGTCTTGTTGCGGGCGTAGACTGCTAGATCTTTGGTGATGTTCTCCGCATGCTTTTCGATTGCATAAGAAGCAGCCGCGTGGCTATCATGCAGGGTACCTGAAATGCTTCTGATTACGCCCTTTGTATGCGCTACCAAAAGCTCTTTCGTCTTTGCCGCAGCCTCAAAATGAGAGTGCAGCATAGCCTTCTCGGCTTCTCTCTGAGCAGAAATCCTGGCTCTCTGCTGCTGTAATGACTTACAAAGCCCTGTCTTAGTGTGATCGTAGAAGATGCTCAGACTTGTCTGGATCGAATTCAAATCTCCACGAATCGACTCCGTCAGAACGCGGGATCCCTTCTTCCACCCTGCAACTTTGAACCATGACGACCCAAAGTCCACTTCAAAGTTTTCTTTGATCTTTGGCTTGGATTCAGTCCATACTGTGACATTGAGCACGCCGTAGGAATCTTCGCGAGGGATCTGCAGCGCGTATACCCCATCGAACAACGTTGAGATCTGGTGCTCCAAAGTCTTGTCGCCCCGTGTGATCTTGATCAATAGCTTCGGAGTCTTTTTCATCTTACTGAACCAATGGGGCGGTCGAAGTACTATATGACAGTCGCCGAGGAAATGAACCTTGAACTGCTCCGATTTATTCGGCGCCAAAGCATACGCATCTAGTAGAAATGAAGCAATATCTACGTCAGTCGACAAACTCCTGACAGGTGACACTCGAGTCGGAGTAGATGATGCCAAACTTGCAGTCAGAGCGGACAAGCTTTGCAAGGAAAGCGGTGCTGCGGTGGCCATTGTTGAAGTTGAGACACCCAAGGCAGAAGTTGAGGCAACACTCATAGGGAACACTCTGCTGTTCGAGACCCTGGATGCTCCCAAAATTCCAGTGAGACCAAAACCAACGACCACCATACCAAGTACCGACATTAGCATGACTACAAATCCAGCCATGTACTCATACCGGTTTAGACCTTTCAACCCATCTTTTCGAATATCGGTGACAAATGCATCATAGATCTCTTGGAACGAGAGGCGGTCGTGCGAGGTTCCTCTGGACTTCGCGACCTTCGAAGGCACGCAGCCTTTGGAGGCTCCGCGAGCAGCATCCAGACAAGCGAGGTTTCTATTCATCTGGCCTGCATCGATACTCAGGAATGTCGCAAGATCAATCGGCAGGCGTTGGACGGTCTGAGTACGATTCAGGCCCATAGGTTCAAGAGACTCCAAATGAATGTGTGGAGTCAGATAATCCAACGTGATAGCGTCTGCATGAGAGTCCCAGTGCGAGGCCGCTGTGATGACGATTGTTTGTACCGCATGACGGCTCATGAAAGATCGAGCAATGCGGCGAGTCTGCTTTACAGCAACGCTATCCCTTTCGGACGAACAAAATACCGCTATGTCAGGAGTCCTCCAATCATTCGAAATGACGAATTTCGAAACAGACCAAGAGGAAACCACTTGACTTCCGTCAGACAATTGCATTTGGATGGTGTCGTTTCCACCTTCGTTTCTTGCGAAAGAAGCGAAGCTGCACTCGTCAACGCTCATCTCAAGACCTGACGAGTCGATAAGGACGACTTCTGGAGAAGCTTCCTCCCCGAATGCAGAGATTGGAACAACATTAAATCTGGAAGGTCGAGGCTTTTCGAAGTTTGGGGAAGAGCTGTTGTTCAGCGAAGCTGCCAAGGCCGTAGCAATTTTCTGTACAATGATATCTCTCACGGAGGAGTCCCCAACGTATAGGATCTTATACGGCCTGCCCCGAAGTTGAAGACCATGGCTCGCCATCGTCTGCCTAACGGTGACGGCCACCTTTCCAGAGCGGCGCTCTAGCATGTTGAGATAGAAATTGCTGACAGTAGCATTCTGGCCGTCTATTATCTTTAACGTGTGTGATACCTCGATGGGCCTCGAGAAATTCAAATTGGTAACGCTCGGCTCGACGAATTCGATAGCCTCGTGTTGATCGTGCAGCTTGTTCAGAGGGACTTGATCGGTCGTAGCCTGCAGATCTGATTCTCGTCCAGAGGAAGGAGGGTTGGACTCCGAGTGGATTTCTTGGCCGCTGCAGTATTCGGAGCCCTGGCTGTGAGAAGTCTGACCTCCTGAATCACCTGATCTGCCCTGTAGCTGGTGAATGTCTGGTTGGTCGAATTCATGCCCATCACTCGAGGTGATGGATTCGGTCATTGCATCTTGGTCTTCATCATCGGTTGTCGCAATACTTCTATCGTCTACAAAGTCGTAGGAGCTGTCTCCGAGAGAGCTCGATGTATCGTCACATGAATTGTCGTCATGCTGGGAAGTCATGGTGACGAGCTGAGACTGGGACAGCCAGCTGGCAGGCGTACCATGTACGAATATTGTAGGGAATTTGAGGGTGACTGAAGATTCGATGTGGGGATGAGGCTTGTCTTCCTCAATCCGCTGCATGGAGTCAGCGAGACCATGCGAGACAGCAAGGAAGTATGATAGGTGTTTTGGAAGGTGTGGTAGGTGATATAGGTGGATGTCATAGGAAGAGGGAATATGAGTCCAATTTTTTCGAGGATAGGCAAATGGTACTTACCCAAAGTATGGAAGACAGGCTTCGGTGTTAACAGCCAAGGCAGCCTTATGACTCTTAAGCTCTCTGGGGCGATCACGGGGACTGGACCTGCAGGTACGCCGATGAGAGGGAGAGCACGAGTGAAGGGATACTGTAATACAGCTGGACGAGAGGTGGAGGCGAGGCAATGGATGCTGACCATCAAGTAACTTGTTTGGCGGAGTTGGTTGATGGGATTCGTGTTACGATGATGATGGAGGAGGGGTTGGATCAGCAGATGCCCTTGCTGCCTTCCTCAAACAACCCCGCACTAGTGGGGATAAGAAGCCTCTTATCGTAGGCAGTAGAGTACATTCATCTCCAAAACTACTCTATGCTGTGCTGTGAACTTGATACCACTATTGAACAGCTATCTCGGTTTTGAGGATGCCAATCGCCATTCTATTATCCCTTGAGCTGGCCAGTCCCCTGTCTTGGCCGCTAGATAGCCAGCTCGAAAGGATGCCTGTTCCCCCTTGATATTGCTTCACCCTACTGACCACCACTACTTCGAGCTCTGGAAACTTTGAAAACACCCTCGGAAATTACTTGGACTGTCATATTCGAAAAAAATCAAATAACAGTATTGAGTGGGTTCTGTAAACATAGAGACTGGTATAGAATCAATACATACCAACCATTATGGTCACATCTTGGGAGAAGCTCATCTTTTCGTTGCGACATGCTGAAATGGTATGCTGTACAGGAAGCTCAGTGAAGCCTCCCTGGCCCCCCCCCAGCTGATTATTGGACTACACCCCTTGGAGGTAAGCACGAGCGCCGAGTAACGCCTCCCGATGCAGAATGTAATGGCAAAAACGCTGATTGAGAATGCCCTGGTATAGATGGAGATGGTCTGGAGCCAAAGCCAGGCCTCGTTCTAAGCAGATGCCCACCCCCCTGCTACATTTACCCATTCATCCAGACAACTTCCCTGCTTCCCCTCGACGTCGACGATGTCAGTATCGCACTTGCACCTGCATCCCACTCCATTCTCTTTTACCGGATCCCACGTCTCCCAGTACTCGTCTTCTTCTTTCCTCTTCTTTTCATCCTTGGTGGTCACCTCGAGGAATGGAGGTCTAGCGAGCTGCCGGTTGCCAGGGGCATTTGCTGGACAATGTTGTATTGTTGTGTGCCGGTATCCAATGTCTCGGAAGTAATGTATATTCTGGGGAGCCAGTAGAGCGCCGGCTGCGAGGGAATGAATCGGTGCATCCCCCCACTGATAATTGGGTCAGTGGAATCATTCTTACATCAAGTGGCATCACAACCTACCCTTTCCATCCAGAAACCTCCACTTCGATCCATCATGTCGAAGAAATCATTGTATTCCTTGCTTCTGAACCAGTCTAACCTCGCTATCTCAAAGTTGCTCCAGAAATGGCACATGTTGTACGTCTCCCCCTCCATAGCTTCTGGGTCGACATCTGGCACTCCTCCTTGTCCGGGCTCAGAGCTGAGTATTTCTTCGGGCAACGGTTTCTTATATTTGGGGTTGTCTTCAGGCAATGAAATATCCTCCGCCGCGGACGCAGGCTCTGCGAACATCTCCCACAGTCCCTGGGACGTCAAATTGTTGACGCGCTTATACGCCGATGCGTACCGGAAGATGTTTGGAACAGTCTCTTTCAGTTCTTTGACCGCAATGGTAAAGCCGTAGGTCTTGTTCGCACGTTCCATGTGTATGAATGGGTCGCTAAAACCTGTTAGCACTTACCAACGTTCGTCAACTTCAGCCGAACGACTCACTATGTAATATCGCAAAAGTACTTGATTTCTGGCTCAATTCGCCAGTACCAGTCGTACTTTTGTAGGAGCTCATGCTTGTAGAAAAAGCTAGATCACGGGTAAGCGGGGTGAAAGGGTACGAGCACCATTCAATACAAACCCTGAATAGAACCTGCACATGTGATGATAGCTCTCCATGCCACCATACATGATGGCCGCATCTCCTTGCTTCCTGATTCCTTCTCTTGCCGTATCAATATTCACCCAGTCTGGATACCCCCACATAGTCGGATCTATCTTCCCAAACTCGACAGGAGCACTTGTGTGGTTCAGGATTGTTTCCTTGAATGTAGTGTTGAAGTCTCCGTCGTTGAGAAACACATAGGGGTAATGGAACCACCGATTGAAATGTCTCTCCATTGACTTTATTGATTGGACCACACCTTCCAACTCCTGATTCCTCGCCAGAATCACTAGTACTGCGTTGGCTCGTGGTCCGTTTGTCTGAGGCTCGAGGCAGCCGGTAACAAACACTTTGTCATACTGCTCACTTATCTTCCTGCGTTAAGGTTAGTCTTTCCGTTGAAGCCTGTAGACAGACAACCCGAGGCCTACCGAATAGCTGGTGGAGCCCCAGCGGGCATCATCAGTCCCCCAGGCGAAGAGGGATGCCGAACGATGAGGACAACTATTAGGATTATAACGATACAGGGAAATAGTAATACAGCGCCCAGCGGAACAGAAATCTTTGAGTTGCCTTTCAGCCGTATGCGTCTTTTGAAGAAGGATAATCTAGGTGCGAATCGGTCTTTCTCATTGCTCAGATCTTCGAGGGATGGTAGGGCCGGAGTGGAAGGTATCCGCTTGATGAGGCTTCTGACAAACCCCATGGCTGCGACAACCCTCCGCGGCTTGCTCTGAGGCTTCAGGCGAGAAAAAGAGCGAACCCCCAGAACAGCCAGTCACCGGGTGATTGAACTCAATTAGCGCAGGAAGGTGTTTCGGTCCGTGTTGGGGTACATAGAAGCGAAGACGTCCCTGGAAAAAGGATTGGACTGCCAAAGGTACTGTACGAAAAGGGTAACGAGCGGCTGGGGGTTATGTCCCACGGTTGGCTGAGATGGTGGTCGAAAAGCCAGTCAGGCTCGGGAATGTCGCTTGGTGCTTCGTAATATCGTCATGTATTGTGCAAACACTTTTCGACAGGTAGTCATTCCTTGAAGAGACGTTGTTTGGGGAGGCAATGTGATAGGAGGTTGGATATCAATCTCACGGAGGGTCCGCCGCCACTTCAACGGCCGGGTGTCGTCTGGCACGAGGACAAGAAGTATTTCTAGTAGGAGACTGAAGCACAAGAAGAGAGTCTGTCGAAGATGCCACAGTTTACGTGCAAGGGAGAGAGTGAACACTTCAATCAATATACCACGCGAATAGAGGTCTTCCAGTCCGTCGGGAGAAGCTTTTCCACCTTATCTGTTAGAGTTAGCTTGCCAAGGACTGGGTCTTGGCGGGGCAAATTTGTCAACGCCACGGCTGCCGATACCGAGATCGACAATGAAGTGATCAAAGCATCTTTACGCGGCAACAAGCCTTCGCGGGTTCAACTATCTATTTACACAGGCATCGAAAGTTGATGCCGTAGGGTGATGATAATTCTGGTCAGCCTGCTCCCATGTGGTCTGGAATGCGTGGCTCCAAAGTACTGATATAGACGTACCATCCATCAAACCCTACCCCATAGAACGTTATGCGCGTTATTTGAGAGCATTGATCGAGTTTGAGAGCCGTTAATCTCTACCAACAACGCCACTTGAGCATAATTTTCTTTGCTGTACACTGTTTAGTGTTGTTCGATGATTCTGCGCTCGTCCTCTGTCTGGTCTCAATACCAACCATATCACATCAGTCTTCTACGATGAGCTTCAATGCAAAGAACCTTAGCTACGGTACATGTCGTGTCTCCTGATTTTGGTCCAAAGGTTGTCTAATTGAGACGTAGCATCGAATGAGCCAGCATTCCTTCGCAAGCTCAGGGGCGACTATGGTGACCGTGACTCATCTCGCCACGAGCGGCCATTAGCCAGGCCAAGAAAGCAGGTACAGGAAGGAGAGGACAACGATCAGCCTACCTACGTTGTGGAGGACAGCCAGGACACTTTGTCGAAAGCCGAGTATGAAGCCTTGGTAGCCGCTGACACCGCCGACAAGGACGAGAATAATGTGCTTTTATCTGCAAAAGCCGGCCATGTTATTGAGGAAGCTGAACCTAGAAAAGATGAGGTCGCTGGAGAAGCGGCTCCTGTGAAGCAGGCAGTCGCAGGTATTGGAGGTTCAACTAAGCGGAGGCTGGCGAAGGTTGTTGGCGATGAAGGAGAAGACAAAGCAGCCTCCGAAGACTGTGTTTCCGGAAGGAACAGTAAAACATCTAGAGTTAAGAAAGGGAAGAAGATGAAGTTGTCATTTGATGATGAAGGTACAGAGCCTTAACATGGAGAACGTTTGCCCCTTTTCCGTGATTTTGAATACATCCCGAAATCACAACAGTGCCATTGAAAAATCTTCGTGGCAGAATATGCAATAGCCAAGTGTAATGTTGAAGTGTGTGCGATAGAGATGTGATTCTATGTTTCTAGAGATTTATATAGCTACGGTAGATGTGTGACGACCCCTTTCGCCATTGCCAGAGGTCTTGGCGTTCTCGGAATGCCAAGCAAAACCATTGAAAATCACAAGCATGAGCTCTTGCGCGACAAGACAATTCCCACTGCACCTTCTTCGAACAATCACCCTGAAACTCGAACACAATGTTGTGTGCCAGTAAGTATCTGGGATTAAGCCGTATCCCCTTCCCAAAAGCTAAGTTGCTACAGTATCTGGCGAAGCTCCCCAAGTCCCCGTAGCTTCGGCAAAAAGTGGTAAGCGTTGAAGACTTCAGCAAGTTTTGATCAAGCTGACGTGAATAGGAAACGTCTTTGAGAAACGTCTCATCGAAGCTTACATTTCAGAACATGGCAAGGACCCGGTAACAAACGAGGATCTCTCGACGGACGACCTGGTAGAGCTCAAAGCATCACGCACAGTTCGCCCACGCCCTCCTACCCTTACTTCAATACCGTCATTGCTGTCTGTTTTTCAAAATGAATGGGATGCACTTGCATTGGAAACACATACTCTGCGGCAGCATTTGACACAGACACGGCAAGAGCTGAGCAGGGCATTGTATGAGCATGATGCAGCAGTAAGGGTGATTACCAGACTGTCTAGGGAAAGAGACGAGGCTCGACAAGCGCTGTCACGGATCAATGTCAATGGTGCGCCAGCTAGCAATGGAGACACCATGGAGGTTGATGGCCAAGAGCTCCCAGGAAATCTTGTCGCGAAGGTTGAGGCTGTGCAAGAGAAGTACGTGACCATCTCCTGTTTCTAGACGCAGATATGTGTGACGGCATCTACTGATATCGTACTCAGGCTGTCGAAGACTCGACGAAAACGTGCCGTACCCGAAGACTGGGCAACTACTGATGTGATTTCAAATTTCACGCCGACGCAAAAGTCGAAACCTCTTTATACTGGTGCTCGGACGATCTCAGTAGACGCAAGCGGCGATCTGGCTCTGGTTGGTGGTAGTGATGGGACCGCTGGGATCTTCTCCATATCCCAGAACAACTTGGTTCAAGAGCTCCCCGTGGGCAGTCCTGTCACAGAAGCCTTGTGGGCTGGATCTAAGGCTATCGTTGGGACATCATCCGGGATAGTCAAAGCTTTCGAGAATGGCGTCGAGGTCTCAAGCTTTTCCGGCCATGCTGGTGCAGTGACAGCTCTGGCGCTCCATCCAAGCGGAGACATACTGGCTTCAGTGGGCGTGGACAAAAGTTACATCTTCTACGACCTCACGTCTTCTGCACAAGCTCTTCAGATATTCACAGATTCTGGTGAGAGAAGACATAGTTTGCGACGCACAATCAGATATACTAACAATTCAATAGCTCTAAATACTGCCCAATTCCATCCCGATGGCCACCTCTTTGCTGCGGGAGGCGCTGATGGCCAAATTAAGTTGTATGAGATGAAGAGTGGCGCCAACGCAGCGAATTTTGATGCAACGGGTCCCCTCAAAGCAGTAGAATTTTCCGAGAATGGCATCTGGGTTGCAGCTGCTGTGAAAGGCTCGACGAGTGTCTCAATCTGGGACCTTCGCAAGGCATCTCAGATCAAGGTTCTCGAGACTGGTGGTCAAGTAACGAGCGTACGATGGGACTACACTGGTCAATACCTGGCAACAGCAGGACCGACTGGAGTAGCGGTTCAACAGTACTCCAAATCCTCAAAAGAGTGGTCGGAGCCACTTAGGAGTGCGGTGCCAGCAGTGTCCGTTGATTGGGGATCAAGCGCCCAGAGTTTGGTGTCGTTGGATGGGGAGGGTGTTATCACAGTTCTTGGGTCAGCATGAAGGAGGGCGAATCTTTGAACAAGCGTTGGCGTTTGTCTTCTGTATATTAACATGTATCATCCTCTGCAGGATAGCAGGAAATGAATGATAAAAGCTTTGACTTCTAAGAACTGGGCATGCTCGAGGGTGCATTGACAAAGGAACTCCATGCCATCATTTATGTGTTCTCTTGACCCTCCCATGAGCACCCTTTATTTGTATTTGCGAAACATCCATTATCTAACATATTCTATTATGCACTGCATGCCTAAGGTACCTTAACTCAGTGTTCCTGAATCCTGAACCCAAGACGGAGCTAAGAAACCCGGAGGATCAAAAATAGCCGAGACCTCGAATGGGCCTTTCGCCGCCCAGTTTCCTCCCACTTCCACCTTCACACTATTTTCGTGAAGTGGCTCACCGTTCACCATTCTTCGAGCTGCTTGCCTCTACTTCACTTATTTGCCAGCATCTGCCTCTCAAGCCCATGACCAGATCATGGCATCCGTGGCGTCGTTATTGTGCCCTCATCAGAACCGAAAGGTAAGCCTCCTTCCTCATAGACCCGACACCTCTTGGATCATTACTCCCAAATATCTGCCATGTTACTCACTTCGCGTCGATGGTGTAGAGGACCCACGAACAAATGTCAAGTGAAACCAGACATATACCCTGCAACTCTCACCTCTTACCTGAATCTCCAAGCCAACACCCCCAGTCTTCATCAAACTCGTTCTTCAATTTCAACATCCCATCCTTCAGACGCAGTGTAGACTTAAGAAGACCCATCATGTCTCAGTCAGCACAACAAGTCATCGATCTTACGGAAGACGGAAGCAGCCCAGTAGCAGCCCAAATCGTTCCACCCACGTTCACACACTCAGAAGGCCAAAGAGGTGCTCAACGGCCACCACGCTTTGATCGAGACATCATCAGCATCGATGACCAGGAAGACGAAGCGGTGGACTTGAGAGAAGAAAGCCCAGAAATTCAGTTCCTTACGTCACGGCCGCGCTCTCGCTCGCTCAGCACCACAAGACATCCACGGCATCAGTCTACCCTCAGACAGCGAAGGCATACCCCAGCTGCAAGGTCACCCGTGCGTCGTCCGCAGGTCTCGTTACGCATCACAGGTGCACCGGTAGAAGCTCATGGCCACCAGAATGCAGGCTGGTTATTCCACCCATTCGCGGCCCGAGTCAATACAAACACGCCCCGTACACATGAAGACGAATTGGTAGAATGGGAGAATTTCCCGGGCGGCAACTTTGAGCTTCCTGCACACTTAGACTACTTTGCCCCAGCCTTCGATCTTGAACATCCTACACGCCGTCAACCACAATCTCGATTGCCAACTTACGACCCACCGGCCCCAGCGCAAGAAGGATTCACCAGAACACATATTAATAAATAGATTAATAAATCTATTTATATTCTAATTAATAGAATAAAGTATATTACTTATTATTAAGATATATTTATATAAAAATATCGCCTTTAATCTTTAAAAGTGGAAATTATTTCGCTTAAATAAGATAAAATATTTATAGATTATAATCGTAATAATAACGATAATATATTAAGATTATTAGCGACTTTAGAAATAAAAAGAATTATAAATAATATTAGTTTTAAATATAATAATATTATTTAATAATCTCGAAAAATAATTTAATTAGAGAAATTATTAATTTATTATAAAAAGAGTATTTAAAAGTATTAAGTTTTAATATAAGAGATAAATAAAACGTTTTATTTAATTTTAAAAAACTTTCTTATCGAAAAGAATAAGATTCTTTAAATTTATTAATCTTTTAATAACGATTAAAAAGAATTATAGATTAATAAAAAAGATAGATTTTCGAATTATAATTATATATAATAGAAGTTTATTAATTTTTTATTAAATTAAATTAAAGATTTAGTAAATTACGAGTTTAATATCGCTTAAGCGTATATAAATATTAATTAAAGATAAAATTAAATTATACGCTAATTTAATAATTATCTTTAATTATTAAAAGCTTAAATAAATCTCTATATTAAGAATTAATAAGTATATTACTTATTTATAAAGTTTTATATAAATCTTTATTATTAATTAATTAATATTTAAATTATATTAACTAAGTAAAATAAGCTTCTAACGCTTATAATATATTTAGAAAATAATAATAAAAAATAAGAATTTTCTAGAGAATACGAAGTAAATAGTATTTCTAACTTATAAGAAAATTAATAGCAAAAAAATTAAAATTCTTAATATAAAGAATTATAGTTATTATAAAGATAAAATAACTTTAATTTTAGAAGTAAATAATCTCGAGATTATAAGTCTAAAAATAAATTTAAGAATAATAAGTTTTATTTAAATAGTATAAAATATTATAATTATAAAGAAAAAGAATATTACGTTAATATCTATATTAAATTAAAAAAATAAAAAATAAAAAATCTTAATAGCGTATTAGTCGATTTAATTAATAATTATAAGCTTTATATAATTAACTTAATAAAAAAAGAGAAACTCTTATTAAAGACTTTATAATAATAAGAATAAAAATAGAAGTAGTATTTATTTTATTATTAATTTATAAAGATAGAGTATTTTTAAATAATTAAGATAAATTATAGATTTTTATTAAAATTTATTTTAATAATAGCGTAGAGATAAATATAATAAGCTAGCGTTTTATAGTTAAGTAAAGTTTAATTAGAATTAATAATTTTTTATTAAAATCTATATAAATAGATAAAAAATCAATTTATTATTATAATATTTATTTAATTATCTATTATTTATAAAATAATTAAAAGCGTATTAAGCGTTATAAATATATTTTCTATACTATTAATAAAAAAGATCTCTCGATAGTTTTAGATCTTTCAATCTTAATTAATAAGTAAATTAAGATAAATATAAAAAATCGAACTTAGCGTTTTAATATCGAAAAGTAATTACTCGAGATTCTAGCGTTATAATAATTCGCGGATATCTTAAAAGAATATAAGACTATTTATATATTAATTATAATCGAAATAATAATTATAAATAAGAAATATAAAATTAATATAATTAAGATATAGAATATTTATATAAATAGCGTAGAGATTATCTCTAAATTTTCTAATAAGTTAGAAATATATAAAGATATATTTTTATTAAAAGATATAAATTAACTATTATTATATAAGGGTTATAATTATATTATTAAAACTATAGCGAAGCTATTATTTAATTTATTATATAATTTATTTAATATAAAATTAATAGTATTAAGAATTTATTTTAATAAAGCTCTAGTAAAGAATTAGATAAAATACTTTACGAGTTTAATAAAAGCTTTAATTCTATTTATTCTAAAAAAGAATAAAGATTTATATTTATATATTAACTATTATAGACTAAATAAGATAATTATTAAAAATTAATATCTCTTATTCTTAATTAGCGAGACGCTTGATTATTTAAATAATTTTAAGCGATATATTAAATTTAATTTAAAGAATATTTATTATTATATATAAATTTATAAAGATAATAAGTAGAAAATAGCGTTTTATATATATTATAAATATTTTAAATATCTAATAATATTATTTAACTTAATTAACGTCTTAATAATCTTTTAAATCTATATTAATAAAATCTTAACTAGACTAGTTAACTAATTTTATATAATATATTTAAATAATATTCTTATCTATTTTAATATAAAGAAGAAGTATTTAAATTATATAAAGTAAATACTTAATTAATTTAAATAATATAGCCTTTATATAAATTTAAAGAAATATAAGTTTTTCGTTATCGAAATAAAATTTCTTAATTTTATAAAATTTATTATTAATATTATTATAAATAAATATAGAGTTATTATAATCTAAGAGTAATTAAAATTAAAAGACTATTATAATATATAAGTTTTTCTAGAATTTATAAATTTCTATTAAAGATTTATTTATTATTATTTTTAAATTATAGATTTTTTAATAAAACTTCTTAAGAAAAGCGAAAAAGATATTAAGTTAAGATTATTTCTATAACTTAAGATTATAGAGTATATATTTAAAAAATTAAAAGACGCCTTTATAATTACGCCTCTTTTTAAGTATTTTAATTCTCAACTTCTAATTTAAATTAAAATTAATATCTTATTATTTACTATAGCGGGTATATTAATTTAGCTATATATAAATAAATAATAATATCTAATCGCTTTTTATTAAAAAAAGATAATTAATATAAATTATAATTATAAAATATATAATTAAAAACTTCTCGCGATTATTATAATATTTACGTATTAATACTACTATCTAAAGAAAAATTTCTATTTTATTAAAATCTTTATTAATTATAATAATTTAAAGTATTTTATAAAATAATTAATATTAAATAGTAGATAAGTTTATTAAATAATAAAACTCTTTTTATATAATTTCTAAATTTCGTATAGATTAGATAAGATAAACTCTATCGATATATTTTTAAAACGCTCTAATTATAAAGATAAAAATAAATTAATTAATAGACTTCTTTTTATATTATAGTAGAAACTAGCTAAAATTAAAAGTCTTTCGAATTCTATTTTAATTATTATTAAAAAAGCTTATAGAGATAGTATAAATTATATATATAAGAAATATTATCTTAATAATAAATACTTTATTATATTAAATAATTTAAGTATAGATAAAAGTTTCTTAGATACTAGTTTTTAAAAAAAGTATTTATAAAAAAGATAATACTTAAGAATTTAATAACTATTATAATATAAGAAATTTATTTAAATATAATATATTCTTTAAAATTTAAAGAATTTTAATCTTTAATAAAAGAAAGCTTAAATAAGACGCTTACTTAATATACTTATAATATAATTAATAAGCGACTTAATCTTATTATTAAAACTATTAATTATAAATAATTTATCTTTTATCTAATTATTAAAGTATTAATAATTAATAAAACGATATATAATATAAATAGTATATCTATTTATAAACTTATAAAGATACTTTAATAAGAGAATACTTTTATTAAATAATATAAAGCTAAGAAAGTATTAAATAAATAAATATAAAGCGTTAATAATTAAATTTAGAATAGCTAGAAGTTATTAAGATATAATAATAAATTATATATTTCTAAAGAAGGCTTAGTTTAAGAAGAGCTATTAAAATACTATTATAACGATTTTATAACTAGATATTTTAATATTAATAAGATATTTAAATTAATAAATAGAAAATATTATTAAAATAATATTCGCGTAGATATTAAAGAGTATATTAATATATATAATATCTATTAACGTATAAAGATAAAATATTATTATTTCTATAATAAACTAGATACGCTTTCTTTATTAATAAAATTATAAAAAAAATTATAATAAATTTTATTATTAATCTTTCTTTTAATAAATATAAAGAATATATTTATAACTCGATTCTTATAATAATTAATCGATATATTAAAATATTAAGATATATACTTATTAATAAGATAATTAATATTATATAACTAGAAGAGTTATTTATAAAAAAAATTATTCTTCGATATAAAGTATTAGAAGATATTATTATAAATTAAAGATCTATTTTTATAAATATATTTTAATTAGAAATCTACTATTAATTATAAATAAAACGTAGACTAAATATTATCTTTTATTTATAAACTAATAAATAAATAAAGCGATAAAATTAAACTTTAAAATATTATCTAAAAATATACTATTTAAAGTAATAAGACGTTTAAATAAAGCTTCTATTAATCGCGAAATTTATATATTATTAAAGCGAGTATTAAATTAATTAATTATAATTTATTCTTTACTATATATAAATATTAATTTAAATTTAAATTAATTATTAAAAATAGCGTTATTAAGAAAGAAATATTTATAGCGAAAGAATATATTAAAGAAATTAATATAATTTAATAAAAGTTTATTAAACGCTAATAAAGCGTATAGAAAATATAATTAAAGTTTTATAATAAGAATTATAAATTATAAAGATTTAATCGCGATAATCTTATTATATCTTTTATAAAAAATTTAAAATAAAAGAGATTAAGTAAAAAACTTTCTAATAAATTAATTAATTCGTTTTATATTTAAAAATATATTAAAATATAAGCGTATTAATTATAGCTATCGCCTATCTATTAAATTTACTCTATTTTTTATATATTATTATTAGAATTATATAAATAAAAATTAAAAGATTTAGATATCTCGATATATTCTATTTCTAAATTAATAAAAGATAACGAAGAGTAATTAATAGAATTTATATATAAAAGATATTTAAAAAAGAATAAGATAAAATATCTTATTTAATAGAAAGATTATTTTAAGAAGTATAATAAATAGTTTAATAAAGAAGCTATAAAGAATATATAAGATCTAATTAACGAGTTTAATAAGTATAACTTATAAATATAAAAAGCGTAGAGTATAAATATCGAAAAAGAACTCGAAAATTAATAATTTTAAAAAATATTTAAAGATAAAGAACTTAGTTATAAAGAGTTAAACTTTAAATATTATAATAAAAATTAATATTAAAAAAATTAATAAAAAAAATTAATACTCGAAAATAATAAAGAAAAGATTATATTTTTAAATATAATAGATATTATAGTATTAAATATATATATATAAAATAGCGGGCTAGTTAAACCCCTTAAAGTCTCTATTAAAAATATTATTATTATTATTATTATTATTAAGACTACTCTCTAAATTACTCTTATAAATAAATTTTATCTTATTATTTATCTTATTATTCTTCTTATCTTTCTTCTCTTCTTCTTTCTCTTTATCCTTCTCTTTCTCTTTATCTCTATTATTATTTATCTCGCCCTTATTATTTCTACTCTTAAAATCTAAATTTAACTTAAATATTAAAAAAGATATATCTATTAAAGAGAGATTAATTTAAAATATATTTAATATAAATATAAAGAATAAGAAATAGATATAAAAAGTATAGATATATACGATAAAGCGTATAACGTCGTAGATATTTATAAAAATATCGAGAATCTTTTAAAAGATCTTCGCTTTATTAAGCGAAGTCGCTTCGCTATTTAACTTCTTCTTTATTCTTAAATAATTTTTAATATATTAAATAATCGTTAAAACTATATTAAAGTATTTATAAATAATTTTAAATTATATAATAGATATAAAACTAAGAATATTATAAGTAAGAAGATAATAAATAATATAAATATATTATAAATAAATGCGAATTATAGCATTAGCGCTATTAATAATATATTTATTTATAAAGATCTTTTAAGAAAATTAGTAGACGCTATAGATATATCTATTATACGTTATTTATATAAAAATTTATTATAATATAATTATTATAAAGATAAATATAATAATAATACTTCGCGATTATATTTCTATTATTATTAAATATAATATTATATAAGTAAATAATATATTAAAAAATTTATTAAGTATAATAATAATAGATATTCTTATTTAATATTAATAGAGATTTAGCGCTATAAAGAGCTAGTATAATAAATAATAATTATTAACGCGTAAAAAATATATATATAACTATAAAGTCTTTAGAAAACTTATAACGATAGTTATATTCTTTATATAATATCTTTATTAAATATATATTTATTATATATTAATTATAGAAAGCGTAGATTATTAAAAGTAATAAAGAAGTATTAATAAAATAGAAAACTTTTTAGAAAAAAAGTAAATATTATTATAATTATATATTAATTATATACGTTATATACTTAAATTATAATATTAATAATTACTTTATATATTATTATAATTATATTTAATCTATAAGAGTATATCTAATATTATCTATAGACGTTATATACTTTTATTATATATTTATAATATATTATATTTACGCTATACTATTATAAAAAACTCTTTTTTTTTTTTTTTTTTTTTATAAGATTTAAAGAATTTTAATAAGTCTTCTAATAATAAGAAAATATTCTTTCTATACTTAAATTTAAGAATAAATCTTTAAAGAAGAAGATAATTATTAGAAAAGGAGCTTAAGAGTTTTAAATAAGAGAACTCTAGATTACTTAACTTACGTCGTCTAATATATACTTAATAAAGTCTTAGCGAATAAGCTTAAATAAGCGATTTCCATCGAGTTTCCTTTTCCTTTCTTAAGAATTAGTTTTATTACCAGATCGATATACGAATATATCTATCTTTCTAAGCATATGACGTGGGATCTTGGAGAGCTGAGCCGTGTTCTTGACGATGGTGGCCTTGTTGCCGCTTGGTTTCTCCGCAGTGTTCTCCGCATTTACCTGTTGTAGTTCCTCCTCTTACTCCTCAATGTAGTGGGGATGACAGGCCAAGTTGCAGTGGTGTTCTCCGCTTGCTGAGTGATGATTTGATGTGGAACGGCCAAGTTGCAGTGGTGTTCTCCGCTTACTGAGTGATGATTTGATGTGGAACCGTGGAGAGCATATGACGTGGGATCTTGGAGAGCTGAGCCGTGTTCTTGACGATGGTGGCCTTGTTGCCGCTTAGTTTCTCCGCAGTGTTCTCCGTAGTGTTCTCCGCAGTGTTCTCCGCATTTGCCTGTTATAGTTCCTCCTCTTGCGATATTCCTTCTGCAGAGGCTTAATTAACTGTCATCGTCGCAGTAGATCCTCCTCTTATGACGTTATTGCAGTGATGTATCATATCAATGTAGTGGGGATGATAGGCCAAGTTGTAGTGGTGTTCTCCGCTTGCTGAGTGATGATTTGATGTGGAACCGTGGAGAGCATATGACGTGAGATCTTGGAGAGCTGAGCTGTGTTCTTGACGATGGTGGCCTTATTGCCGCTTGGTTTCTCCGCAGTGTTCTCCATAGTGTTCTCCGCAGTGTTCTCCGCATTTGCCTGTTGTAGTTCCTCCTCTTACTCCTTAATGCAGTGGGGATGACAGGCTAAGTTGCAGTGGTGTTCTCCGCTTGCTGAGTGATGATTTGATGTGGAACCGTGGAGAGCATATGACGTGGGATCTTGGAGAGCTGAGGCGTGTTTTTGACGATGGTGGCCTTGTTGCCGCTTGGTTTCTCCGCAGTGTTCTCCGCATTTGCCTGTTGTAGTTCCTTCTCTTACTCCTT
The DNA here is from genome assembly GCF_014066305.1 of Letharia columbiana. Classification (NCBI taxonomy): domain Eukaryota; kingdom Fungi; phylum Ascomycota; class Lecanoromycetes; order Lecanorales; family Parmeliaceae; genus Letharia; species Letharia columbiana. The sequence goes on along the minus strand of NW_023501091.1, from coordinate 270,829 downwards.
AATGCAGTGGGGATGACAGGCCAAGTTGCAGTGGTGTTCTCCGCTTGCTGAGTGATGATTTGATGTGGAACCGTGGAGAGTATATGACGTGGGATCTCGGAGAGCTGAGCCGTGTTCTTGACGATGGTGGCCTTGTTGCCGCTTGGTTTCTCCGCAGTGTTCTCCGTAGTGTTCTCCGCAGTGTTCTCCGCATTTGCCTGTTGTAGTTCCTCCTCTTACTCCTTCTCTTGTAGAGTATCAGACTGAGTGGCTAGCTGAGTGGCTGACTGAGTAGATTGCTAAGCTGATAGGGTAGGTAGTGTTGACTGAGCGGCTGGTCGAGTAGTATGTAGGGGAGGACGATGGCTGTGAATCCGTTCGGGCTCTTTTTGAGGATCTTCTAACGCGTTTATGAGCAGTAGTAGGTAGCTGTTGGGCTCGCTTGCGGCCTCGATTCGCGTTAGTAGGGGCTCTAAGAGGCGGGCAAAAGGGGTGTACGTGCCTGAAGCGTTTAGTAACGTTTCCGCGAGGGGTACCGAGGACGATTGTGTTTATATTGGTGGAATTGATAGAATTGGTAGAATGGTGGAAGAATAATGGTTATACAAATAAACAAACAGGTGGAAGGATTATTATCCGGATGCTTTTAAACCTCAGCCCATGCTAAGAAAAATACCAGTAGCGGGATTACAAGGCCGCGCCAGATTTGTATGGGGGTCACACCAAAATAAGGCGCGGCCTCGTAGCAACCTCGCTGTCACTATCACACCGTCGTTAGATCTCGCTGTAACTGTTGGTAAATACCTGGGTATACAGTTACTGCTATAATAAGATCTATTATTAGATGTGGTAGTCTTAATGATGTCTAAGGAAGAAGGATATCTATGTATAGAGAATGCCTTTATATACCCATGACTAGACCGAATGAGTACTAGTGGTAGCGAGTGTTGAGTCGTTCCAACAGTGGCAAAAACAGAAAATGAGGCTATTTATATGTTATATTCCTTCTCCATAACCCTTATAATCGCAATTACTCCCTCTGCTGTAGTGGGCGTAGATTCGATTATACTCGGCGTATTTCTAGTAGCACTACGCTAAGACGGCTTTCTATTAGTTAATATTAATATCTTATCTTTTCATCTAGCCTTCTAGATTTAATTCTAGATAATTTATATTTACTAGATATTATAGTACGTTATATCCCTTATCCTTTATTATTAAATTAGCTAGATTCTTATCTCCTCTAATTTATAGAATCTCGATAATTTCTCGTCGCTCGTATGACTATCTTAGATATAGAATATCTATTATTAATCTTTTCTCTTATATTATCTCTAGCTTAATAAGATATTCGTATAGAGATTTCGAGTCTATATATATAGAAAGAGGTATCTTCCCCTAAGAAGTATTAGAGAAGATTTAATCTAGAGTAGATTTTATAATAACTATAACGTCGAATTCTAGAGATAATATATAAAGTTCGAAGGCTAATACGCTTCTAATAACTCGGTAATATTTAATCGATTACTAATAAATAATATTAACCTTATTCTAAGCGTTAGCTAAGGCTATTACATAGCCGATTTAAGAAGAGAGATCTTTATTATTAGCGAATAACGAATTCGTAAAAACTATAATTCTTAGAGACGTTATATCTAACTTAACGAATATAAAGCCTCTTTCTTTTATTTACTATAAAAAATAGCGATTTAGATACTAAGTATTCTTATATATAAGCTCTATAATCTAAGCGATATATAATAGAGCGAATATCGCTTATAACTGTAATATAGTAGCGATATATACTCCTTATACTCGTTAGGCGATATACTATTCTTTCGTAAACGATATTATAAGTAATTAAATCTTCTTCGCTTATCTAAATTAACTAATTCTTATATTATCCTCGAGAGTAATAACGAATTTATTAAATTCGAGAGGTTATTTCGAAGTAAGTCTCTCGAATAACTTAGCGAGTAGTTCAGCGGTATATAGTTCTCGTAATTTTATATTTATAAACTCGATAGTATCGGCGATAAGAGAGTTATCGATTTATAAGCTAATAATTACTATTATATCGTTATTAAATAATAGATAAGTATCGAATATAGACGGGGTTATTTTTAACTTCTTTATATAATATTTATAATATATCTAAAACTAATAGATATCGAACTTAGTAATTTCATAGAGAGAGAGAATAATACGAAGTATTATTCTCGATAATAATCCTATTTCAGCTAAGATAAAAATAAAGATATCTCTAATTAATTCGAATTAAGATTATATATATATCTAAATAATATCGCGTAGATATAGAGATAGCTATAGAATAGCTAATAATAGAGCGATAATAAGTCGTTGACTAGTCCGTTAAATGGTAGAAGCCTAAGTGAGAATCCCATGCTTCTTCGAGTTATTAAATACTTATACTACTAATCGCGACTTCTCGAAGGCTTTCTTAATATTCTTATTCTTAATTTAGTCTATAAAACGACTATTAAATATTCGTGCTTCTATGAGAATATCTTCGGTCTTTATAATCTTAAATACACCCTTTTCAAGTAATTTACTAAGTTCTTTTTATCGAAATATCTAGAAGTTCGGTGAAAATGGCTATAGTATGAACTTAGATATATAGATCGTAATATTAGTAGAGTTTCGAAAACGGGCGAGAATATATCGTTGTTAAGGAGGGTTATAACGTAGTGAAGCGTCCTAAGAAGAGTCTTAATAATCTTTATTATCGTTATTTTTATATTAAGTATCGTCTAACTATGAAGATTCTTATTCGAGGGACTCGGGAGATTTAATTAAAGTATCTATTTCTTTTAAATATGGCTTAACGATAGTAACTTGAAAATTAGTAGAACTATTTGATAATTCGACGGTGTATATCTCTCGAGAAGTGATTAGCAATTTATATAATCCGGTTTACTTCTTTTAATGCGTTCTCTAGACCAATACCGGGGAACTAATTAAAGTATTATATATTCTTATCGTCTAAGAGCCGTTTCGCTAATATAAGACGTTATTAATCTATCTCTTAGCGTAAAGTTTTATAACTTCGATTATTACTATATTAATAGCTTTTACTCTCTCGATAGTAGATAAAGTAAATATATCGTCGTTTATGATATAGGGAAAGATTTTAAAAACTAGTAATATGGGAACGAGGCTATTATATTCGGCTATATCGTTAATAGTCTTAATAGCCATTTATAGATAAATCTCCTTTTTAATATCTTAGTTCTTTAATTCCGTAGTAATTATTAAATAAGCTCGTCTTAATAAAGTATAATATTATTTTATTAAGTCGATAGAATTAGCGATCTTAACTAATACGCATTTTATTTAAATACTTAGAGTTCTAGCGTTTTATCTAAACTCGGTACTGTTAAAGTTAATTTCAGCGTCGTGGATAATAACGTCTAAAGATTTGATATAGATATCTATTTAATATAATCTAAGTATATTCTATATATAAAAGATAATTATATTTATTAGCTATCGGGCGGTCTAAAATAAAGTTTTCTTATTAATAACTTATAGAACTAGGCTATTATTAATATAAAGAATATTAATAATAATTATATAATTAAAATAGATATTATTTTTATCCTTAAGTAAGAATTTGAAACGATCTAAGAATTAAGAGTATTTCTGATAGAGTATATAGAACTCGATAATTTATTTAAGTATATAACGATATTCGAAGTTATTATACTCGACTTTCTCTAAGATATAAATAAGTCTATTAACTAAGAGATAATCGAATTAACGATATAATTAATATAACTCGATATTGATTAGATAATTAACTAATATAAGACTTTATATTAAGAATAGATGTTCGTAAAAGCGAACAATTAAAACCATAGATCTATTCCTTAAAATAACTTAATTCTTAAAATTATTTAGATAGATCTCTAGCCTATTCATATCTTGAATATATAGTAGAAATAAGGTGTTAGTTTATATCACGTGGAAATCGACTTAACTAATAAACGAATTTACTATAAGTTTTCTAATTAATACTATTATTTTAATTTTAAATTAGACGATAATACTATTAATAGTAATATTCAATTATATATTAAATTCCCTTATATAGACTTTTACTTAATTATATTTAATAGTAGATATATATATAACTTCGATATCTAGTATAATACTATAAAACTACTTTAAGATATATCGACTAATACTGAGAAAGCTACTAGACTTAATAATATTATAATATATAAAATAGCTGAAAAGCTCTAAGTAACGTACTTAGACTTAGTTCGATGTAACTATAAAAGTAGTTGTAATAAAGTTTTCAGCTTCTTTTAAGTCGATTTCTTAAACGTCGAGAGTTAAGGCCTCGAAATCCTCGGTCTTATCTTTTTAACCTTTAAACTCTTAAATATAGAAGTTATATCGCTTATTAATCGAGCCGATAAACCGCTTAGCGAACTTATTTCGAGACTTCTAGCGTTTCTTATTAATATACTTAATTAATTAATAGCGTGTCTTTTTACAGATATAACACTTCTAAAAGCCGTTTATTTTCGAAGACGATCTACTATAATTACCTTAATTTAAAGGCTAATTTAAAGGTCGATTAATATAATACTTCCGATTAGTAAAGTATATTATAGGCCTAAATAGCTCGAATCTCTCAGTCTTTATAGCTTCTTCGTAATTCTCGATTATAATATAGATATTATTAATTAGCCCCGTAATTATAGTTATCTATTATAGGATTATAATACTATACGTAGAGATATTACTATAAGAGGTGACTATCTTATTTCGAAGTGCTATATCTAACTGAAATTCGTAGTCTAGCCCTCTTTAGATTTAGCGGAGTTATTAAATCATCTTATTAAAGATAGTCCCCTTATTCTTTTCGAGATTAGCTCGAAGTAAGCCTCTTAGACTAATACTATTTTACTTATAAAGTATAAGATAATAATATTCTTCTTTCTCGAAATGGCTCTAAAATTAATCGAAGAGTTATTAAATAATAAGGCTAATTCCTTAATAACTAGAGTAGTAATACTTTAGTATCATAGATTTTAGTATAGTTGAAAATGCTATTTGAAGGATCTATTAAGGAATCTCGGCTCTCTTATAAAGATTTATAAAAATCATGAATTTATAGCTAAGACTCTCGATAGAACTTCTATTATACTTCTTCTCGATAGTGTATAATTTAACTAGAATAATAAGTTTCTTACTATAACTATAGTTTTATTCGATATCGAAGTTTTAAATAACTTAATAAGGCGAGAGTAGTAGATATAAGACTCGATAATTTAAGTCGTAAGCTGGTATTAGAGAGAGAATTAAAGTAGAATTCTTCGATTAATAAGACGGTTGCGGGGGAAGAGAAATAGTATTCTTTAATCGATAAGGCTATTATTTCTATATTAATTAAAACGATTACTAAGAGTAGTAATAAGATGGTTTTAATAGGAGACGATCTTCGTCGTTTAATGGCCATGGGATCTCTTCCTTAATTATGTCTGCTAATTCTTTAGCCATCGAGAGTTCTCTTTCTTTCTTAATATAGGCTCTATTAACCCATAGATAATCTCGTAAACTAATAATAACGTTCTTACTAAGAACCTCGAAGTTCTCTTTAACGTATAGAGTAAAGTCGTTAATAAAGACGTTAGAGAGTATATTAAATTTATATATTTTATATTATTATACCCTTTAACGAACGAATTTTTCGAGTTTCTCCTTAATGTCTAATGGCTTAGCTTCTTATAGTTTCTCTAGCTTACTTATAATTATAGATAGAGAGTTAATAGCCATTTTAATATCTATTTTAATATATATTATATATTAATATAGTGTAAAGCTTAATAATATTTAGTATTTTTTAAATATTTTCTAGATATTTTCTCTGCTGAGTAGAAGTCGTAGGAATTATAGAAATTATAGTTCTATTTAATCGAATCGTTATAATAAGCGAAATCGATTAAGTAATATAGAACCGTGTAAAGTACCGCGGCGATATCGAGATAGACTTTCTTTAAGAGTATAGCCTTGCTAATCTGTATATTAGTATTAAAGTATACTAATTAGTGTTAATAAATACCTAGATATATAGTTACTGCTATAATAAGATCTATTACTAAATATAATAGTCTTAATAATGTCTAAGGAAGAAGGATATCTATGTATAGAGAATGCCTTTATATACCCATGACTAGACCGAATGAGTACTAGTGGTAGCGAGTGTTGAGTCGTTCCAACAGTTACCGATGAGGCTATTCGTATAATAGAGGCTCTCCGCCTTCCCGAGGCATACAGGGCGGAAAGGAGACTCGCCGCCACCGGAGCTGGGGATTTCCACGGGGAAGAGGACTTTATCGGTGGTGTTGCCTATATAGTCTAGTCTAATCCTTCCCACTCCGCCTCGCTGGCGCCTCTAGCCGGGCTATGTTATGTTCATCGCCGGCGAGCTCCTCCACCCACTGGGCGGAAATACGCTCCCTTACATCGTCCCCAATCCATCGTACTCGGAGTGTCCACGGGCAACTTCAGCATTGTTGACGCGACCTCCGAGGGTATCATAGGCGCGAGTTTGCTGCGTTTGGTCCCGTTTCGCGGCTCTTTCTGCTTATTAAGACTGACAGAGATTTTTCGCTTAATAGAGGGGTGGTAGAAGATAGGGAGGGTGTTGAATGGTGGCGACGGCGATCTAGACGCGTCAGAGTACGTGCCGCGACTCCACTCAGCATCACTGAGGTCACTCTCATCCTTCTCCTACGGCAAAGCCATATCGTCTTCCGAGAGAACCTCTGGTAGAGGACGATCCCGATTAATACCTTCAGGGTTACTGCCGTACCAATCCAGCTCCTCCTAAGTATCCTCGAAGCCCCCGTATTACGGGGGCTGGCGAACGACGCGTTCTTAAGAGGTCATAGTGGGCGGGGCGGAGTTATAGATAGCTTCAAAAAAATTAATAGGCGACAGCGAGGTATGGAGAAGAAGAGTGCAACAGGTAAGGAGGGCTGCCAAATTACTATGGGAGGGCCTTACTAATCCGGCGGGTCGGCCTAATCGTTCTCCGGTAATATTACCGTGGGGGTGGGCTGAGGTTTAAAAGCTCCCTATTATCCGATCCCGGACGCGTCTGGTGTGGCTACCATAACTACCATATTTGAATGTTTATTTCATCCACCAATAGTAGGCCAAACTTCATTATTTTTACAGCGTTAGAAAGCGCAAACTGAGCTCTATAATTTACGAAATTATGAAGAAATAGCATCCGTAGGGAGCTGGTTATTTCAGAGTGTAAAACTTCTACACACAAATTTTTGATGAGGGAGCTCGGGAGGGCTAGCGGGCTGACTCAGCCGGTCTAACTAAAGAGCGTAGTGACCCTGAATTGATGATTGGCTGCACATACAAATTCAAGGTTTTCTAGTTCAGCCCTACCTTATTCTTTTATACAAGTAAAGGCCCATGAATTAAATTCATGGAGTTGGATTTTTCTAAGTCAAATCGAATTTTAGCCCTAGCCCTAAGTCAAATCGAACTCTAATCGCTTGCTGTGCGTTTTTGACCTACTTCCACCACTACAAAATTGATTCAATCTATGTGGTATACAGGCACATATGTGCGGAGAGAGGTGCGCTAAGGCCTAATTAGGAAGGTATATCGAGTGTAGAGAATTGATCCGTAATAATTGCCCACAAAAAACAGAGAAAGGCTATGTTCTTATGGCAAGAAGTATCGAAATACCGGAAAGAAATGGAGATAACGTGCCAGTTAGTGGTGTGAATCCCACAATATCTCCTGCCGCAGTGAAATCTTTCGAATAATGAAATAGCTGTAGACATCGGACGGTTTCAATTCGTCCAAATATGCATCGTCCGATGTTCCTCCTGCAGAGGCCGCAGTGATGTACTATATCAATGCAGTGGGGATGACAGGCCAAGTTGCAGTGGTGTTCTCCGCTTGCTGAGTGATGATTTGATGTGGAACCGTGGAGAGCATATGACGTGGGATCTTGGAGAGCTGAGCCGTGTTCTTGACGATGGTGGCCTTGTTGCCGCTTGATTTCTCCGCAGTGTTCTCCGCATTTGCCTGTTGTAGTTCCTCCTCTTGCTCCTCCTCTTGTAGAGTATCAGACTGAGTGGCTAGCTGAGTGGCTGACTGAGTGGATAACTGATATGACGTGGGATCTTGGAGAGCTGAGCCGTGTTCTTGACGATGGTGGCCTTGTTGTCGCTTGGTTTCTCCGCAGTATTCTCCATAGTGTTCTCCGCAGTGTTCTCCGCAGTTACCTATTATAGTTCCTCCTCTTACTCCTCCTCTCATAGAGTATTAGATTGAGTGGCTAGCTGAGTAGCTGACTGAGTGGATGACTGATATGACGTGAGATCTTGGAGAGCTGAGCCGTGTTCTTGACGATGGTGGCCTTGTTGCCGCTTGGTTTCTCCGCAGTGTTCTCCGCATTTGCCTGTTATAGTTCCTCCTCTTACTCCTCCTCTTATAGAGTATTAGACTGAGTGGCTAGCTGAGTGGCTGACTGAGTGGATGACTGATATAATGTGGGATCTTGGAGAGCTGAGCCGTGTTCTTGACGATGGTGGCCTTGTTGCCGCTTGGTTTCTCCGCAGTGTTCTCCGCATTTGCCTGTTGTAGTTCCTCCTCTTGCTCCTCCTCTTGTAGAGTATTAGACTGAGTGGCTAGCTGAGTGGGGGCTCTTTTTGAGGGCTTTCCAACGCGTTTATGAGAGGAAGACGCGTCTTGGGAGGTAGCATCGCTGGGTGCACCACCGCTGGCTTGGGAGGAATCTGTAGGGGAGGACGTATCCGTTCGGGCTCTTTTTGAGGGCCTTCCAACGCGTTTATGAGCAGTAGTAGGTAGCTGTTGGGCTCGCTTGCGGGATCGATTGCCAGCAGTAGCGGATTCGCGGAGGGGTGGCCTGGGGGCGTCAGTAGGGGCTCTAAGAGGCGGGCAAAAGGGGTGTACGTGCCTGAGACGTTGAGTAACCTTTAGGCGAGGGCTACCGAAGACGATTGTGTTCATATTGATGGAATTGGTAGAATTGGTAGAGTGGTGGAAGAATAATAGTTACACAAACAGGTGGAAGGATTATTATCCGATCCCGTCGCGGACGCATTTGGTGTGACTACGATATTTGAATGTCAGTTTAACCCACCAATAGTAGGCCAAACTTCATAATTTTTACAGCGTTAGAAAGCGCAAACTGAGCTCTACAATTTACGAAATTATGAAGTAATAGCATCCGTAGGGAGCTGGTTATTTCAGAGGGGAAGACTTCTGCACATAGATTTTTGATGGTTGCGGACGCTAATTTATTTACCCGCGGTGTCTAACCAAAAAGCGTAGACCTGACGAATTGATGATTGGCTGCACATACAAATTCAAGGTTTTCTAGTTCAGCCCTACCTTATTCTTTTATATATACTGATATACTGATATAAGACTAAATAAACTCTCTATTATTATCTTCGCTATAAATTAAATAACTAGAACTTTAATAAGAGAATTATATTTTATATAATCGATAACGATTAATAAGAAGTCTAAATTAAGATATAAGAAGACTATCTTATTAATAATTCTTCGCTAATATCTTATAAAAGAATAAGCTTATAAAAGAGCTTCGTTAAACTCCTCTCTTATATATTAAAGAGTTTAATACTTATTCTATTAGACGAATAGTAATAGAAAGCTATATAATATCTCTTAATCTTTTTATTAATTTTACTCTTAAAACGATTTCTCTATCTCTATATATTAATATTTAGAAAAATACTTAGAAAAATACTTTATAAGCTATCGATATAAATATTATATTCGATATCGATATATTATAAACCGTAGCGAAGAAGAGATATACGAGCTTTATAATAATAATATATATATTATTAATTAAGCGTCTTAAGAAGACGAGCGAATAATTTATAAACTCTACTATTAAAGAAGTAGAAGGTTTATTATAAAGATTTATAAAATAGCGAGAAAAAGATATATTATAAAGATAATAGAAGGAAATATAGCGAATTAAAGAAACGTTATAAGCTATTATTAAGAAAGCTATAGCTCTATTAAGTAAAGACTTTAATTCTATTAATTATAATAATTATATAGAAGTTATAAACGTATTTTTAAATTATAATAAAACTTTTATATATATTATAATATCTAATAATATTAGAAAAGATTAATTATAGAGATAAATAATAGAGGCGCGTAAGTAGATGAAAGAATATATTAAGTATATCGAAGTAAATTAGCTAAATACTACTATATTTAGATCTTATATATCGAAGTCTCTTTTATTAATAAGACTTCTTATATACGTATCTCCGTAATTATTCTTTAAGAAATATACTCTTAATAATTCTTTTATATTACTTCGGCGATTTTATCTCTTTTCTTATTTATTTTAATAGTTATAGAGTATTTATTCTTTAATAAATTTAAATTATTAATAGAGTTACTATTTAACTCGCTAGCTAGTTATATATTTAAATTAATATTATTAAGAGAACGATATAGTATAATAAAGTTATATATTATAGTTAAGATATATTAATTTATTATCTAAATAGAAATATTAAACTCTATAGAATTCTTAATAGATTTAAATCATCGTTTAAGTATATTAAATATTCTTTTAATAATATTTCGTAGCTGAGAGTAACGTAGATTAAATAGTTTCTTTATATTCTCGAGCTTTATTTTAGTTCATTATTATTTCTTTAGATAATATTATATACTTATATAGAGAATTAATAGCTAATTATAATTAGAATATCTAGCGTTAACGAGATAATACTTATCCGCTAAGATAGAAAAGCTATAATTAGAAGTAGTATCTCTTAATACTAGAGCGTTATATATAGAGCCTTTTTAGTTAAATAATATATAGTAAAATAGTATATTAAAATTATATACGGCTAAAACGTTTTAAATAAGAGTACTCTTTCTATTTCGCTATAATATATACTCTACTATAGATATATAAATAGCGATATATATACTATCTAATATATCTAGATAGTCGTTAAAATAAGATATAAATTTAGAGCTAAATAAGATTTTTACTAAAATAGAGTAGGATTTTTTTTTTTTTTTTTTTTTTTTTTTTTTTTTTTTTTTTTTTTTTTTTTTTTTTTTTTTTTTTTTTTTTTTTTTTTTTTTTTTTTTTTTTTTTTTTTTTTTTTTTTTTTTTTTTTTTTTTTTTTTTTTTTTTTTTTTTTTTTTTTTTTTTTTTTTTTTTTTTTTTTTTTTTTTTTTTTTTTTTTTTTTTTTTTTTTTTTTTTTTTTTTTTTTTTTTTTTTTTTTTTTTTTTTTTTTTTTTTTTTTTTTTTTTTTTTTTTTTTTTTTTTTTTTTTTTTTTTTTTTTTTTTTTTTTTTTTTTTTTTTTTTTTTTTTTTTTTTTTTTTTTTTTTTTTTTTTTTTTTTATTTTTTAATTTTTTTTTTTTTTTATTTTTTTTTTTTTTTTTGAAAGCCTAATTAAAATACTTTCTTCGCTACTGCGCTCATCATGCATCATGCAATGCAGCCCGTCCCTACCCAATCAGGCTAGGTGCAACTCCCGTTTGGGGAATTCTCGGTGAGGAAAAAATCTCAGTTTCTGCCAAGTTCCAGCAGAGAGAGCTGGTCGAGACACAGGCCTTCCGCCTACCCGCCGTCAGCCCTTATCCTTAACTTGTATCCGAGCTTTCTCTCTGTGCCTTCGCTGTTTGACAATTGACATCCCAGTTGTCGAACAATGGACACCCGTTCAACCCCCAATCGTCAACTCCAAACCCGGTATTTAGTCGGCTATAACCTTGTCTGCGCTGTACTCTGGACAGCTGTGCTTGGTCGTGTCATATTTCTGGTACCCCTCGTAGGCTTTGGGAATGTACATGGTGGCGTAGGCGAATTCACAAAATGGACGCAGACCCTTGCGTTGCTTGAGGTTTTGCATTCGGCCTTAGGTATGATCACTTGAGGTTCTCCGCCTTTCTTGCTTTCTATCCTCCGCTGTTCTCTAGAGTCAAAGCTGACTGAAATCGCACGCCAGGCCTCGTCCGCTCCCCCCTCCTCACAACCATATTGCAAGTCTCCTCTCGCCTCCTCCTTATCTGGGCCGTCGTCAACCGCTACCCCTCCCCCACGGCATCCTCCCCCTTCTACAGCTTCATGCTGCTCGCCTGGTCCGTCACAGAGGTCATACGCTACAGCTACTTTGTCTGGAACCTGCAGGGACGCGGCGTACCCGGATTCGTAACGTGGTCAAGATATAACACTTTCTATGTGTTGTATCCAATTGGGATTTCTAGCGAGTGCATACTCATTTGGAAGGCAAGCATGGTTGCGGAGAGGCCTTTGCAATTGGTGTTTTGGGGGCTGTTAGGGGTCTACGTCCCAGGTAATTATTTTCGCATGGGAGAAGGGAGAGGAATTGGCTAATTAATGTTCAGGGAGTTATATCCTTTTCACGCATATGATTGCACAGAGAAGGAAGGTCATGAGAGGAAAAGCGGTTGACAGAAGGGATTGAAGCAGCACTTGAGCATTTCTGGTGACGGGCGACAAGCTCTGCAGGCGCCAAATAGGATTGATGACCGCCATGGTTACTACGATAATGATTTTTCTGGATCGTAACATACCATCCGGCCAAATACAAGCCTCTGGACTGGCCTTTGGGACATAGGTGTTGTCAGCGACTCTATCTCGGCATCGAGTCGCTATGCTTCTTCGGAGCTTTCCTAGCCACATTCCCACTCCCACAAGACCTGTTGCGTTTACTCAAACAACTCTGCACCTGTGAGCTTTTGCATTTTGAACTGGGTCTGTATTGGTCCGGAAGAGCCGCCCTAGTGATGAATGATGAAATTCCCGTTCTTGCGTCTTACGGGATCTTTTTTCTTCAAACGACTTACGCGCTCAAGCTTGTCCCCTGGCTTTTACCGTGCCCTACAGAAAGAAAGCCTGGCGTGATGAGTGCAAAAAAGGCACAGTGAATTTCGCTATCGACAAGGCAACCCTCCTTGAGCATTCCGTTCCTGCTTTCAACCCGCCTTGACCGAGACAGGAGACTATGTACCGCATCATACCGGACTTTTCCAAGATGTCGCCCATATCACCGTTTGCCACCCCCCCAACCTCGCCACACTCGAAAGACTGTGGGCCCTAATCCCCCGTCCGTTTTGGGTCCGGCATCTGCACTGTTTACCTTGATGAAGATGAAGAGGAAGCGGAAGCAGTCTATTAGATCACCGCCGTGAGCGTTGGAAGAGTGGCCAATCATGGCGAGACGAACAATGTCTGCTACTGGACAGATTGCTGTAATAAAATGGAGAAATTTACCCAGGTGTCAACGGCAAAGATGGACCATATCGACCGAGTGATCAGGATAGTTGAGGAAGGGCTTAATGACGCCAAATATGCTTGTTTCTGAAATGGGTATTGATCGTATTAGCAACTTTCAAAGAGATAAGATGCTGGAGACCTCGTTTTTAGGACATCGAGGCATGAGGGATAAGCTCGTGGTCTGAGCGCTTTGGAATCATAATCTTGGGGTAAGAGTGAGCCGACACTTCAAAGAATCTATATTTTTCGCGATTGAGTAGCACTACTAGCGTCCTGCTATTGACATAAGGGCTATTTTGACAATGCACAAACAACGTGGTGATCTGCCACTCGTAAAATTGGTGGTGACTTCTGATGAGATTCGTGGAAGTGACAGCCTTTAGTTCAATGGGTATTCGGAATAAAGCAGTGATCTTTGCATTTGACTTGACCCTTATTTAGCCCTGACGATAAGCGAGGGTAAACGCGAAACGCGCCGCGGGACGAGCCGGTGGGGTTCATTAGCTTCAATCGTCGCCGTTTGTTGTAGTTACGAGCTGCACATCTGATTTCTTTCAACATTTTAGATCTCGACAGTCCCACATCTCTCCGTCCAGACCCCAGTGGGTGCTGCCATTATGCCTGAAGTAAGATGTCACCGCTTTCTTACTCCATCTTTAGCGCTTATATGGCCCGACCAGGACTAATAGTGGGGTAACACAGGTCAAGCGGACCCTCAAGATTATCACGGAGCAGAAAGTCACGTAAGACGGCCAGCAACAATTGCTCTCACTTCCTCCTCATTGGCTAACTCATCGGCTTCGTACTTGCAGTGGCGATGCGACTCTGGAGATGCCATTGCGCAAATGGAACATTGAGTTGCACCTCCTCGGCCCCCATGGCGAGGATATCCCGGCGGACTGCTTTGAGAAGGTCGTCTACAAACTTCACGAAACATTCGGACAACGGGCAACCCAGAGTAAGTACATGAGAAAATATCTCAAGCTGGCGCATTTTATCTCTCTTCAGTAAAATGCCTGAGCTGACTCGGGTTCTCCGCATAGCCTTCAAGATGCCTCCATTTCGTATCCAGGAAGAAGGATGGGGAGAGTTTGACATGCTACTTGTTTTAACTCCAAAGGACAAGGGAGCTGAGATCACCGTCGCGCACGATCTGAATTTTCAGAGCGAGCATTACGAGACGAAGCATCCCATCGTAGGTCCTTACGCTATCAACTCTCACTCTTAACACAAAGCTGACACAATAGGACTTGTGCAGGTTTTCAAGAACCCAAAGCCCGCCCTTCTCGCTATCCTGAAAGAGTCGGGACCTGTTCCAGGTGATGCAAACGGAGTCAAGGCACGCGACGAGTCAGCAAAGAAGAAAAAGAGGCCCGATAAAGGGGTTAGTCCAAACAAATCCTTCACAATGTGTAGGTCCCTGTGAAGGTCAACGCTGACCGAGAATTCTGGGTGCAGATTGACATGGAGAAATTGGCCGAGAACATGCAAAAGATGACTGAAGACGACCTGCTGCTGGTGGTGCAGATGATCCACGACAACAAGACTGCAGATACCTGGACCAAAAATGATGTTGAGCGTAAGCGTTTCATCTAGATACCTTGTTGATATGTCAGGACTAACGAGCTTCCGCAGAGGGCGAGTTCCAAGTGGATCTCTACACCCTTCCAGATAGCCTAATACGCCAGCTCTGGGACTTCACGAATGAGAAGATCGTTCGGTAGCGAAGAGAACGTTCGAGTGTATCATCGACATCTGGAATAGGTTGAGGCGTTCGAGCCTCTACTACATCATTCACTCTATCCCAGCCATCTTCGAAATGGCATTGGGAGTTTGCATTCAGCAATCATGTATCAAATGAGGAGGGCTATCATCCATAGGCTACGATCCAACGATTAAGCGAGAGGAGCTTAGGAAATGGCTGATCTTCTGCGGGCGCATTTCAGGCATGACAAGCACATCCCATCATGTACCAAAAGCTTGAACAAACGAAATACGTGTGTTGCAATTCGAGCTCATTGTCTTTTCAATAGGAGCTCTGGTCTGAGATAAAACAAGAACCGTAACGGTCTTTAGGACCCGACCACTTTGCTCATCCGGTGAATGCCCTATCGATTTCTATGCTTTGGTCCGACGTGCAAGAAAATCGAAACTCCGTGTGACAGAGGTCTCACATAATCCACTTATTCTTGCTTGACGCCCAATTCTCCCTTGCTCTCCCTTTTCCAAGAAACCCACAATATCTGCTACCTCTACGCCCTCAATGTCTACGTACCCGAGCCATCGCCCTGGGGAACCCCTGCCCATCACAGCTATCACGCATTTGCTGTATTCGATCCAACTCTCCATACCGATGTATCGCAATAGAAGATACCTGCTACCTGCTCCCATCTGATGCATGTCACTATTATTGTAGGCTAAATGAGTACAATTTGCGGAAAGGCGGGGACTTAATGTCTGTCCTGTATCCTATCCGTCCAGAACGCTGACACGATATTGTACCCGTATGCTAAGATTTGGAAGATCACTGGTCGAGTCGCAAGTGGCAGCGCGTCTGCATACAAGATCACTCTGTTGCGGCAATAATGACTGCCTAGAGAGATACATACACATACACGACTCCTCGGCTTCTTGCAGTGTTTCAATGCTGTAGACGTTGCTATAGACGTTCCTGAAAAAAGTACTAGAGTTTCAAAGAGCGACCCCAGCAACTAGAATAAGGGGAGCGGAGGTATCTCCTCGGCCGAATAAGACATTTTTTACAGTGAAGCAAACAAATAGAAAAAAAGGCATTCTTATTATTGAGTTACCAATTCGTTCGGTAGATGGTTGGAGTAAATACTCCTGAGGGGATGCAGGGAAGCACCCTGCGCCGCTGCGGCTGTTTGTTGACGTTTGAGCCTTTCCAACTTCCCGCCTCGCAGCCTCTCACTCCACAAATGGGCTAGAGAAATCTTCTTGCTCTGGAAACAGTGAAGATCGACTTAACAGCCGCTGCGAAACAGTCATCCCACTGCGACGAGATCACTGAAAAGTGTCAACAGTGAAAAGAGAAGAAAATTCGAATACGTCTTCGATGGTCGCGGTTCGCGTAGCGACACTATCCCTGCCGCAGATCATCCCTGTGTTTACTGAATGACGGACCGAGCTTTGAATGTACGCACTGCAGCGATTGCGCTACCTTTCAATCTTCAGCGACATCCTAAGTCAGCTGCAAGATATGGCGCTGGATCCTCGTGGTTTCCCCGGTGTTGCTTCTGAGGTCCGCCAGCTCAAATCCTCAGCTTCAACACCTTCCCTGCGCTCAAGAGAATCCGAGCTCGTTCCAATGGGCAGAGCAACACCAGACAATGGAGGAGGGAATGTAAGGGTGGTTGTCCGAGTGAGAGGCTTTTTGCCTCGAGGTAGACTCTTCTCTCCTAAGGAAAAGGTTGTTGCTGACAGTGGTCCAGAGATCGACCGGGGAGCAGAATGTCTCGTGGAGATGAACCCAGATACCCAAGGAACCAAGCTACTCATACCCAATACTACCGACGCTGCCAATGCGCGCACCCAAAGCAGGAAGATAGTGGAGGAGAAGAATTTTATCTTCGACAATTCGTTTTGGTCGCACGAACCAGAAGACGAGCACTATGCGCATCAAGAGGACATCTACAATGCGCTCGGAGAAGAGTTCCTGGACCACAACTTCGAAGGCTACCATACTTGCATCTTCGCCTACGGCCAGACAGGCTCAGGCAAATCATACACAATGATGGGGACTCCAACCCAACCAGGACTCATCCCTCGGACCTGCGAGGATCTCTTCCAGCGCATTGAATCTAGCGTCTCTCCTCATATCTCATACACCGTACGCGTCTCTTACTTCGAAGTCTACAATGAGCATGTTCGCGATCTCCTGGCCCCTCCCAGCCAATCGTCAGAAAAGCACCCTTACTATCTCAAGATCCGCGAGTCCCCAACGGAAGGACCGTACGTTAAGGACTTGACCGATCTTCCTGTCAAGAATTACACCGAGCTCCTCCGCTACATGCGTCTCGGCGACGCCAGTCGGACTACAGCATCCACCAAAATGAATGATACATCTTCCCGCTCTCATGCCGTCTTCACCATCATGCTCAAGCAAATTCATCACGACCTATCCACAGACAGTACCACCGAACGCCTTGCTCGTATTCGATTGGTTGACCTGGCAGGAAGCGAGAGGGCGAAGGCGACAGAAGCCACTGGTGCTCGTCTCAGGGAAGGAAGCAATATTAACAAGTCTCTGACCACCCTAGGACGTGTCATCGCAGCTCTTGCAGATCCTCGCCATGGCCGTGTGCACAATGGCGGCAAGACGCGAAGCAAAGACGTTGTGCCTTATAGAGACTCGATTCTTACCTGGCTGCTCAAGGACAGCCTTGGAGGCAACAGCAAGACAGCAATGATTGCTTGCATCGCCCCCTCCGACTACGATGAGACTCTGTCAACTCTTCGGTATGCGGATCAAGCCAAACACATCCGCACGCGTGCCATCGTCAATCAAGATTCTGTGTCAGCAGCGGAGCGAGATGCTCAGATCCTGGAGATGCAGAATACGATACGTGAATTGCAAGTCCAAGTCTCTGTAGCGAATCAAGCAGCCAGTGAGCGAACGAACAGAAGCAGAGAAGCAGTCTCAGCTGCAGATAAGAGTGTGGGAGCTAGGGACGACAAGCTCGAAGAGTATCAGAGTAAAGTGGAGCGGATGCAACGCATGATGGAAGAGGAGAGACTGGTAGGGGAAAGCAAAATTCGCCAGCTGGTCGAGCAAAATGAGGCCTTGAGGTTGCATCTCAAACTCGCAGTGGAGAGCTTGAGAAATCCTATAGCCGTTACCCCTCCAGCTCCACAGACAGAGAGCGTTGTGCAGGACGACCTCAAGCAGCAGACGTTTGAGAATCAGGAAGCGGACAAGGAGAATACTCCTGAATTCGAGGAAGAGGAAGAGGAAGATCACGAGGAAGAGAGTCCGCATGACAATGACAGGGCCGAGACTGAAGCTGTGGAGATGCAGGCGAGGATGGAGGAGTTGTTGAAGGACTTGGGATTGTTTAAGCGGAAGGTGGCTGATGATCATGCACGATTTGGGATAGGGAGGCAGAGGCCTCCGTTGGGGGAGGTCAGGGTCAATTGACCTTCTGCGCTGGGTGTCTGAGAGGTCTTGTGGATACTGACCCATGAAGCGGCATTGGTCGAGGCAATAGGATACCTGGACTGCGTTTTGATTGTAACTGCTTCGAACTTTAGCAAGGCGCTTAGGTGTAGATAATCGCAAAGCATCTGTGCATCGAATGGTGTCCTCCTTGCTCGTCCTCCTTGATCAATAACGCGTGACATGTATCTCTCCCTCTACCTTCTCCGTTTAGACGTTCGATTCCACTCATCGCTTCGGTCGCAACTGCGCAATCATCTTGTCAATCTCTCCTACCCCGCCTCCACTCGCCCTGCTCCGCAAATCCTCCAAAGCCTCCGCATCCCTTGCCTTGAGCAGCTCCTCTCCAGCCTTCGTAATCATCCCACACTTGATCCACATATCCGACCTCTCTCTCGCAGTCAGTCCAGTACATTTAGCCACGAAAACTCCACCCGCCAGCTTCGTATTGCCGGCTCCGAGAATCTCGTTAAAATAGGGTTCCCAGCCAATGCTAGATCGTTTGTTCTTGATGGCGATTTCCTCAAGCTCTGCCCAGTCGCGCTTTGCTACCAGGGCGCGTAGTCGGATCCAAGCGAGAGTCTTGTCTGGCACGCGGAATTCAGAGGCTACTTTCGTAGCACGTTTGGCGTGGGTGGTGAGGATGAGGCGGTGAAGGGTAGCATTCAGTGATAGACCGGTGTAGACTTTCTCCCCGCCGTGGAGGTCATTATCGAGGGTTGTTTGCAGACGAATTAGAGCTTGGGCTTCCGAGAAAGATTTGTGGTAGAGCGAGGTGGTTGGGTCTTTGGTGTTGTCTGCTATGAGTTTCGCTGCAAGCTTGAGCTTGTCGACTTTTGTTTGAGGGGCAGTTTGAGCGAGTGCTTCGGAAAAAAGGAGGTTGGCGCCGTCGAGGCGGCGGTCGTCTTGGTAGTAGAGGTCCTTGAGAAGGGACAGGTCTTGGTCCCGGGCAGATGATTCGACGAGGGCGGTGGCGAGAGGACGGTTGGTCAAAAGGCGGAAGAAGGAGGCCAGGGGAAGGGTCTTCTTGAGGTGAAGAAGAACGAAGAAGACAAGGTCGGTGTCTCCTGATGCGATTGCCTTGTCAAGGGCGAGCTCATCTTCAGACATCGAGAGGAGCAGGGGTACTTGTTTGCCTGCCCGTGATTCATGGTTGAGGAGCTGAGTGGCAAGATGACTACGGCCTTCATCGTAGGCCGCACGGGCTATGTATTCGAAGGAGATTCCTCGCTTGTTGGCAAGCTTTTTTACTACCGTTTCGCAAATAGCGCCTTCGTCGGCAGTGGAATTCCTTACTTTCTGTGAGGCCCAATGGACGTAGATCTTGTTGGTGGGAAGGCGGAGATAGTCTGATAACCGAATAGCAAGGAGATATTCTCGGCGGTTAATGAGACGCTGGATGAGCTTCTCAGCAGTGAGCCGCTCGTATTGCTCAAACGATAGTGGCAGGCCAAGTCGGTAATCCCGCACAGCGTTGAGCACTCGCAATTTTTCGCACATGTCAACGAAGTCATCGCTACTGTAGAGGTCGAGCACTGACTTCCCAAATGAGGCAGCTTTGAGGAGCTGCTTTTGCCAATGCGTGCTATATTCCTGACCTGCTGAATAGACACAAGCAGCCACAGCATCGGGCAGATTTGGTCGTATCAGTTGGATGTTCTCATCTGCTTTGGGTGACTTTTTGTCCAGCTGGTCGACGGCATCCAAGAGCACGGAAGCTGGTGATGTCGATCCAAGTTTGAAGATATCTTCAGTAGTGCCTATATGAATGTCAGACATGTACGAGGCCTCGGATGCAGATAGACCTACTGGGAACTCTCTGCAGAAATTCGCATACGTCGTTAGTCATTATACGGACACCATCTATATCTGCCAGCAGATGCACCCATCCATCATAGTAGTATCTATAATGCAAAGTATTAGAACTCTGACTGTGCTTCAAGTTGCCACAAGCTTACTTCAACAGCGCACCGTCCGGTCCTATCATGTGGACCTCATCCTCCCACGCTAGCAAGACAGAATCATTCCCACACCATTGGACGTCTTTCGGTATGGTCTTTGCTTTTGATTCGTATTCCCCAATCTTATTCTGGAAATCGCTGGTAATCACCCAGACCTTACCGTCTTCTGTGTAGAGAGTCACGTAAAGTCCGTTCGGAGACACACTGACATATTTGAAAGGTCCATTGGGGAGGACTCGGTCTTCGGCTTCGCTTGAGTCGACCACGTAGATCGTCTGACCAATAGCAAGCAGAACTTCCACGGAGCGAGAAAGAGTATAAGCCGGGGGTATCACGGTCCACGAATGCACAGTGGCTTCAGGAGGAATGGCAAGAAGCTTGGGCCGTGGTTCATTATAGTGTGACACGGCTATCAGGCGATTATTCGAAAGGATCGCAACGAAGCCAGTGGACCAGAAGCGGCAGGCCTTCACTCCGTGTTGCTCAGCGCCCTAGTGCTTCGTTGATCAGTCCTTGAAGCCGAGGTTTGCTTCCGACGGACATACATTGCCAAGAGAGAATTGGGTGAAATCGCCTTGCAGATCGTAGTAGCATCTGACTATGCCATCCTCTGTAACGACGAGTAGCTTCTCATCTTCTGACCATCCTAGCCCACGTATTGAGCCTTTGTCCCACTGCATATATCAGTCACTGCACATTTAGACCTCTAGTACTCGGGTATGTATCACCCACATTGATTCTACGTA
This sequence comes from Letharia columbiana, assembly GCF_014066305.1. Lineage (NCBI taxonomy): Eukaryota > Fungi > Ascomycota > Lecanoromycetes > Lecanorales > Parmeliaceae > Letharia > Letharia columbiana. The sequence goes on along the minus strand of NW_023501091.1, from coordinate 249,619 downwards.
TTAGTTTCCCTGCGCAGCTATAGATATCAATGCCAGATTTGGAGGCTTGAGATCCTCGGTATGTATGTAGCTTGTCTTCGTCCCGGTACAAGGCTAGAAAGTCATCAGCTTCTGGTTTCGAGGCGCCATCCACATCAAGAGCTACCGATCGCTCCTGCACATGGAGCCCCAGCTATCACATAGTTCTCAAGTTCCAAATCTTGGTCAAAAACAGCATCGTAAAGCTTGATTTTGCGGTAGAATCTATCTCCAACTCTTTCCCAATCAGCAGTGGGGTTCGGCATTGGTCTGAAACTGGAAAGAAGACGGTCTCAGCATACTGAGTTTCGTGACACTCAAAGTAGGGTCTTTAAATGCAGTGACTAGGTAAAAAATAACGTGGTAGGAGTTTGGAGCGGGTGTCGTCGTTGTAGTACTACCGTCCTATCCGAACGTTCATGCTATAATAGCTTCCGCAGAGCCTCAAACCAGCAAGTGTGTCTGGACGTCGCTGATAACATAACTAGCCCAGATAGTATTGCAAATGATTGAAGGAAAGGTCCAGTCCAGTGTGAGAGGGGACAAAGAACGGGGTCAGAATATTCAAGTACATGAGAGCAAAGCCAATAGAAGACAACCCCGGACGGTTCCCCACCATGCCAGACACAGTGGACCCTTCTGGACTGGTTGAGAGAGTGCAAGAACTCACTGACCTCGAGCTTGCAATGCTTCTGAGCCTTGTGGCTGGTCAGCATTGTATCGTAGCAGCAGAGCAAGATGACTTGGACTCACTGGAGCAGGAACTTCAGCTTGTACTAGGGACTGTATCTCCCCCAGCCATTTCTATTGGCTAAGAGACTGACAGATCGCTTCCAATGTCTTTGCCTTATATCATACTGTGCTTCATTGCAACCATTCAACCACCCTGGAAGACTTCAGGGATGGTATCCTTATTGACAGCAAACCCAGTGACTGGTTAGACAATGGGGAACTGGGAACAAGCATGGATTCAGACCAGGTAGGTTTTGAAACTTTGAATGCCTCTCATCTTCAGCCTTTGTCTTCTTGGATCCTTGTCTGCTTTTGTGCATGAATTAAAAAAATATACATTGATCGCCTTTCTCCGCGTCCTATTTTTCCAAAGATCTTTCTCTTTCAGCGTTATGCACTTGCAGATAGTCAAGGCCACCAGCTCTCGTAGGAAGAAAGCATTATACTGATGTGGCATTTTGGAGACGCTCTGGTTCGAGGTGTTGAACAGTCGAGAGACGTAACGAGAAGCCTGTGTTGTTCTCTTAATGATCTTAGGTGCACACTCTCATTTCCCCAAGAAAGGAGCGAAAGGTCTTGTATTTCAGCTGGATGTCTGGCTGAAAGCTTTTACCCTCTTCCTCTTGATCCGTGAAGCTCTTATAAGTGGGCTTTGCATACAGCCTCGTATCTATACTGCATTCAGATCTTGGCATTCCCTTTCTCTTTCGAAACCTTCGGCTCTCTCACTTGATCTTTCGGCTGTAATGTCGTACATTTAATTGGCGTATCGGGTGGCCCGCTGATGTGGGTCATGGATCCGTGGATTCTTTTGCGTTGGATCTGCCTTAGTAACATACTGATTAAACCGCGCTAGTCGTCGCGAAGGCATTATGGGCCGGCAAAACGCCGCTCTGCGAGTCCGATACAACCAATCCGCACAAAGCAAAATGAGAGGCAACAAGATGATCGAAGTATCGCCAACGTTGTCCTGATCACGGGCCTATCTTTAGCGAGCGAAGATATACAAATTCAAGCTCTGGAAGTAAGCCACCAGAAAGCCACTTTCAAACGCTTGAAAGCTGACCATCCATTGAGCTCTTGCGCACCAAACGCATATTCACCCATACCGCTATTCATACAGCACCAAAGACGTTTCTTCTTGTCCTGGTCACCTCGAGTTCAGAGCCTCGTCTCAACCATCATCTGGTTGGTCTCGTAGCTGACAGCTGTCAGGCGTGCGCTGAACATTATTAGCGCGACCACATCTTCATATCGCATTACCATAGTCAAGAAGACGGATTTGCCAACCTAGAAGAAGCCTCTGAGTGGATAGAAGACGATCACGCCTCCGTCTCTTCCGTCATCCATCGATCCAGTGCTCAGTACTCATCAGACATAGTACCGCCGCACAGTTTCACGCAACAAGAGATCAGACAATTAGCCGAAGTGAGCGAGGATATCAACTTGACGGCCGAAATCAAGGCGTATCAGCAAAATATTATCACATTCCTTCGATTGCATCGAGCGGTTGGTAGCGGGGTATCGCCTAGAGCAACTCAGCACCTCACCAATCTTGTCCAGTATGGCGTTCCTATAGTTATATACCCTTCATATACTGACCTCAATAGGTATCTTGCTATCATACACGGTCAATCATACGTGTCCCCGTCTCTAGTTGCACTTGCTATACGCAAGATCTACCCCCATCGCGTCACAATAATTGGGCCCGAAGCCGAACGAAGCATTCAATACGGGAGCGATTTTCAAGCGGCGTCTGCTGTTCTCAAGGGATATGATCCATCGCAAGTGATCGAAGAAGTCCTAGCATCGGTAGATACACCGATTTAAAACCTACAATTATCATTATGGCAGCTTCCCCGCCCGACGGGGATTTTGTGTATCCAGACCCCTCCCTTTTTGGTATTAATATGCCGCCGCCGCCTCATTCCCACCCTTACCCCTCAACCCTTTCCTCGGGGCCTAACCCCCATGCTGCCCCCGCTCCAGCACCAGCCCCCATCGCTGGCCCTTCTCCCGCTCCGCGCCTATCTGCTAGGGGACTGCAGCCCTTTCCGGCGTTGTTTTCTGGGCTACAGGCCCCAATCGAGCTCACCAACGTGGCCGATATCGCCTTTTGGGATAAGCAATTGCTGTGTAATAACCCTCGTTGTTAACCTTTTGAAGTCTAATGTATTGATCGGGTTGCGTAGTGTCGTTCGATCATAGCCGCATCGGCCTTCGCAACGGCCAGCAGGGTATACGCAAACACTCGTCGGTGAGCCGGTGAGTTCTCTTTTGATCGGAACCCTTTTCGGGCGTATAGCTGATGCACTTGCTATTCTAGCCGGTGTCGCGCCCGGATCAAGTTGAGGAAGTTGTGGCAGAGCGCCGGAGGAGAGCCCTATGTCAAGAGGCGGTAAGAGGGAAGATCGCGGGGGGGGGGGGGGATTTCTTTGTAGGATAGTTCAAAGAATGAGAGTTGTTCTTCGCTGGCTGATCTACTACTAGCCCCTGTTTTACGTGATTCGTGAGGTCTCTTGACCAATGATTGCCCTAGAGTGCTCCCCTTGTTGTTGCAGCGCAGATGTTGTTCTGGCTAGGCTGTTTTCCATGACTACGCCTAGAGGGCACAGGACCTTAAGAAGCATGCAACCCTCATCGGATTTCCCCTACGTTAATCTTTCTCTGGGCACGTGCGTCTGACATTGTGTTCCTCCACAAATTCTCTAGCCTGGCGGTGGTATTGGCTCTTGACAAATATTCCCACAATGCTACTTCATCTGCTTACGCAACACCCCTACACCTCGCACCTAACCATCAAAATCGCAACATGGCTGCCCCAGCACAACCGACACTTTCTTCGTATCTAGCACCAGCGACACCCTATGATGCTCCTCCAGCACAGATTCTTGCGGTCGTCGGACCGGCAATCCTTAGTGGTCTGACTACACACCTCCAGGCAGCGGTCCTCCCCAATATAAGCGCTCCGCTGCCGCACAATCCTAGTCATATCAGATCCAACAAAAAAAAAACATAGATCCCAAGCTGCTATCCATTTGGCCATGTGACCGCTGATGAGGCCACCTGGGTCGAGAAGTAGCCCAGGAAGAACCCAATCATTGCTCATAAACTGATTGATCTTCACATCATGCGGATACTAGTCAAGGTTCTCGCAAAGATTGCCGACCACACAGGCCATCCTCCCAAGCAACACGGTCGACTGATCGGGGCTCCTAGCCTTGTTAACCGGCAGGAAAAACAACCTCCTGCTTGTGCATTGATAACAAAAGTTCCAGGCGGTCCCATGCTCGTACGATCTTACGGGTCATCCAACATCGGATTCGAGGGGACTTGGCCGCTTTTGGCAGACAGCTTAGCAACAGGATGCTCCCTTGAGAGCTACGAGGAGAAGTTATCACCACAGCGATCAAGGAAAGATGACCTATGAAGTTGGAGAACTGCTTGTATAGACTTTGTCCCATGCGTTGATTCAATGGACCCTTAAGCACATGGGACTGCAGTAACGACCAGGAAACCCCGGCACGATGTCCCTTTTCCGGGATGTTTTCCTACCCTCGAGGCCATTGTGGACTCTGAAGACCTCGATACCGTCTTTGGAGTCGCTCGATTTTAGGTGTTCTTGAGCCCGGCTGAGGCCAGAATCGAAGAAACATTTTCTTTGAGCGGGCCATTAAAGCTTCAATCACAATTCTTCCTTGTTTGACAGCTCCAAAAAGGATCGGGTACCCTTCCTCCCTCCCCTCGAGTCCATAGCCTCAACGCTCCTCTGTTCTTGCCAAGGGAGCAGCACCTTGACTCGGCTAGTTCGCTAGAGTTGCCTTTGGATGGTGTAGGTTTTCCCCTATCGTCGCGACTTTCTAACTGCACTTCTAGCCTCTCGGCGGACAAACGTCGTCTCAAAGAAATGAAAGCGGAAGCCCAAGGCATACCTATCCCTCCTATTTAGGGGGCCCCCGATCGGGACAGGAGTCAGAGGCGAGAGAGAGAGAGAGAGAGAGACCGTGACGAAAGCGGTAGCGATGATGGGGCTAATGACCGTGGTTCGGGCAACTATCGGGCACAAGCTGAGCATGGGCTGGAGGAGATTCGAATCAGCAAGGCAGACAAAGAAAGGATGTTGTGGATCAGCTTGCGATCGTGAACAGCGAGCAAAGGCTTTTAGAATGTGTTCGAGCTTGCGTGGTCGATGGATCTTGTTGGCTAGATCTAGGTCTCGAGAACGTGAAAATTTAGCTTACGTATCGAGACCCCAAAGGTCATTGATTCATTCGAGTTGCTTACTCCCATAAGCCATCTTCATCTTTTCCCACGTCCCAAGCATGATGCTGTGCCCACGGCCGGGAAAGAGTCAATGTTCTTTTGACGCTCAGTGTTTACACTCTTAAGCGAGTTTGTCTTAGGGTTTGAGTGACATCGTGTAATTTCCTTAGTACTTCCTTTATTAGTACCTGTGCGAGGATCATAAGTTTGGACATCCCCGTCTTTTTCTTCACATATCACAACACTCTGCACTTCTCTTCTGATTCGAACTTCCACCTCCCTCAGAGTCTTCGAAGACAACCCCGACCTACATACTACTAGAGAGTTCCACCATGACTCGTGCACAAAAACCAACATCAGCACCACCACGGGTGGTCCTTCATCCCGCTCCGATTCCACAGGCTCCGCGAGGGTCGACCCCGAGAGCTACGATGACTTGGCAGAGACTTCACAGTTGTAAGTTGTTAACCGTACCTCCCCCTAGACGGGGTAAATCCTTTATCGCGGATCCCACTCAGGTGGTATCTACTAACGCGACACCGCTCCTTCAGTCCGCAACGAAATAGACGCCATAAGGAGTCACCTGGAGCCCCCAGGCACCCAGACACCTTGGTTGCACGAACTCACCTGGTTATACTTCAACCAGCATGTAGCTAGAAGACTCCTTGGCGGAGTTATAGCAAATGAATACGCAAGCGACCGCAGTCTGTTCTCGCGGTAAAAACCAGAACCGCCCTTGAATGTGACAAGCAGTGCTAAATGATACCAGCTACAGCAGAGATCAACGTGTTGAAGACAATTTGCATCTGGCCACCATAGGCTTCGAACCTGTGAACAAGAGTGATGAGGCACTGTTTCTGTGGAAGTCCTATCTAGGGGCCCACAACTTGGCATCAGTGAATACCGTCGGCACTGGCCTGCCAGATGCTCTTCGTCACCGGGGAGGTGCCAGACAAGCGGTAGTTTTTTTGGCTGCGAGGGCTCTTGGTCGTACTGTGACGGTCGGACCTCCAGCAGTGACCGCCACAGTAGGGGTTCCACAAGCGGCAGGTGGACCACCTTTCACGACAGCAGGCGGGTTGGCCGAGAGCGCTACTGTTGGATTAGGAGGAGCTGGCCCTTCCACCGCAGCTTTCAGGGCTGCTCCCAGTGGTCCTCACGAAACGCCTCGTAGAGAAAATCACAGGACACTCATGACCCGCCAGGTGGAAGATGCCATCATCAGTGCGGCGCTGAACAACGATGAGACCCTCCTGCTGGCATTGCACTACCGCAGGGAGAATCTGCCAGATCGCTCCAGAGAATCTGACAGGACGGCGATCACAAGGCTCGCTGTCCAATTCCTTGACTTCGCACGACCACGTGCGAGCGCTCCTGAAGCCTTGATCGAGCTCGCACGAGCAAGTTGGGACGTAGACGCGGCTCTTGACAGATGGGACTCCAACAACGGCGACGGCGTTGAGAATGACGATGGAGCGGATGATCAGAACAACGAAGGCCAGCCACCGAAGAAGAAACAACGGCTCCATGATACTGATGCTGCAGATGAGGAGGAGGAGGAGGAGGAGGAGGAGGAGGAGGAGGAGGAGGAGGAGGAGGAGGAAGAGGAGGAAGAAGTGGGCAACGGAAAGGGGAAAGGGAAGGGGAAGAGCAGTTTGAAGGGCAAGCAGAAGGGCAAGGGGAAGGAGAAAGAAGCAAACGAGTGACTGAGTGCGTGTTGACAGATAGAAAAGAAGCATGCATAGGCTGGGGATGCTTCCAAAAAGCGGGCAATTGCATTCTCAAGCATGTGGGGATTGTATCAATAACCCAAGAATGAAACTCTTGACTCCAACCCAAATGTTCTGATGCTTACCACTCACTACAATCCAGATGTTTCCATGACTTATTCGATAATAGCTGACCAGTACTAGGAGGCGAGAACGAATGGCAAATGGCGGCAGAGATCGAGGACTGACGTCTTATCTATTATGAAGGCTATTACGACATTCGTACCTATCCTTGCGAGATATTGGGGCGCCGATGCGTTCGTGGTTACCGAGGCCTCATCCAGTGGTGCATCAAGTCCGCCAGACGCAAGGCCCGTCTCACATCTCATCATTTTCATCCCACCATGCCTCCATCCACATCCTGCAGGCCTTGCTGCGATGCTCACTGTACCTCTGAGTCATGCAGAAGAATCCCAAGTATCGTTGATGAGAGTGGCTTTACCTTCTCTGCTACCAGTATTTCTCAAAGCGACTGCTTCTGGGAGATAATTACGTGGCTCGAATCCTCGCGACCTGGCGGCCAAGTAGGCCACAAGCTCTATTCTAGCTCCGATTCAATAAAGTACCATGACCGAGATGCCATGGTCCATCATCAGTCAATCCTCCGATACGGAGTAATCTTCCCCGTAGTCCGCCAAATGATTCGATACTTTCTTCTCGCCCACCGCTTCCAGTGGAGCCCATTCAGGCTCACCAGCCTCCTGCATCAACCTCACAGCCTCAGCCTGTTCTTTCGCGTCTGCTGCGGCTTTAGCGCTGGCTTTCGCTTCTGCTTCTGCTTCTGCTTTCCCGGTCGCTTTTCCTTTTGTTTCAGCCTCTAGGGCTATTGTATCTGCAGGCTTTTCCTTTGCTAGCCCGTCAGCTACAGGTTAGGCTCGACCAATTTGGCCACCGCATTTGTGTCTCCAACCGCTACATTATCCTCTTTGGGTTGGGACTGTTTCGGCTGGCTTGTTGATTACTGTTATGTCCTCAACCTGAGCATTCCCATTTGATACCGACCCTAGCTTTTCAGTGGTTGGACTGTTCACTGCCGCTGCGCTGTAAGCTGGAGCTGGAGCCGCGTCTGCGATGGCTGAGTTGATGACTGCAACTGTGTCTGCAACCGCTGCACTGCTATTTTGGATTGAAGACGTCTCATCAACGGCTACTTTGAGCTCAGTGATGTTGGAGTTTGCTGGTTGTTCAACAACTGGTGGCTTGGAGAGTGCTACAGTCCCTGGCGATATTGTGGTATTTGCTGTCTGTGGTAGGAGTACCTTTTCTTCAACCGTTCTATCATCCCCGTCAGCAGTACGTCCTCCAGCCTGCTCTCGATATTTCCTTGACCCTTACAGGTTATTCTCTGGTATAAAATCCGGGTTTTCTTCCGTCGTCACACCTTCAGCAGCCTTGTCTGGTGCCTTTTCCGCAGCCATCGCATCTTCTTTCTTCTTTCGTGCCTCCTCGAGAGCCTTGTGTTCTGCATCCTGCCAACCGCCATCATGATGGTCCCCTTTCCAAGATCCCGCAAAGTAGTGATGGACCAGCTGCGAGCCATCCTGCTTGAGGCCTGCCCACTGAACTTGATGACCAGCACCAAAAGCTTGAATTGGAAGGATAACAACCTCGCCAACGATCTGGGGCTCGGTTATTTTTGTGAAGTTCTTGTATGTGACATTCCTGCCGGTCAGACCTGAAGCATAATCAAAGAAAGCCGTCGTAAGAGCCGCCGGACCAGTAGTAACGAGAACGTCCGGGATTGTAGGAACCATCTCTGAAATAGCTTGGTTCTTCGAAGCTGCTAGGCTCTTGATATTCTCCATCACACGCTGGACCAAGAACCCCATAAATGGCTGGTTAGGCTTTGACATGATGGTCCAATTTACCAATTCAAAGAGATCCTCTCCGTTGGTAAAAGTCCTACCGTCAGGTCCGTACTTGTTGTCGACTTCGACACCAAGCAAGACCCCAGCGGTGTCTTCGAACTGTTTGGGTATCCAGGTGCTGATAGGCTTTTCGCAGCCCACGTCGAGATCATTGTAGACACCACCATCTGCCAGCATTACAAAGTACCTTATCAAATCCGATCTCAGTATGTAATCCTTGACCTCGAAATATAGTTCCTCCATCTCAGGCTGCGTTTCATGGAAATGATCTCGGACATAGCTCTCCATTACCTCATCCGTCAGCACTTCATGTCCCCAATCAGGGTTCAAATCTGTCCATGTCTGGAAGTGGGTCCGGTCCTCCTCACTCATTGCGGCGACTGGGTATTTGCTCGTCTGCCATATCTTGTGTGTCCATTCCTGGCTTGAAGGATTGTCGGTTTGGAGTTCTGTAGAAGGGGGCAGTTTCTGGTAGTCGAAAGCGGTATTTATGCGCGCAAGGTGACCCCAGTAGATGTAACTGAATATGACGATGATGATGCCAAGGATAGAAATGGCCTTGATGAAGGAGGATATCCGTAGCTTAGAAACGGGTGACGGTTTTCGTGTAGAGGCCATCTTTGGAGGGTGGTAAGCTTCACATCTACCACTCGAAAGGTCAAGATATAACAAGGGAAGCCGCAGAGAAATTGGCTTGGGAAGAAAAGAAGATGAGCATGTCGAATACCCAACGCCAGCAATGCAAGGGGGAGATGATGCCTACAGCCTCATGGTGTGTCGGAGATAGGATCATAGGGCTGACTTCAGGTATCAGCAGAATTAATGGATGTGATGAATTAACGGCCTGACAGCCTGCCAACTCATACTCTATGCAATGCGTATGTGAAGGCAAAGAACCAGGGACCAACGACGTTTAGGTGATGTTGACAGGGGATCAATTGCTATCTATAATGATTGATACCCATTCTCTATTCTATTACAACCAGTCCCTGAAAACACTCTCGATCTCCACTGTACAAAAGCCAAAGGCCCGACCCATCCTGTATCGCAATCGCAACAGAAGCCAGCTCCGTGGCGAATGCGTGAAGAGCTGTCGCTCGTGGAGGTAAACCCCTGGCGCCGCGTGGACAGCAACGAGCCAGAGGTATGAAATGCAAAGACAGAGGAAGTCCTCCGTCATACTCTCGGCTTCTAGATGCCGAACTCCAACAAACAAAGGCCATGCCAATGTAGAGCGCCTGGACGCAACGCCATTGATTGCTAAGGAGCAACGATCGTATGGGTCACACGCCAATTCAAGGTAGAGGTGATCAAAGGTTGGACGCATCGTCGACGCCATGTTTGTGCCGAAAAGAAGAGCTACGCAAACTGGAGGCGAGTTTGGTGCGGACAAGGAGCAAGAGCTGAAGATCACCTCAGCGGGCTCTTGACATCTTGCACGCCCCTCTTCAGCACCTCGTCCAGTTTCCATCGTGGCGGCTGGTAGACCAGTTCGCCGTGTGGCCCACCCTTTTCGGTCCGCCTCCACTCCTTCTCCATCTCTGGTGTGATTCCTTCCGGAAGTGGCTCAGCACCACCAGCAATCCCAGATGAGAACTTGATCTGCAGAACGTTACCGATCTCGTCGCAGGCTTCAAGCAGTCTGTCCAGATCATCTTTTGTGTGTGCAGCAGACACACAAAATCTGGCTCTCGATGCAACGAGCGGCGTAGCTGGGTAGCCGACAACCACAACTGAGATCTTGCGCTTGAGCATCTCATGTGAGAAAGCTGGCATCTTGGCAGGATTGTAGAGGAGGACAGGTATGATCGGAGAGTCGTCGTGACCAGAAACGATGAACCCAAGGCGTTTCAACCCAAGTCGGAGATATCGTGAATTGAACGCCAATCGCTGAAGACGTTCCTCGCCCTGACCTGGAACAAATTCGCCACTGATGATCCTTAGGGCAGCAGATATTTGAGCTAGCACAGCAGGCGCTGGAGATTCATTATAGACTGATCCAGCATTGGTGAGTCTGAGCTTGTCAATGATAGCTTTGTCGGCCGCGACGTATCCTCCATTGGCGCCAAAGGATTTCGTGAGGGTGCCCATCAAGATGTCGACTTCGGAGGGATCGATACCGAAGTAGTCGCAAACGCCTCTGCCCTTCGGACCGAGCGCTCCAATCGAGTGTGCCTCATCAACAAAGAGATTGAACTTGTATTTCTTTTTTAACGAGATCAAGCCAGGTAGATTGCACATTGTGCCCTCCATAGAATAAAGGCCCTCCACTACGACAAGAATCCTCTTCCACGGCCTGTGTGTCCGTGGCTGGCCCTGGGATATAACCTCCCTCAGAAGCCTCTTAAGATCTTTCATGTCGTTGTGCTTGAACATCGTGATTGTCGCTCCGGATAGACGAGCACCAAAGCGTATTGATGCATGGTTAAGCTCATCAGAAATGACCAGGCAGCCCTTGCCAATGAGAGCAGGGAAAGCAGTTGCGTTTGTCCCAAAACCCATGGAAAAGACCATCGCGGATGGTTTCCCAACGAATCGCGCAATCAGGTCTTCCACTTCGACATGGAGATCTGAAGTACCAACATCTGCACGCGTACTTGCAAGGCTCAAACCATACCTCTTCACATTCTCTTCGACTTGATCGGCGCAAGGACCTTCTGATTGGGCAAAGCCGAGGTAATTGTACGAGCTCATGTTCAATGTCTCCGTAGTTGTCCCGGTATGCTTGAAGTGGAGATTGTGGTCGTCGGACTGTCGATCGATAAGTGTGATGTATCTGCCAGGCACTCCAGTGACTGGCCTTGCAAAGCAGTCATTTATTCGCATCTTCAACCGCCTGACGTAGAAGTCATCGAAGCCGTTGTTCAATGCTGCGTAGCCATCAATGGCTTGCAAATGCCGGTAGTGATCCTTGTGAAATCTCTTGCCGAAGAAATCTCGAATGTGACCGAATATGATTAGGATTAAGTAACTAATGTACGTTGTAAGCAAGTAGTAGTATGGAGGCTCGTCCATGACCGGTTCTGGAAAGTCTCCGCCATGGTGGCGGCTGGTATATCTGTGTGTGTGGTGACCCAGCGGACCGAATTGCGCATGCTGCCTCGCTATTCTGCGCACTTCTGCCGGAGAAGGTGGCTGGAACAGTGTCGTTGGTGGTTCGTCCATATTGGCACTATCTGCCCTAGCTGTAGACAAGGATATGGTCGGTAATGACAGTGATGGAGAGCTGATCTGCTGGGAGGGCGAATTCACAAAGGCTTGCTGCTGCGCGGCGGCGAGGAGCGCAGCTGTAGCCGTCTGTGTCTCGCTCTTCGACTTTGGCGAGGTTGAAAAGAAATTGGGAAATTTCTTTATCCTTGGTGAAGATGCTCTCCGGGGAAGCTCGTGTTTCTCATTGTAAATGATTGTGGTGGTCGAGGACGGGGAGGTGCTTGCGAAGGGGTTCATGAGTCTGCGCGACATGATGCTTGCTATCGAGCTGGACACTTGGGTAGGTTGCTTCTGCAATTAGGATAGAAGAGTCAATCCAGGTAGGAAGCGCGTTTCGAGAAATCGTAGGCTGATCAATGGGAAGTGGAAGCTGTCGTCCTCGTCCGGGCAGTGTTGCGAGGCGAAGCAGCCGGGAATCGATCTATTAAGGTACAACGTGGAAGTGAAACGTGTAGAAGAGTTGGTACGGGCAAGCCAATTCCTTATGGAGAGTGATTAATGTGTAGAGGTGAGAGGGTAGGAACAATGCCAAAAGGCACGTCGCTGGCAAGATGAGTAAGAAGTCGCGGAGGAAGACGGAGGAGAGATGAGCTTTCCGAAGACCGAGAACCAAAATTCGATGGACGATGGCAATTTGGGTGCGTCTTCAATCTTGTCGGTCACACGACGGTATGATTGTACCTATCAACTTCGGAAAGAAGGCGTCCTATCGTTTGCTTGCATCATAATGAATTGACTTCACTGCACCAGTGGTCGGATCTGACGCAATGGATTCGTAGCGGTCCGTTTTAGAGAGAGTAGTGGAATGTACTTGGAGTGGCGCCGCTTCAAAGGAAAGGACCGAGATGGTAATAATGCCCGCTGCTTCCCGAATGCTTATGAACAAAGAGAGAGAGACAGTACAGTACAAGAGAGGAAGGAAGAGGAAGGAATGGAGGAATTATTAATAAAAAGGGTCAGCAGCTTATGTTACGCAGCTCGGTAGGCATGCTTGGGGGAGATTAGACAGCAAGATACCAGTACTATTCCGTACTCGTAGCTGATTGGAAAAATTCAAATCAAAATTGCCATTGCTTGCACACTACTTCCCGGCACCATCGGCTTCCGGCTGTGATTTCCTTGTCTTGGCAATAGGGCATCCTCCTCCGTAGGGCTGATACCCCGGATCCCGAACGAGCCTCAGTACTCAGACTCTACATTTTTGGGGGGCCGGAACATTATATTGCCGAGCCGATTCCGTCATACCCCCCTGTAGAAATCCCGAACGACGTAGATGATAATAAACGTCATAGACCTCTTTCGCTTCTCTGCAGTACCCTATTCTTTCTGAACGTATTACCCATACTCATAGCTTTTGCGGGTAGAATCTGTGGGCCAGAGCTGTCAAATAGCTTTTCTTGAATGTACTACTATAAGCCCGGTCGCTAATCTGTCACTGAGATGGACCAACTTAACTGCGGACAGTCCCCCTCCGACAGTCCCCCGTCCATACTAATGCAGCCTCCCGCGCACGATCTACACACTAAGCTTTAGGCCCCACCTAATTTAGATAAGGGGCCGCGCCAACCCTGTACACCACATTGTGAGAAACTTCAAGTTCGGATGAAATTGTTAAGGAATCATTATGGTTTGACTCATATTATGTGTGTGGTGTAAATTTGTTGATTGTTCTATGTGCCTGCAGGGCAGATATGTGCGGTGTCAAGCCTACGCTTGTGGCCCTATGGGTAGCCCTGAGGCATCTCATGACAATTGCCCACAAAAAACAGAGAAATGCCATGTCCTCATGGCAAGAAGTATGCATGCATGGTTTTTCGAAATGCTGGAAAGGAATGGAGACACCAGGCCAATTTGTGGTGCCCCTGCCGCAGTGAAATCTTTCGAATAATGAAATGGCTGTCGAAACAAGACATCAGGCGGTTTCAATTCGTCCAAATATGCATCGTCCGAACTCCGTCCTGAAGAGACCCAATTGGCCATAGTGATTTGGCTGTGACCGCCGCAGTAGGTCCTTCTCTTGCGTCGTCAACTCAATGATATACCATATCAATGCGATATTGCCTAGGCATGTAGAGATAGCAGGCCAAATTGTAGTAGTATTCTCCATTTGCTGATTGATGACTTGACGCGGGATCGTGGAGAGTAGGCCTGCGTTCTTGGTGCTGGGGGCCTTGCTGCCGCTTGATTTCTCCGCAGTGTTCTCCGCATTCGCCTGTTGTAGTGACTCCTCCTCTTGTTTAACTGAGTGCTCTGGCTGAGTGGCTAACTGAGTGGATTGGTGAGCTGGCTGAGTGACGGTCTGCTTGGCTTGTAAGGCTTCAAGTCTAGCCTATTCTTGACGTATGTAGGCCGCTCGGTCTTGAAGGGGGCCCCTAGGGCCCCCGTAGGGCTGCCGCAGGGCCCCCGTGGGGCTGCTGCTAACATCGTGGATTTGAACTCACAGCCTTCCTGGAATTGTGGTAAAAGTCATCGCTGGAAACCTACACCATGAGGCCTCCCTCACTCGTTAAGGTGTAACGTCCTATTTAGATATTTATATCGTGGAATAAAAGAAATATCGACAATGCACCCACCAGTCAGATATCCACTATATCAAGCCGGGTGGCTGCGGATATAGCCGGTACGCTGCATTAGTATAGACGGGGGACTGTCGGAGGGGGACTGTCGCTAATCTGTCACTGAGATGGACGCTTGCCAAGCCAAGTGTCTTTGGACACATAGCCGTCCAACACAAACACGCACTTATGACTTCAAAACCAGAATAGAAAGAAAATACAACCATCAATTTGTGACCTACGAGGAACTACGCCAATGGTCCATCTCAAATATAAATCGATTCTGGGAGGAAGTGTGGGATTTCACTGGCATCAAGGCCTCAGTGCCCTTTACTAAGGTACCCATCGATCTCCAAGGGGTTCTTTTCCATTGTTGGCTTCGTTGATAGAAAAGTCAGGCTGTCGACGAAACCGCTCCCATGTTCCCCCGCCCTGCCTTTTTCCAACATGCCAGACTGAACTTTGCCGAGAATCTTCTCTACCCAAAATGCAATCCGAATGAGAACTCCTTCGCCGTGATCGAGGCTAATGAAAATTCGCGAGGGTACGTATCGTGGCGTGAGCTCCGGGAGCGGGTGCGAGAACTGTCAGTAGCATTGCGAAACCTAGGGATCAAGGAAGGAGACTGTGTAGCTGCATATGTTGCCAATCATTGCAATGCCTTGCTAGCGATGCTTGCTACGACTTCCATAGGTGCTATTTGGACCGCTATTTCTCCTGACACTGGTACCCATGCGGTGCTGGATCGAATCCAGCAAATCCAGCCCGTAGTGCTGTTTGCTGACAACGCGGTGATGTATAATGGTAAGGTGCATGAGGTCCACGACAAGTTGAAAGACATTGCCCAAGAACTAACTCAACTGAGGGCTTGTGTGGTGTTTGAAACCATTCCTGGTCATGAGATTGATCTTCAAGACATCTCAGTCGCTCATGGGAAAGCTTGTAGCCATTCTGAGTTTGTTCAATCAGCATCAGATGAAGCCAAGCTTGAATTCGTCCAGCTTCAGCCAGACCACCCAGTGTACATACTGTATTCATCAGGAACCACGGGAAAGCCTAAATGCATTGTTCACGGTGCGATTGGCACGTTGATCCAACATAAAAAGGAACATGATATCCAATGTGATATCCGGCCGGGAGATCGTCTATTCTATTTCACCACTTGTACGTGGATGATGTGGCATTGGCTTGTATCCGGCCTGGCGACTGGTGCTACCCTCGTTCTCTACGATGGGTCTCCATTTCGACCGTTGGGCCCTAAAGGTAGCGGTGACCTCGCCATGCCTCGTTTGATCGAAGAGCTTGGCATAACCCACTTTGGTACGAGTGCAAAGTATCTCTCGCTGCTCGAACAAAGGAGTGTCATGGCGAATCAAAAAGTAAACCTGAAGACCTTGAAAGCAATATACAGCACAGGAAGTCCTCTGGCTCCTTCCACCTTCGAGTTTGTCTACAAGGCTTTCGGCCCAGACATCAATCTTGGAAGCATCACAGGTGGAACGGATATCATCTCTCTTTTCGGAGCGCCCTCCCAGATCTCGCCTGTCTTTGCAGGTGAAATCCAAGTACGAGGCCTCGGAATGGCTGTGGAAGCCTGGGACTTCGAAGGCAAGGATGTCACCAACTCTGGCGAACCTGGGGACCTGGTCTGCGTTAAAGCTTTCCCTTGTCAACCAGTCATGTTCTTCGGTGCTGATGGCGAAAAGGTGTATAAGAAGAGTTATTTCAAGGTGTTTCCTAACGTCTGGCATCACGGTGATTTTGTTCGATTCAACCCACGGACAGGCGGTTTAATCATGCTTGGACGCAGTGATGGCGTCCTGAAGCCCGCTGGAGTAAGATTCGGCAGCTCGGAGATCTACAATGTTATTTTGAAGCATTTTTCGGAGATCGAAGATGGTCTCTGCATTGGCAGGAGACGAGAAGGTGATACTGACGAGACTGTTGTCCTCTTTCTGAGGTTGGCTCGAGGGGCAAAGTTCTCAGGCGAGCTCAGGGAGAAGGTCAAATCAGTCATACGGAAAGAGCTTAGTGCAAGACATGTACCAGGGGTTGTCGATGAATGCCCAGAGGTTCCAGTCACTATCAACGGCAAGAAGTGAGCTTCACGTCTCTTCTTCATCGTGACTTTGACATCAAAGAGCTAATGTAGTGTCCAGGGTCGAGGTTGCTGTCAAGCAAATTCTATGTGGCACCAACGTTAAGACGTCTGCATCGGTTGCGAACGCCGATTGCCTTGATTGGTATCGTCGCTGGAATGCAGACCACCATGGCTGAGTGGAGAATCCTCACAATTGGCATGTCCGAGCCATAGAAGGTCACGGACGCCATTTCAATGTTGTCAGAAGCATGGACAGACTGCGAGATTGTGGGCGACCTTACGGAAATACACGTTGTTCGGGACGCGTGGAAGCAAGCCATGATGACCAAGCTCTGTAGAGGAGATGTGGTGATGGGCCAATTGCTGCCAATTGGAACGGGCTTCGGGCTTAGTGCAGTAACTGCTTGTCCTGTATTGCAAGCATACGCCATCTTTGCTATGTGATGTTTGCTATGATAGTGCACAAATAGAGGCGGGGACGGAGAAAGGAGGGGAGGAGAGGAGAGGAGAGGAGAGCAGAGGCACCAGAGGAGAGGAGAGGAGAGGAGAGGAGAGGAGAGGAGAGGAGAGGAGAGGAGAGGGAGGGGAGAGGAGAGGTAGCACAGCCACAGCCCAGGCAGGCACAGCCAAGACAAAGAGACAAGCCAAGAGACCGAGAGGAGAGGTTTTCCCACCAGAGGCAAAACATTCAACTTTTACCTACCCATCCACATAAAAACTATAAATTATTATCATCATTTAAACCCCTTAGCTCTCTAATCTTAATTAATTATTTAGCCCTCGTTGCAGCGGCTTTAAAGCATGATCTTCTTATTCCTGAGTGCATGATTGATGGAATTAGAGTTCGGATGGCTTCCTCGGCTTTCGGCTTTCAGCCACAGCCACAACCACAGGGCACGGGGCACAGCCACAACTGAGACAAGTGCCAAGAATCGTGAAACAAACGTCCTCTCTAGTGATTTCTTTCCGACTCCTCTCACTTGGAGACATAAGAATAATATATTACGGTATTAGATACCTATAGTACTCCGGTTTTATTTTTCTCCTGCCTCCCACTGGCCAGTGTCATTCTTACCAACCTATCAATATCATACAATACCATACAATACCATACTATCGTGTCTCAGTCCAACATTCTTCAAATCAATGACGGCCGAAAACGTCGACCGGCTGTGCAGCGACAAACCCAGAACTGTTCCTTTCAGTAATGCCCCGTTCAACAAAAGGCGATGAGAAACAGCCTGAGCAAGTTGGATCCGAGTACAACAGGACACTATGGTCAATCATATTAATGGAAATGATGAGGGCAGACATCATCAGCGGCAACCCACCATTCCTTTTGCCCGTTCAACCAGACAGAAGCCGAGAAGGTCCAGTCACCCAGCTACACATATGGGACATGAATGCTGATGTATACTGAAGATGGCCACTTGCCCTTCGCTTTATTAAGGGCGCCATTCATGGTGCCATCATACTGCCAGTGGCCCTGCATGGCTTATTCGCTGCTTTGGTCGTCTTTCTTGACCAGCATCTAGACGGAAGATTAGGCCTTCCAGCAAGCATCGTATGTCAGCACAAGCAGGGAATGCCTCCATACAGCGGCAGGCTAACAGCGTTCCAGATCCCAAGCTTGTCAATCGTCGTTGGTCTCATGCTGGTAAGTCCCATTGTCTCTTTTTTGAGAGATCTGTAATTTGAGCCTAAGCCACGAAGGTCTTCCGTAACCAGACGTGCTACAACCGTTTTTGGGACGGCCGCAACTACCTCACTGTGATCATTACATCCGTCCGTAATCTTACACGCTCCTTTCTGGCCTGTAGCGCCATCACTTCCAGTACGAACCAAACTCTCGCGGACCGAGCCGACACTGAACGCGTTGTCCGCATCTTAGTTGCAATACTCTATGCCACGAAGAATCACCTACGAGCGGAATGGGGTGCCGAAATCATACCAGGCACAGCCATCAGCGTGAACACTGGTAGTGCTACGCATATACCAGAATACAGCGAGCTGCTGCCCCAAGGACTGACGGGGTTGGATGGCCGAGGTGTAGGACTGCCCCTGCAATTGACCTTCTTTGTGGAACAGTATATCAAGAAATTCTTTGACAAGGGCATATTCCACGGGCCGCAGGCCAGCCAGATGCAGGTGCAGTTGAATACATTGACAGATGCGTATGGGCGGATGGAGACGATACGATTGACCAGCATTCCAGTTGCTCATCTGTGAGCTCCGAACCCTTTCTTCTTCGCCCTAAGGATTCTCTACTGATCGAAGCTCAGGATCCATCAGAAACAAGTTTTGGCGCTCTTTGGCTGCGTGCTGCCCTTCGCCCTTGTCGAGGACATGAGCTGGTGGGCAGTGCCTATTGTCGTACTTGTCATGTTTACACTCTACGGTATCGATGGTATTGGCATGCAGTTGGAAGATCCTTTTGGCTATGACCGAAATGATATCAAGATGGATGCAATTGTAGAGGACAGTAGATCTGAGATCATGGTGCTTTTGGAGGAATGGAAACGAGTGAGCCAGACTGGTAGGGAGATGTTCATGGGGAAACAGGGGCTGCAGAGAAGAAACTTCAGGGATGGAATCCAGGACTCTTGACAAATCTTTGGGTAAGAAATCGTAAGAATGTCGTAAACAGCTGGATGATGGGTGAGGTATGATCTTGACCGATCAGTGTTTCCTACAATGTTCTGGATTAAGATAGCCGAGAGCACAGTCGGAAGCATCATGAGGCAGGGAGCAATTCTTTCATTCCAATTCTATCTGCAAGCTAAGTATTGCATGTCCTCTTTTCACATGCCATTGCTCCTCATTCTGCCTGTGTCTTTCCTCAAATTTCTTGCATGCAGCTCGTCAAGTCCGCTCATTCCGGCTTTCCTCCAGCCAAGTCTGCCAGCTCCTTGAGCTTGCGCAGTTC
This sequence comes from Letharia columbiana, assembly GCF_014066305.1. Lineage (NCBI taxonomy): Eukaryota > Fungi > Ascomycota > Lecanoromycetes > Lecanorales > Parmeliaceae > Letharia > Letharia columbiana. The sequence continues at coordinate 230,177 of NW_023501091.1, read as the reverse complement.
AGCACGGGGACGTATCTTGTACGGATCTTGATCTGGAATTTCATTTTTGTCCTTCGGCTTTTTCTCCTTATCCTCGGACTCCCCATGCATTTTAAAAAGCTCTGATTCGTGGTTTTCTCGTCAGCTATTTCCTGAAAAGGACAAACATGAAATCCAGTAACAACGAAGAGCCCGGGAAGCTTACCTGTGTACAGTTGAGCCCAGCGTTGTTTCTGAGCCTGCGGGAGGGCATCGGGCGGGGAAGTAGTGAACTCCTTCGCCTGTGTTTGAAGATGCGCAAGTCAGTCATTGTGACAAAATCAAAGGATGGGACCACAAACATCACGTGCATGCCTCTCGACAACGGTCATATCCTTGACGTCTTTCAGGGCTGCAACCTGCTCGTAGCTCAATTGGCCGGGCCTCTCGCCATCCTACACGTACACTGATCAGCTTGTGAACAACATAAACGGCAAAGACGAGGGGTAACATACCCCCTGTCTGGCATCCGTGATGGGGTCACTGCCCGGGAATAGGTTACGCGGCCCCGCAAACTCCTCGGCCGGATGCTTCAGGTTGTTGGACAGGTAAGGGGTGACATGACCGGGGAAACGGTTCGCTTCTGCGGGTGGCACGTAGTATGGCGTGAATCCGTCATTCTTATCGAGGAGCTGATAAGGTTGAGGAGGGAGAACGCGGCGAGGTGAACGGTCTGGGTCTTGGTCAGACATGGTGAAAAGGTAGGTGTGGTTGTTGTTGTCGATGAAGAATGCTCGGCGCCGAGAAATGAGATTAAATAGGCCTCGGTGACTGTGAAGTCGACTGATATGTGAATTAACTAAGGTGAAGTCGACCGATATGTGAAGTCGACCGATGTGTGAAGTCGACCGATATGTGAAGTCGACCGATATGTGAAGTCGACCGATATATATATCAACTAAGGTGAAGTCAACCGATGTGTGAAGTCGACTAATGTGAAGTCGACCGATGTGTGAAGTCGACTGATATGTGAATCAACTAAGGTGAAGTCAACCGATGTGTGAAGTCGACTAATGTGAAGTCGACCGATGTGTGAAGTCGATTAATATGTGTGAAGCGAAGTGAACGCCTCTACTAAGGCATGTGTTTAACACTACGAGTGGATTCAAGGATTCAGCGCATATCTACAAGGCCAGGCTCTCACCCTATCGTGAAGGCTTTTTCAAAGACTTTGGGTACGCTACCTACAGTATCACCAGTATAATTGAGTTGAATTTTGAAATGCAGTAAAAATACATCTCGGTCCCCCTTGCCATGTTGAACCAGCCCGATTGGATGCCAGTGCTCCGCCACGGTTGATCGAGTAGTGGCAATGGCGCCCCGATCTCCTCCTTTCTGTCCTCCTTCCATGCTACCAAGTCTCGCAAATCTCTGCAGACATTGGGAACCCTTGCGGCGCTCCCGCTTTTAAATGACTCATGCAACTTCTTCAACAATCAGAGCAGATACCGGACATTGATGGGAGTATCCGCGGAGTTTCCAGGATGACGGTGGTGCGTACGGTGATGAAGGGACTGCAGGTGTGTTGCAGAGGCACCGGCTCCCATGAAAGGCTTCGTTGCAGTTGTTGCCGCACAGCTGTGATGGAGCCGTTAGGTAGATGGGTTTCCTTGGATAGATCCCTTCACGTACGCCTTTCAAGCTGATGGCATGCCTGCATTTGGCGGCGGCGGAGGTGCTGGTGCCAACGGTCGCTTGCTCGCCCACCAATCATGCCTTCCGATCGCCAGCCCACGCAGCTTTCGAAGTTTAGCTCGAGTTTTCCCATTTTGCGGATCGTCGGGGTCGTGGTCCATGCCCACGGCCGCTAATCCTGGGATGAGGGCGAGTATCAGCTCAGGAAACTGGCACCCATCATCAAAATAGGCACGAGGCTTCTACTCACGGGCGTAATAGCGCCACCACTGGGCTCTCTCGTCTGGCTTCAAGTCCGCATACGGCTGCACCCCGAACTCTGCTTGCTGAAAAGAGCGTTAGAACCAACGTGGACCTTCCAGCAAAGCAGGAAGAGTGAGTACGTACGTCCTCCGCCAACAGCCTCGCTTTATCCACCAGGATCATCGGTGCCACTGCCGTGGCATGGCCGGCTTTCCATGGCATGCACAAACCGATGCAGTGGTAGCTGCAGGGATAACTGTAGTCCAACGTCAAACAAGCAGAGGTGTTGAGCTTTCCGGGAGGTCCTCTGAAGAAGTATGGTAATGGTCTGCCATCACTCCCGACGCATTGCAGAATCATTGCCATCGTCGAGGGCGCTTTTTAAAAGATAGCGATGGATGAGGTATGGTGAGCGGTTCAGAAGATGCTAAAGACGGCTATGGTGGAGGTGTGGTGAGGGTTTTGGGAGTGACGTTGGGTTGACGAGGTTCGGCATATGAATACGTCTCCACGTGACGTGCTGCGAAGCACGCATAACACTAAGGAAGAAGGCGGTCAATGCTTTGAGCTTCACGGATGTGAATGCGGGAAGACTTGTGCTTTTACGCTTTTGCGTTTCACCAGCATGACCGTTTCAAGATATATATTTATTTTTAAGTAGAGGAGATGACAGCAGTGGTCTTGGAATAGGGGGAGAAGATAGTGGAAATGTGTCTATACAATTGAGTTGTTTGCATACAGAAAGTGTTGTACCAGCTCGAAGTTTGAAGTTTGCCACATCTTGATACTTTGAGGAGTAGAATGTGGAAACCTGATCTCGCTCCTTTTTCGTGAGTCTACAGCACATCAATGTTTTGTTCTGTGGTCTCCTGTCCTTATGAGACCATCGAGACGTTTCGCGTCAATCTTGCCAAAGTGCTGCTCTCGACTGAATACAATATGCTGCCAAATTTTGAGAAACAGGAAAGAGAGAGGCGAGATATACAGGAGCCTGACCATAAGGTTGTGCCGTTTCCAGGACAAGCGTAGCGTACGAGAGTGAAAAGAGTATGAAGAAGGGTCATCTTCTGACAGCCGTTCTCGCTTTCTGCCGGTATCATTAGATCAAGTCCTTGTGCCTCTGTCATAATTGCTCGCGAAGCAATTTTGATAGCTTCCTCCACAAGTGCTACCTCATTCATGACCTGCATATGCAAGCTTGATCTTGTCATTACCCTCAGACCCTGAGGCAACGATAAACATGTATTTGAGCTTGCTGGAAATACTCAAGCTCGCATTATCAGCTATAGCATGGTCAGAAGGAACAAGATCACAAATCGTCTTTTGTCAACCAGTGAATTGGTTACAAAGAGCTTTTAACATCGTTCACAGCGAAGAACACGAGAGCCAACAGCGCAGAGATCAGGTTTTAAGGGGACAAATGATCGATGATCTTCGGATGAGGGTGCAGTGTATATCGATCTCTGGGTTTCTCTATTTTCCCTGGTTCGAGATTGGCACTATTACACATCTGTCCAACCGTTCCTGAAAGTTAGATTTCCAAACAAGAACTGGACATAGTGATATCGAGAGAAGATTTCAAGGTTTGCTTCGAGAAAGACGCCGGCGTGGAGGTTGGTAGGCCAGCTGTCAAAATGGAGGTGGTCTGAGGGGCTGAATTCATGTTATTCAACATGAAAAGACTAGTCGTTTATCATTGAGATAGCTTCTGAAAGGGCGTAAGATGACGGAAAAATCTTCGCGTTGATCTTGCAGTGGTCGACATTTTTAGGGTTTATAATGCTTCGGTTGCCACTTGTTCTGGCACCTGGCCTGTTTATTGAAATGATTGACCACAGGTGCAGAAATCCTCAGAACAGTCCGACTCCGGCTCGTGTTGGAATCGAGATCAATCAGCCAGATAGAGCAGCATATCCCAAGCGAGTGATGTCTTCCTCAGTGGAGAGCGGTAATTGGTGGCATTCGCTCTCCCCTGTTCCAATATATGGTGAAGACATGGCTTGAAGTTGGTAAGCCTAGCCAACAGACGGTCACTGCTTCCATTCTTTTCATAAAGCGGTCAAAAGGTGAGATGCGAATGAGGAATGGCCTCAGATTCATGACGAATACTGGACCTCAACGCCAAAGCCTCTGAACATGTTCTCTCCACCCCTAAGATCGATCGTGGCACCGCAACTGTAGAGTAGCTCTTTCACTCTTCCCTCCCAGAGCAGTCCTAAGCCGCCCCGTTGATCAACACGCGCCTTGAAACATCCTGCCATGCCATTCGGATTGTCTAAATCCTTGGATGGATCATCAAGAATCTTCTGGCCCATTTTCAGCCGCGCCCAGTTGAGATCTTCTATTAATGGCTTCTCTTTCCGCCGCCATAGTTCTGTGCCAACCTGCAGTTCACTTTCATACGAGTATACGTTGAAGTCAAATCGAGAACTCAGCGCAAGTAATGGAGAGGCAAGCACAGAGTAAGTGCTACTCAGGTTACCCATGAGTGGATTCAGCGTCAGGGTCATCGTATACGGGAAGCCAGTGTGAGATGGTAGGGTAGCAAAACGCAAGCCAGTTGATATACCACCTGACTTGTTGAGCAAGCCGTAGTAGATCTCACCGCCTGCTGAGAAACGGCCATGCGGTTGGCTGGGAGTTTGGGCTGTGGTAAGTGCCGCTGCCTCATTTGCCGTAGAAATAGTGGAGTCAGGCGAAGCTTCAAACAGAGGGCGCGTAGGAGCAGGATCAGGTCCGAAATTGTAAAGCCCACGAACACCGAACAGCGCGCTATCGGTGCTGTAGATGTATTCTGTATTATGCTTTGCTGCGTCATGCTGGAGGTGAGCAAGAATCGTGCCGCCATTGGGCAGACGAGAGTCGCTGACGCAGGATACTTTGAGCTGTGTCTTGGGGCTCAAGCGCCGAAGGTAGAGGGCTTCGAGGGTAGAACGAGGCAAGAATAAACGGCCGTAGAGTAAAGCCTCTGTTAAATAAGACGATGAGCGAAAGTGTACGGAAAGCCTTCCATGAGGACTGACTAACCTCGTCGATCTATTCGTTTCCCTTGGTGCCATATCTCCCACCACCAAGGCTCATCAGGCTGGCGCAGATCCTGCAATTGGCGATAGCCGGGAACGAGATGATGGAGATCAATGGCACTGCTCTTGGCGGCGAGTCTCGGTAGAGGCAAAGATGAGTAGAGGTATGAGAGCGAACCATCTACAAGGCCGATGCTGCCCAGAGTATATGATGTAGCAAAATTGGGAGAGGAGAGTGAGGAGACGTGAAAGCGGAGGCCTTCGGGCGTCGAGAAGTCGAGGATATCTATCACAGTTAGCTGGAGGCACAATTGAAAATATTGTCTGATATGTATACCTACTTCTAGATGTTGCGGTCAACGTGCCATATGAATTGTCCCTGTCCCAGCGGGATGCTTCGTAGAAGGCATTCTGGACGTAGTCCATGAACCCAAGCATCTTGGGTCAAGATACTCAAGCTTTCCTCAGTATCATGTTGATTAACAACTGCTAAACCTTCAAGATAGGCTGAAGAACAGCATCTTCTGGTTTTGTGGAAGACCGTTAGGCCTGCTGTCAGCCGTCAGGCCGTTCTTGACCCATGCGGGAGTCATGTCGCCGAAATCTCCGAGGTGCTTTTGATCAACAGACACCCAACTCCAAGAGCAGTCTCCTGTTGTCTCAATACGTTCGACGTACCATTTTGTGTCTGCAAGCGGCTCAATAATGAATTGCTTTCAACAATGATACTACGGCGCTAGATAACCTCCACAAAGCAGCGATGGCTTCAGAGCATCCCACCATTCTCCTTCCCCCTCGAACGCCTACTCCTCCGCTCGACGAAGATGGAGACTTGGACAGATTCGCCAATTCTCCCACCAAGTCGGTCTTCGATCCTAGCTCCCTATCACCCATGGATGAGAACTTCCCTGTCCAACGGTACAGTTCAAGGGATGGCTATGCGACAACGACTCTCCCCCTGAGTACTTCCGACCCAAATGCCATGAACAGTCCCATGTCCGTCGAAAGCAATACAAGCTACGGCAGTACACTCATGGTGGAGGACTCTAAGGGCGTATTCAACTTCCAGCCTTCGTTGATGCCAAAAGCGCCAGTCACAAAATCTGTAAATCGCCCACTTCGAACATTTACACATCAATAGTACTAATCCCCCCTTTTTTCCAGAACATCGGCCAAAGAAGAGGCCACAAGTATAAACACAGCAGCGTCTCACACCAATTCTTCCTTGAACACGAACCGCGCGCTCCTCTTGCTCTCCCAAATTCCCTACCCATCCCTACTCTCAAAGAATGCCAGAAGTCCATGTCTAAAGATCAAAACACCCGCTTCTGGTGGTCAATATGCCACATGGCGGTCGCAGCCTACACTCTATGGTCAGCCGAAGGCTCCCTCGCCCTCACTGCCCTCTCCCACCTCATCCTCTTTGACTCCCTGGGCGCCATGCTCTGCGTTGTCGTGGACATACTCGGCAATTTTGAAGTGTGGAAACGCTCTTCAATACGGCATCCCTTCGGACTCGAGCGCGCGGAAGTTCTCGCCGGCTTCGCCATGTCGGTCCTCCTTCTCTTTATGGGCCTAGATCTCATCTCTCACAATCTACAGCATGTGCTCGAGGGTCTGGGATCGCATGAGGCTCACCACAGCCATGGCCATGAGCGAGTATCAGCCGGCGAAGTCGATTCTGCTTCTGTGCTTGCCATCGTTGCTACCCTCGTATCCGCTTTGGGCCTCAAGAATCACGCCCGTATAGGAAAAGCTATGCGCTTCGCCTATATCGAATCTCTACCGTCGATCCTAGCTAACCCCTCGCATTTCCTCACCATTTCCTGCTCGCTTCTTCTGCTTCTCCTCCCTCTCCTGAGCATAAAGGTCTACCTCTGGCTCGACCGTGCCCTCTCTACCACCATCGCGCTATCCATGTGCATCCTCGGCTTCCGTCTCGTGCGCACCCTCGGCTTCATGCTCCTCATGTCCTATGACAGCGGTAACACTGTCGCCGATATAATGCGCGATATAGAGTCCGACCCGTCGGTGACGGCGATCGAGGGTGCGAAGTTCTGGCAGGTACATTATGGGCTGTGTATGGCGTGTCTGACGCTGAGGGTCAGGGGTAGCGAGGAGGGGCTGAGCAGACTGAGGGACAGAGTGACAGGATTAGTGAAGGGGAGATTGGGTGGTGGATACGGAGGTGGAGGGACGAGATGGGAGGTCAGTGTACAGTTTGATTTGGATCGCTTTTGAGTACGAAGGATTCTCAATGCACATAGAGGCTTGTGCCCTGGCGGCGAGGCTATGAACGCGGCATGATACCATTTAGAGTTGGAGTCTTAGCGTTGCATAGAGCATAGAGCAGTGCATTGTGGCATCGAAATTTTGGAGATGATTGTCATTACGGATTCATGTCAACGTCGTTCCAACCTTACGTTGCTACAGCGTTCCCCAAATTCCCAGGCGTGATTGCCTGCGTAGCCCCTGGCGCGTTGCTAACGAGGCCTTTGCTCACCGCAAAGCCACTTGATCTCGTATATGAAGGGCTGTGATTGTAGTACTCGTCGATGATAGGGTGGATCATGACTGTTTGTTTGTGTATTGTAATGGTGCTGTTCGTGGGGACAGTGACCCAATTGTCTGCCAGGATTTTGTCAGGACTCCGAACAAGGCACCCAAACACAGTATGTTAAAGGGGGGCACGGAAGTCCTACCTCTCTCGAAAGTCAAGGGCTCGCTAGCCACGAGCACGATATCGGCCCCTTTGTCTCTCCTCTCCATCTTGTACTGCCCCGGTCCTTCGCCCTGCTTCCAGCTCGTACCGGAGGAAAAGTACAGAGATGCGGCTTCGTCGGTGGTACTGCTCACGTACCTCGTGCACACGACGCTATGACCATCAGACACGGCAAAGTTCAGAAGACTCCGCTTATCCATCATTTCGTCCCTCAGCTCCGACGGTGTGGCGTCCACGAAGCGGTTGATGAGTTTGATCGTCCGAAGCATCGCCTTCCTGAGCACCGTGTGCCCGAAACCATTGGCCGTGTACTCCTCACTGTCCGGGTCAAAGCCGGCTTTCTCCAGACAGTCCAGAAAGAGGGCAAAAGCCCATTCGCTGTCAGTATTTCCTTGAACTCCCACGAACCATTTCTGCCCTACGCTCAACGCGATTTCTCGTTTGACATGTCTCCAGCAGGCAATGTTGCCGTTGTGCATGAACATGAGACTGCCGTGGGAGAAAGGGTGGCAGTTCGAGTCGGAAAGGCTGCCCTCGGTCGTCGCGCGTACATGGGCGAAGATCAAAGAGGATGTGGTTTTGGAGGCGAGGCGAGAGAGATTGATGCAGTTCCAAGCGGGCGTTGTGCTGGTAAAAATGCAGGGGTCGGGTCCGAGGGTTGGTGGTGTGTAGTAGCCAATGCCGAAGCCGTCGCCGTTGTGAGGGCGGCGGTGGTCCTAGACCGTAGAAAGTGTCGTCAATTGGGGTTCACTTCCCTGCGAAGTGACGTTTGCATGGCTGCTTACCATGCGTAGGCGTGAGTCGTAGGACTGAGTCAGGATTGAATGCTGTGGTTCGAGGATGAGCTTTGAGAGGAGGATCTCATCTTTGCCTTTGTACACGAGGAATCTGCACATTTTTTCTTGGCTTCTGGACATAGAATTGCGTCAGATATGGGAAGTCCAAGGGTCAAGCAGAACATGACAGTAAAAAAAGAGAAAAGACGATGCAGCAGGTATACAGAACATACGAAACGTGGGCTACCGGCTATCGAAAGATTGCAGATAGTTGGGTATGGTCTCCGAAGTTTTACTTTGAAGATCTGATGAACAAGAAGGAATGGAATGATGGGATTCCGGTACATTGGCAGAGACGAGCAGTCACGTACATTTACCGTATTTCTCCGTAGACTGAGGCCTTATGGAGACCGCTTGACGCTGAGGTGTTGGTAGGATTCCAAAGTATGTAACGCCGCTTAAGCTTTGGGTTTTTTCAATTAACTACGAGCAGGTATCATGGCACAGAGACTTGGTATGTACGACTGCGAAGGATGCCTTTGTATTATAGAAAGGCATCGCATAGATGTCTGCTTACTGGTGCTGCTTCGACAAAAGCAACGATGCCTGGCTATGTTAGGCGCAATGAACGCGTAGCTCCTCCACTCTGTCAGTCCAGCACTTGCTGCCGCTTCAATAATACAAGCCGATGTCCCCTGAGGAGTCAGGGCTTATATTTGATCACGTGACTTTCATTTCTCGGTGTTATTTGAATCTCGACTAGGTACCTAAGGTAGTTCCCAAGCACGTCACTAGAGCAGTTGTCATTATTGCTGATAACTGGCGCGCTTTGCTGCCTCGTATGTGGAGATCAGCCACGATAAGTGTGGCGTTCTGCAGGAAGCGTGGCTCGTGAAGCCAAGCGCATCATCGCTCCGAAGTCTGAACAAGGGCGTTATGAGCGGGCCATAATGACGAAATGGCCTGCGCCAGATCGTTGATCATACGAGTAGCAGTTATCGCCTCTGCATCAGCTGCAGCATTCGGCTAAATTACAGCAACGGGCTGGGAGCCAGGGAGTTAGGACATGCATTGAGGGGTCAGACCGGATCAAGTAGCAGGCCAATCGACATGAGTAAAGTATGGTGGCTAACTTATAATAAAAGGAGTACGAGATCTTAGGAGCAGTCAATAGACGGCGTCACGTCATTTAATATTACTTTAGTTTGAGGTGGACGCGTTTTGTTATTTTGCCGAATGGAGAATTAATACTTTAATGATTTCAAAAGTACTATGTAATGGTGATGATGACGTGGAGATTCTGTTTCGCCTAAGCCTGAAATGAGGTGAAACTTGGAGCCGTGAGGGTGAAAAGAAAAGCAAGCAATTAAGGGGCTGAGGGCAATAAAGGGGAGGACTCAGGACTCAGAGGAGATTGCGTTCATCATTTTGACCAATTAGAATTTGCCAACCGACTGATAGTCTTCTTGCCGCTTTTGCTTTCTCTCCTAGTCCTTGACCTCTCTCCTCATCTTGCTATTCGGTCGATCCTTCTTTCCCCCCCCTTCCATCTCCCCTGCCTTGTTTTCTCAGTGCCAAGACCCAAAATAATTCCCATCACGCCCTGACCCGACGCCCAAAACCCAACTTCTCCATCCTCAACACTGCATCTCTCTTTTTCATCACACAACTCCTCCAAAATCAATTATCACATTCCTCTTCTACTATTGGCAACAACATAGTCAAGTAGAGCCTTTTAATTGTACAACCTTCTAATTGCATTTGATACCCCCCCCCACCCCCCAGTGTCGTTATCTTCGCACAGCAAAGCACAGCACAGCACAGCAACAAAGCTCCTTCCACTACCATGACGACCGTCAACCGCCCAACAAATGTGACCGCCTCCGCCTGTGTTCCATTCAGGATATCCTACTGATTCTTTGCAGGTCAAGCAAAAAGAGGCCGATGTGAATCAAAAGCTTCAGCTATATGGCATCTACTCAGGTACGTGCGCCCGTGATCGCGCTGCATTTTCGCTGGGTAACGTGATCTGCGGAGGAATTACCGGCTGACATCTTCCATCCGAATAGCCTTCGCAAATGGCAAAGTCCCATCGGTAAGTCATCAGTATTCATCTGTCCCATGTCCTTGCATGCTAATCTCTTGTCTTTCAGAACAAACAAATTGATGTTGCCCTGAACTCCGCCGTCGCATCCAAAGCCCTGTCCAGTCCCTCGCCCAAGCTCTCGGAAGAAGGCCGTCATCTTGTGGCTGACCTTCGCAATGTCATCGAGCAAGCCAAGGTCTTGCTTCTGACCAAGAATGAGGGCAACCTGTTGCAAGATTTCATCTACCAAACTGGCCAGGTCTCCGGTGGTCAAACCAAGCTGCCAGGAGCACCAATCGATAGAAACACCGCTCAGCAGCACGGCAACCAGGCTCTTGAAGGTCTGAGGACGCTCGGCACGCTTGTACTCTCCAACGGTCAATTCCGGAAGCTCTGTAAGCACTATCTTTCCCCTCTCTTCCCCTTCCGATGCAATGCTGATATCTTTTCCCAGTGAGTGACGCTTCCGTCCTGCTCCGCGACATCGCTGGTGACGCCGCCCAGAAAACCGCCACCAAGATCAACCCATCCGAAGATGCCTTAAACCAGATTGACGATCCAGCCGATGATAATACGTGGCACGATGTCCCTAACTTGAGCGCTTCCAACCTCAAGTCTCAAGCCAAGGACCAATACAACAAGCAGAAGCCATTTTCTCGTAATGATGTGCAAAATGCAGCTGGGGATGCCACCCAATCCGCCCACCCATCGGGATCTCGTGACCCTGCAGATGCTGCGGCGCTCGAAGCCGAGTCCCGGGATCAGGGAACTGATTCGAAAATGGATCCTCGCGCCGGTGCCAACAATGCGGCGAGCAACCTTCGTGATCAAGCTTCGGCGAACATTCCAGACGAGACCAAGGACAAGGCGCGCGATGGCCGTGATAGGACCAAGAACTACATGAGGGAAAAGGTGCCAAAGGAGCGTCGGGATCAAACCATCTTTCGCTTGAAGAAGATGATAGTTGAAATACAGAGTCATTCAGACTGTAAGCCACGATCGGAACCAAGAAGATGCTTCAGACTAACACATCTCTAGACCAGCAGTCGGTTGAGACACTTCTCTCTCTTGCCGAGGAGTACGGAGGACACAGCAAGAATCTTTCTCAACAGGGTGCAGGAACCGTGAAAGGTGCACATAGCGATACCGCTTTGACGTCCGCTGAGACTGATTTAAAGGTCCGTTCTAGGTTTCCTGTCCGAGAACAGCGGAATGCTGACCTCCATCAAGACTTTACTCGAGCGCTTCGCCAACTCTACATCGGCCGATGATCTTGTTGACTCGATCAATGCCGTCTACCGTGATGCTGACAAGGATCCCGAGCTCAAAGGATGGTTCAAGTCAATAGACCGCTACGTGCGCAAATGCCTGAAGGAGTCTGGCTTCATCATGCAAGACCGTGCGACCGAAGAATGGAATGAGCTGTCCGACAAGGGCAACTTCCTCCTCAAAGAGCGCTACCGCGACCACACCAACCGCGTTCTCGATGAGTTCAAGTTCTTCGGCCAACAGTTCGACGAAGATGCACAGAACCATCGCTTCGCCGAGTCTATGCAAAAGTTGTTCAACGACCTCGGCAATGACCAAAATGGCAAGCCCACTTTCAAGCCGCACCTTCTTAAGGATCTTAGCACTGTAATCATTCCTAGTATCTTTGAGAGCGTGCGTTACGTGCCTGTCCCTAGGATCGAGTACACCGACCCTATGATCGACGCCATCATTGAGAACTTGGTCATCGAGAGCGACAACCTTGCACCCAACTCGTTCGAATTCAGTAGCGACAATTACTTCCGCTGGGGACGCAAGACCGTCACCAGCAAGAACAAGAGTAAGGTCATGGTCTCGGTATCTGGCGTTCAGATGGACTTGAAAGACGTCAGCTATTACGTCCACAAGAAACAGGGTTTCCCCTCTCTCAAGGACACTGGTGTTATGGACATTTTTATGGGTGGCTCAGGTTTCAGCTTCAAGATAGCTATGGAGACTGCGGACAAGTCTGACCGTCAACACTTCTTCAAGATTAACACCGTCACCGTCGATATCAAGAGCCTTACCATCAAGTTGAAGCAATCCAAGCACAAGACCCTCTTCAACCTTTTCAGACCGTTGATGTTCGCCGTTCTTCGACCCGCTGTTGGCAAGGTTCTTGAGAAGTTGATCAAGGATCAAGTGCACAACGCCGATGCCAAAGCGTATGCCATTTACCAAGAGGCCGACAAGGCCGGCCGCGCTGCTCAGAACGACCCGGAGAACGCGCCAAACATTTACAGCCGCTATGTTACCGCCGCCCAGAACAATTTCACCAAGAAACAACAGAAGGCTCAAGACGCCGCTGCCGATAAGAAGGCTAACGTTGCCATGACCCAGATGGACTCCATCTTCCCCGAGATCAAGCTACCAGGCGGCATCTCATCCAAGGCCACCGAATACAAGCAACTTGCCGCCAAGGGCGACAAATGGGAGTCACCTATCTTTGGCATTGGTTCAGCAGCTGAGACTAGAAACCTTCCTACCATTGCCAAGGTTGGCCGAAAGCCACACAATGCCGCCTCGGGTGGTGTGAAAGGTGCCCAGAATCTTGAGGCGGGCCAATCTACCTTCGGTCAAGCTCAGCCAAGAACTGAGCAGGGCTACGGCCAGAGTGGTCAGGGTTACAGCCAGAGTGGTCAAGGTTACAGCCAGGGTGGTCAGGGTTACAGCCAGGGTGGTCAGGGTTACGGCTCAACGGGACAAGGCTACAACCAGGCCAACGGCTCTTCTGGCTTCAGCAGCCAAGTTGACCAGTCATTTGGCAACACCACCTCGGCCAATGACTACTCCTTGAAGAACGCATCCGGAGCTGCCAACGGCGGTTTAACTGACGGCAACGTTCGTTCCGGCCACACCACGCTTGGCATGAGCAACCCAGTCCTGAGCGGCAGTGCTTAGATACCCCCTTTCAGTTGTTGTGGCTTGGACTGCTTTTGTTTGATGATACCACTATCGCGAACGACACACATGCTGTGGATAACACGTAATGGCACGGCGGAGGTTGATGGGGAAGAGATCCAAAAGAGGGGCAAGTTTCCTTGTGTCCGTCAAACCTTTTGTTCCCATGCAAGTCTTCATTCAGTTGTCTTATTAAACGTGGCTTGTCGTTCCTGAAGTCCGACTCCTTCTTCGAAGTTCTTCGAAGTACGTGGACGGACGGATTTCGGTTGCCGAGGGTTTCGACTGGTGTGAAGATGAGGGAAAGGAGGGTCGTTCCTTTTGTTTATTAGTTCCCAATAGGCAACAGAAAATTCAATTGATGCATCCTTAACAACATAACAGTCCACTTGCAATTTGAGAAGGATAAGTCTTTGTTCATGTCGCTTGATACAGGGCCAGCTGTACATGCAATGCATCTTACATCTTCATCCGTGGAAGATTTTATCTTAGTGTACAAGTAAGCACAAAGCATTCACTTTATCCTTGACCACTTGACCATCCTAGTTATCGGAAGAGTAGTGATCAGCGGACACGGAAAAATATGGCACTCTGTATGCGCCTTTGCCATATGTGTCTACTCAGTGTTGGGGCTGGGATAGAAATAGCAACCTCTGTTGGTCGAAACAATCAAGCAGCTAGTAATTTAGAGTAGCCAATTCTGATGTCTCAGATTCAGCTTTGCTTGATGATTGGATAATCACTTTGTTTTGATAATAGGAACATCAAGGTAGGTATCCCAAGGATGGGGAGACGAAACATCGGCATCCATCGGGCGCACGAAGGTGAGGCGGCCTCAGCCTCAGGTAAAGGAATTCTGCCCTGCCCAAGGCTGCAGTAGTCACCTCCGTTACCGTAGCTTTCTGCGCTTCTGCGCCCTGCAAACGCCCAGTTTGCAGGCCTCATGGGCTTCGCCACCCCTCCCTTTCATTCACCGGCCTGGCACGTTTCATGCTCAGAGCATCACTTCCAATCCACTTCTCCTCCATAACTTGCCCGATGCATGACGCCCCCAAGCTTCGCCGCTTACTGGGCTACCGGCCAATACACCATGGGGCCATGAGGACTGAGTGGTGGGATGCCTGAAAACGCGGCGCCCTGCTTGCTACGTGGAAGCGCCCTCTTCTTCTCCCCAATGTCATTATGGAGTCTCGCCGGAATATATTACTGCAATAGTTCATGTTCATGCATTGACGATCAGGCCTGCTCATCTATGACGGTAAAGCACAATATGCAGATACTGATGCATAACATATGTACAGTAGTAGGTATGACCTAGGACTTCCTAAGAGGTATTCGAACACCTCATCAAATGTAATGCTGTCAATTGAAGTCAATCATCGACTAGGGTTTGGTTTGTCTGATCCTTGACAATTTTCGTCAGCTGGGTTCGATGGCCCTTATGCAAGCTGTAAGCGTTTCATTCGTTCAGCACCATCCAAGCCTCGAACGGCTGCAGACTGCGGTCACGGGAGCCATGGGAGCCTGGGGCGTAGGTAGAACGTCCTGCAGGCAGGCTGTCCAATGTGATCCCCGCCTTATCGCAACTTTATATGTACCTACCCTGTTTATAAGTTCAACTCCACGTCTTTTCTCTTCGTCTCATATTCTAGACGGGTTGCTAATTGCTAACTCGGTGCTCTTGGAAATCGGGCACTCACTAGAGGAATCCTGCGAGGCGATCACGACACCATCTTGTGCCAATTCGAAGCTAAATACAAGGCATCTCCCACTACCATCCTCATTAATCATCTTCATTCTTTGCCTTGCTGTGTCCTTCCGAATCTTTTTACAGACTACGACGCTGCTGTCTCAAGCCCCAGGGTGGTGAAGCATATTTTCCACATACATACAGCAAGGCTGCCGCCAAATTGGTCCCGTCTCTCTCCCTTCCCCTCTATCTTTATATAGAACAGCTCTCGCTGTGCCTTCTTTCGAATCCCTTCAAATCTGGGTCCAGCTCTGCCGTTCTCTTCGAGGCAGTCTTTGAAAGCAATATGCAGCAGCATCAAATGCCACATGCTCCCCCAGCGCCGCCGCCAGTTATGCGGCCAGGCTTTTCAGGTATGCCTGGGCTGGCCAATGACTTCGGGCATGTCCACCTTGACCCTGGTCATCATCTCGAACACAACATGCACCAACCTGCCATTCAAGTCATTCAACCGCCTGGGTATGGCCACATGCCCGATCCTCGCTCGTTCCCTAGCAATGGCAAACCCCCCGTCGGCTACGCCGGTTATATTTTCACCAAGAACCCTGTTGAGCACGTCGGACAGAAGGAGACATGGGCAATTGTTCACAAAGAGCCAATGCCGGCCTCCCAAGCCGACCTAAAAAATCAAATCGAAAAGCACCGCAAAAGGGGTGTTACAGGATTAGATCAATACATGCATTCCGACATGAAAGGTTTCAAGCGGAAGCAAATTGACGAACTTATTCGAGAATGTGTCGCAATGGAACCAGACCCGAGGTTCGAATACATCATTGCCTCCATTAGGCGCGACACAAGGCGACGACAAAGCGGCCTCGAGACATCAAACATGCAAGTCATCTTGAAACGCCAACCCCGCACCGGTATTGACATGCAAGGCCCTGTCATGGGCTTTGGCAGCGTTCGCCTGCCGTTAAGTGGGATCGTTGATCTTTCGGGCGCAGATGATTATGAGAAGTCAAGTCAGAACAGTTCCAATGGTCACAAACCTGGAGCCTACCCGTTTGAGCGCCACCTGAGTGAGCCTTGGGTGCATGTCGTTCATCCTGACGGAAGACCTCAGGCTCACCATGCTCACTCGTACGAGAACGCACCGTCCCACGATTTCGGCAACACCCATGCCCATAGCCATGACCACCCCGGCAATCAACATGCCCACGGTTTAGAACAACCCCTCCACCCTCATCAGGATCATCCTCCATTCCATGAGGAGGCTCACAATACTAAGCATGGCCAAAAAGAAAAGGCCAAAAAGCACAAGGGCAAAGAGACTAAATCTCCTAAGATAGTCTTCATCTCAAAACACGAGAGTCACAAGTTGCACGATCACCGTTCGGATTCTTCCTCATCGTCCGACAGTGAGTCGTCCTCTGGTGACACCGACCGAACACCTGACACAATCATCTCCAGCGAAGGCTCCCACTACCATCAGAAGGACAAGAAACACCATAAAGGCAAGCATCACCGCAAATCAAGCTCCCACGACCATGAGCATGAGCCCGTTAAAATGATTTATCGTGAACACAAACGGAAAGAGCCCACGCGCAGGCTGGCGTCCCCTCCTCCGTCTCACAGATCCCGCTATCGACATGAAGATGTTTATGTTGAGCCCGCGGTCACCTCTCACCGTAGGCCGGAGCCAATGTACCCCAGAGAACGTCCTCCTTATCATCATCGGGCCATGAGCTATGACGATGAACGTCTTCATGATCATGACATGAGAGGACTCGGTCGGCGGCCTACTATTTATCGCAGGAGGATTACTAGCACTGCGCAACCAGTCGACCCCTACGAGGAGAGGGCAGAGCGACGAAGGCATGACATGCTGGACAGAGAAATCTGGGAAAAGGAAGAGGCTATCAGGATTAGGGAACGAGCTCGCAGAGACGCGGCTAGGGAAAGGATGGATTCAGAGAGGACGTATCATGCGCCTCCTCGGCCTCGAATGGACAGGATGCATGGCTATCACGACGATCACTTGCACGGTTATCACGATGATCGCTACTGATGTTGCTCCTTTTAACCGAAAAAAAGAACTACCATGGTGACGTTTGAATTTTGATTCGGGGTCTGACATGCGGATGTCTGGTCTTTGCTTTTTCTTTCATGTTGTTATGATACCAGGAGGATTTGGACTCTGTCTTCGCAACATTGCTTTGTTTTCCGAAGCCTTTCCATCGAAGTCGAAAACCAAAAAAAAGAGACATGAAAATCTTAGTCAGGGAGGTAATACGGCTATGCGAAACGTCCTTTATGAAACTGTCTTCTTGATAGCTTGAGCTGACTCGTCGATGCGGAGGATAATCCGTTCAACTCTTCAACCTACTTCCCATCAAGTGCCTCAATTCGTCTTATTCAGATAGTACAACCTAGCAGTAGCAATTCTCCGGTAGATGGACCAGAGAGCAGTATTCTGTAAAGTAGAGTAGAGTAATCATCCTAGATTATCTTACAGGAGAGCTGTCAGCATCCTCCGTCCAGTGCCCCCACACCCGAGACTCGGAGCTTGCCCCACCACCACCACCACCACCACCACTATCAAAAGAAATTCTCGATTGAAAACAAACGTTCAACTTCAAAACACAACCTTGCCTACATAGATCTCTCTCTTTGCGTCTCATTGTACTTTCAACTCAATTGCAAGTATCTTAAATACATTAATCAGCTCCCAACCGCAACCATGGGACGCCAATTCTTCGTCGGTGGGAATTTCAAGATGTTCGTTTCCCCAAGAGCTGAAGTGTCAGTATTACACGCCAGAACGTCCAATTGACTGAGCTGCTCAGGAACGGCACGATCAAGTCTGTTACAGACATCGTACACCACCTCAACTCCGCTCCTCTCGACCCCAAAACAGAAGTCGTCATCGCCCCACCCGGCCTCTTCCTACTCCTCGTTCGCGAACACCTCAAGAATGAAATCGAAGTGTGCAGCCAGAACGTCTTTGACAAACCCAATGGCGCTTTTACGGGAGAGATTAGCGCGGAGCAATTGAGTGACAGCAAGATTGGGTGGTCGTTGTGCGGACATAGTGAGCGGAGGGTTATTCTTGGGGAGAAGGATGATGTAAGAGAACTTATCCCATCCGCCTCGAACCAGTAACGGGAGGCCAAAAAGAGACAGAACTTCGGGGAAGCTCAGTGTCGATATTGGGAATGGAAATGGGGCTGACAAGTCCTTTGTCGGATATAGTTCGTTGCGAGTAAGACGAAGGCAGCACTTGATGGAGGCTTGGGGGTCATACTGTGCTGTGGAGAAACACTTGAGGTGAGCAGGGCTAAATCTGTGTGGGAATCACTCCCAGGCTGATGGGGGTGAAGCAACGGGAAAGCGACAAGACCATCGAAGTGGTGACCACGCAGCTCAACGCCGTGGCGGAAAAGACGAAAGATTGGTCTAAGATTGTCATCGCATATGAGCCCGTCTGGGCCATCGGCACCGGGAAAGTGGCCACCACAAATCAAGCACAAGAAGTCCATGCTGAAATACGAAAATGGTTGGCCGAGACCGTTTCGAAAGAAGCAGCGGAGGCCACGAGGATAATCTATGGCGGCAGCGTGAGTGAGAAGAATTGCAAGGAGTTGGCGAAGGAGGGAGATATCGATGGCTTCCTCGTGGGAGGGGCAAGTCTGAAACCTGCTTGTAAGTGTGTTCCTTCGACCTGTTCTGGATGTTGCTGACTTGGGTTCGCAGTTGTTGATATCATTAATGCGAAACAATGAATCGCTCAGTGGAGGTTGTGAGTGCGGATCAGACGGTCAAGATAAATAGCAGGATACAATGGCTGTGGCTGCCTCGATTGATAGCACTCAATCCACTCATCACCTGGGAGAGAATCCTGTGCCAACCAATTGTCACTTTTCACCACTTACACCCCTTTATTCGACACACCCATACCCCCCAGTATTTCGTCTAGTCTGCCTTTTTTTGCCCCATGGAACGGATCCCACAGCCCTCTCACCCCCTCGTTCAAACTTCCCACGACCCTGCCCCCCCTGACCCTCGTCACCTTCTCTCCGTTCGCATCCCGCAGCAATTCTACCTTCTGCAAGATCTGCTCTTTCTCGAGATTTCGGACGCATATGACCTTTTCCCGCCCATTGATGTACAAGCCCCGTATTATGGGATGTGTATTTGGTCGGGGGGAGATGTGGATGGTGATTTGGGGGTGGGCTTTTGCGAATGACGCCATGAGTGGAGAGCGGAGGAATGTACTGAGGGGTGTAGAGTTAGTACAAGTGGGAGAGATGAGAGGAAATCTTGATGAGTGATGGTACTAGAGACGTACTTCATGCCTCTAGAGCTGCCCCATTTGTCGCAGTAGTGGAAGTCGAGGCGTTTGCATTGGAGAATGAATGCACCTACGCCATTCTGAGATGGATGTCAGTTATTTGACAGGCTCTTACAGCAGCGAACATACTTGGGCGGTCGATGTCGTTCGTAGAGCCGATACAGGCATCCTCTAAGACTACCGTGACCGTCGCGGCATTATTTGGTACTTACGTTGAAGAAGCAGAAGAGAGTCTTCTTGGGTAATCGAATTTCATATCTTGGCAGTCCAAAGCGGTCTAGCGTCAAAAGTTTAGAGCTTTCCAAATACGACGCGAATTTCACCTCCTTGCAAATGAGCACACTTCATCCTTGACTACTCCAAGATCTCTCATCCTCTTACAACCTGAATCAGTACCTCACATATCTCTAACATGACGCACAAACTCCCCCCAAACCTCTTGGCTCTCTTCGCCGCCCGCCCAGCCCTCCGCTACCTGCCCCCTAACGACCATGCCCCCGAGGAGCGCAAAACCAACAACATCGGCGGTGTCGCGCAATACATCTCCGCAGTCGAGGATTACAAAGAGAACATATCCTACGAGCCAACGGAAAGCTGGCTGCAGAGGAAGGATAGGGTAAAGCTGGAGAAGAAGGAGAAGCAGGAGCAATTGATCAAAGAAGGTTTATCGCAGAGTATGCGATTCGCCCACCTTCCTTCCATTTAACTTGTTTGAGATTGTAGGCTGACTTTGATAGAACCCGGTGATGATCCGAATGTGAGAGGGGACGCGTTCAAGACGCTTTTCGTAGCGAGATTGAGCTATGATACTACGGAGAAGGATTTGGAGAGGGAGTTTGGGAGGTTTGGACCTATTGAGAGGGTACATTAAGCTTTTGGTGAAGTTGGGAGAGCTGCTTAGCTGACTTTGCCATCCCAGATACGCATCGTCACAGACACCTCTCAAGCGGAAGAGAATGGAAAATCAAAGAAAAAGAAAAAGAGTCATCGAGGGTATGCTTTCGTGGTGTATGAGCGTGAGAAAGATATGAAGGGTACTGCTTCCATTTCCCGTCCGCATGATGTAAAAGCCAAGTTCTTGTGACCTCAACGTCTGCATCTCGAGGTTTGTATAGTTGACTGACACTGGGGCTGTGCCTTATGATTGAATATAGCTGCCTACAAAGAAACCGATGGTATCCGCATCAAAGATAGACGTGTTCTTGTCGACGTCGAGCGAGGCCGTACAGTCAAAGGATGGAGACCTCGTCGCCTTGGAGGAGGACTCGGAGGCCGTGGGTATACCAAAGCTATGCCGGCTCGACCTGCAGGGGTCGGCGGAAGCCTCGCTGCTCCGGCCGGACCCGGAGGCTTTGGCGGTGGTTTCCGAGGAGGATTTGGTGGCGCTCCTCGCGGTGGCGGCTTTCGAGGAGGTTTCCGAGGTGGCGACCGCGGCGGCTTTGGTGGTGGAAGAGGTGGGATTGGATACCAAGGCGGAGGCGGCTTTGGTGGAGGAAGAGGTGGGTATGGAGGTGGACCGCCCAATGGCCACGGTAATGCCCAAGCAGCACCCCCGAATGCACCTTCTGGCCCTGGCGGAAACCGTGGAGGCTTTGGCAGTGGGCATGGTAGTCCTCCTGTGAACGGTGGTATGAACGGCACTCCAACCCCCGTGGATGGACCTCGTGGTGGGTATGGTGGTGGTGAGTCGAGACGCAATGACTTCGACGACAGATCATCCTACCGAGGAGGTGGTGGTGGCGGTTACAGTGATGGCCGCTCAGGAGGTATCACTGGCAGCAACCGTGAACCGGTAAGACCAAGAGATGGCGGCGGATACGGAGACAGAGATCGAGACCGAAGCTATGGCGGCGGTCGTGACGATCGCAAGAGACAGTACGACGGTGATGGGTATGATGATCCTCGCAAACGAAGGTATTAGTCTCCCGACTAAATCTGGTTTGTTGGGTGGGTCCCCTCGATTTCAGCATTTCAGCATCAGCATTTTCTTTCTCCCTTCGTCGGGGTAAGGCATGCAATTTTCGACTCACACTTCCTCGACAGCTGGATGGGTAAGCCGGTCGTCATGCTACAACACCTTCGGCAATCTCCAGCTTCATCAGTCACACTTCTCAGGAACCGACATCTCTCACCCTTCTGCAACAAATTTGAGGGACCAATATAGCACAGCAGTGCTCTCATCCTTCGACTCAGATTTACAACACGGTTCAGGCTCAGCAGGGAAGGTGGTGGTATTCTCTTGTGCTATGATTTTTCTATTCCCTTTGCTCGGTAGGTATGTAATTAATGCCGCAGTGTGCATCGTGCTTCACTTAGGTAAGGTCGGGTAAGATCGTCTGGCCATCCAGAGTCGTTCTTACTGACCCTACTCTGATAAATTCTTGCAGTTGTATTACTAGCGATTGCGTGGTGGAGGAAGTCATAAAAGCGGCCTCATGTTCCGGCTTTTCCGTAGAACATTGCTCGTAGCATTTTTCAAAGGCTCAAGCTCATATCCCATCGCTAACGCCATCGCTATGCAGCTTGCAGCCAAACGCTGCACCGACATCCAATCATGACTCCACATCCACATCCTCACTTTCTTCCCCTCCAACATTCATCCCCTCAACATCCAATCCCCACCACTGTAACCTTCCCCGTCTCTCTCTCCCAATGCGCCTCCACCCCCACCCTAAACTCCGCCATCGCGACCCCAAACATCTTCAGCAATGTCGTCTGCCCACTTCCCAACACTTCTCCCTCTCTACAAACCACAAACTCCCCATCCAACTCCACCTTCCCCTTCACCAGCCTAGTCGGCAGCCCCAACTTCCTCAAGTTTGGCTCCACGCTATGCGCCAACGGCACGTCTTCTTCCTCCGGTATGTCCCCTCCGCGGCTGTACAACATGCCGGCGGGAAGGACGAAGCTCCGAGAAGCGGTGCTGCCGGCGCGGGCGAAGTCGAGGGGGACGAAGGTTGAGAAGTAGGAGAGGATGGCGGAGGGGGGCCGGGGGGAGAAGAGGAGACCGACGGAACCGTGGAGGTGGGGGGTCAGGAGGGAGGTTTGGGGGTAGGGTTCGGTTTCGGGGCTGAGGCCGAGGGCGACGGCCATTACTTTTGTTTTGCCGAAGAAGAGTCTGGGGGTTTGGTCAGTCTGCTGTGTTCGTGTGGGAAAAGAAAGAATTTTTGGTGGGAGGGAAAAGGGGGGGGGGTGAGGAGACTACCTGCTATCTGATAATTGCGTCCGGACATCTTTGAGATACGTATTGCGCATGTTGTGTACGCTGAAGACGTAGATGTAGGGATATTTGGGGATACATTCTTGGATGTTGGCGTAGAGTCTTATGGTGAGTTCTTTGCCTTTCTTGGTGGTTTTGGACATGTGCACCACTTTGGCGCGCTTTGATTTCGGCATCGTGAGAGGCTTCTATTGTGGTGTGGTGTGTAGGGGAAGTCCTTGAAGTTCCAAAATCCTCTTGTCTTTTTGGTCTCGAACTTTTTGATATTCGATAGGGCTAAGTGGGCGCCAAGATTTCGAGATTTCCTTGGCTGTGTGGCGCGCGTGGCAGCTCTCTCTTCAGCTTTCAAGCTGCCTCAATTGCACTACGCTTGACAACTCTTTTGACTGAACCAGATGGAGAGTTGCTAAGATATTCCTCGGGAATGGAGGACAGGATGAGCAGCTCAGACCATTGGCAGCTGAGAATACGAAGATAGCAAAAGTGAATGGATGGGCTGCGGCTGAGGAAGTAATGGACGATGGTCACATCACCTCGAGCAACGATGGCAGCGCCGAGACGAGTAGTCACGAGCAAGAGTCGAGTAACCTCACTCGCAAAGGCAGCGGTCATAGAAGAAGTCTCTCAGGAAGTCTCTCAGCTTTTCTATTCCAGCGATCTTCGAGCCAGGGCTCTGGCCATGTCAACAAAGACTCTTCATCCACGACACCTTCCGAGGAAGACGCCCCTCAAAGACCACCCAGCGCTATGGCAATGGCCGTCCAACAGAAGGGTATCCGAAGACGGAAAGGGTCGCTTCGAAAAACAGCTCTGCTAGGCACAGGCAAGCTGCGCACTGAGGGCAAAGAGCGTCGTGGGACTCAATTGGAACAAGTCGACTCGGTCGAAGGAATACAGGACGATAGCGCCTTTGCGGAAGGCGTCGCTTTAATGAACTCGCCTTCTCCGTATGACATGTCAACGCCTCGTCCAATATCTAGCGTACCGCCTCCTGTGCCAATTGGAACCCACCCAATCCATGGCGATCCATCCAAGATTTTAGCCCAGGAGAAAGTGAACCAAATATTTCCATCCCTCCAACGCCCTAGGACCGCCGACTCGACCGCCTCAACCACAGATGAAGAAGAATCCCCAATCGCACCATCATTAATCGCCATTCCACCTCTGCCCAAAAGCAAACCAGACAGCTATTTCCCACCTCAGCTCGTACGCCCTCTTACTCGACACACTACAGTGAGCTCACGGTCCTCCCCACTTGCCTCGCTTCCGCCTACTGTCCCTTCCCCCCCTCCTTCGGAATGGGACTACTCCGAAACACGCTGGTGGGGATGGATCATCCTCATTGTGACTTGGATTTTCTTCGTTGTGGGAATGGGTAGCTGTTTTGATGTGTGGAGTTGGGCTTGGGATGTAGGAGAGACACCTTATGCGCCGCCAGAGCTGGAGGATGATCCTACACTACCAGTCGTGGGCTATTATCCTGCGCTGATCATTCTTACGAGTGTCATGGCTTGGGTGTGGGTGACAATTGCCTGGGTGGGAATGAAGTACTTTAAGCATGCGAACATCCCCGGAGATGAGTAGTGAGAGAATAGGCTTAGTGGTACTGTTATACGGCAAGGGGTAGGTACCCATGAGCTTCTGAGTCTTCATGTCAAGGCAATTCGAGTCATTTGGAAGAGAGCGCGCCTATTTCACTTCTCCGTAGCTTCGCAACATGAAGCTTCGCTGTTCAGCTTGTGGAATATCAATATATCCTCGCAGTTCGATTCAGGGATTATGGCTTCAATTTTTCTCCTTCTTGACTGTTATGTGGAGAAGGATTTTAAATCGGATCTCGGACTTTTTCATTTTTTAAACTTGTTGCGCAGCTTAGCCTAAAATCATTGTTGTTTGGTAGGCAGATGAAGCCAACGACGGACCAATCAGGATTTGTGACTCCGTTTATCTGTCTACATGTTGAGAAGTCAAAGCCCATTGTCAGACAGGTGAACAACTGATGAGGGTAGAAGTTGGGTTTTTTCATTTGTCTCTTCATTGAAGAACGAAAAGCCAATAGTGCAATTGTGTCAAGGGTGTAGCCCCACCCAGAGATCCCTTTAAAAGGCGAGTTGTTTATGTTTGACAGTTTGTGCCGTTGCTGTCACTGTTGGATAATACAGCTATGGAGGATGTCGCCTCAATCACATGCCCAATCTCTGGGGAAGTGTGTCATTCAGTCTTGGTAATTCACTCTGTTGCTGTAGAGCTATGAATCGAGACGCTGGGGAATGATTCCCCCAAATTGACCATCCGCCCTATGAGGAGGCTGCCATTCATTTCTAACACTCAATGAAGTCGTTGGTGTTGTTGCAGAGGGAAGCTGTGGTTATTCACTGTCCCAGGCTAGTCAATGAGCTCACGCAGACTGCCAATGAATCGAATCGGAGATGAAGCATATAGCGAATGAAGTCGTTGGTGTTGTTGCAAAGGGAAGCTGTGGTTATTCACTGTCCATGATCCATGCAGGCGTCACGCAGACTGCTGATGAATCGAATCGGAGATGAAGCATATGGCGAATGAAGTCGGGAGTTATTCATTCTTTTACATCACGCAAGGCGTTTTGCATCACACATTTCGCCACCCGCATCTCCGGGTATATAAACCCCAAAGTTTTCCAACTTCTTTCCCTGTTCCTTTCTCCCACATCGACACATCTTTCCTTAGGTGAACACGATCTATCATCGTTGATGTTCACTGTCCACCAGGTCCTTCATGCTGGATGGAGCTACCCATTCATATCGTTCATGATGAGTTCATCTTTGAGCAATGCAACCTTTCACCATCAACAAACATGACATCCTATTACATATTGATATAGGATGATGTTGCTGTCACACATTACCTTCTGAGCTCGTACATCCTAAATAAAAATACCTGTCATTGCACAATCTGACAGACCTTCTCCCGCTTCTCAGTCTCGGCCTTTCATTACGAACGTCAACTGAACACCATTTCTATAAGTCCTAGCATCGGTCTATACACCGATTTAGAACTTACAGTTCTGGCAGCTTCCCCGTCTGACAGGGTGGTTTCGTACCCCGACCCCTCCCTATTCGGTGTCAATAATCCGCCGCCACTGTCTCATTCCCACCCGTACCCGTCAACCACCCTCCCTTTGGCCTGGATCTCACCCTGCTTGTGCTGCTTGGACCGGCTTCTGGACTCTGTTGGTCAGTTGTGAATGAGTCATCCAGACAGACTCATACGAGCAAACTCGCCTGACCTTGGAATAGGTTACTATACAGGCGATTCCGTCAAGTGCCCTGGTCAACTCATCGGGGCTCCTGACCTGGTTGATAGGTACGTAAAGCACCTTATTTGCCTACATTGCTAACAAAAGTTGCAGGCGGTCTAGTGCTCGTACAGTCCTGCGAGTGACTCTCGCCGCACAAAACAGCAACAACAGTGGCTCGTTGACTCGAAAGCCGACCACAGAGCTACTGGCCCTCAGCAACCACTTGAAAACATTGCTATAGGATCAAAGAGACGCACGGACGGCGGTTGATCCTTACAAAGGTTAGCGAGCTCGCTGACGAGCTCAGCCTCAGGGGAGTGGCCTGGGAGAAGATGTCGACAGCGATCGATATCATCCGGCACAATTACGAGGACATGGATCGAGACCTACTCGACCTCATGACGAGCTACTTTCACGATGGACACGAAGTAGCTTCCCGTTCTGACTTGAAGCATAGGAGGGACGAACATGAAGCCATGCTAGCCGCAGCTGAGAGGATCAGACAGGAGTTGGCCGCCCAGCAAGCGGTTGTGGAAAGAACGTGAGAATGGCTATGGATCAGGGACGAAGATTAGGATACATCCTAGGGTACCTTGTGGACTTCCTCGAACGAAATCAGAAGCTTGAAATTCCGGGATGCGTGTTGTCGGAGCTTCTTAATAAGTCAGGATGAGCTCACCCATGCTGCGGGGATGCCTGCGTCTTAGCAGGACGTGGGGCGAGGAGGATAGGCTCGCTACCGACAACAGTGAGAGGAAAGGACCGCTTACGAAGTCTAGGGAGAGGGACCTCAAAAATGTTGTACCTATCCAAGACACAGCATTGGACCAGTCCAAGCGCTGTTCACCCTACAAGCATCGGGCCAAGCCACGGTGCTTCAGCAGGTCCAGTGAATAACCTTCGCTCTGCTCCCGCAGCTGATGACGATCCAGGAAGTACATGGACCCCTATACGTACACGGTACTGCGGCAAAGATATCGCAGTGCCTGCAACTCCACCAAGTAAAAACATTCGTGCCCTTGGCCATATCATGCAAATGCATCTCTCCATAACATTTGCACTGGGAGTGCAGGCCAATTGAACATGCTCAACTCGATGGCAGGGTCGTTCCCTGTGCTCCTGGAGACCGTTACTGTCTGCCAAACCTTCCCATGCGCCAAGCGACTTGTGACCGCAGGGCGTAGCAACGTCCGAACTACGCTCATGAGAAGATTTGACCGTAATTCAATAGCAGAGACCACATGGTCGAAGAGGAGAAAACGCTCTCATGAAAGAGCAAGCGAAAACAACATCCATAGTGAGTGTGGCGGTGCAGAGAACGTTCTCCAACGGCGTTGATGGCTGAGCTGAT
Organism: Letharia columbiana; assembly: GCF_014066305.1. Taxonomy (NCBI): domain Eukaryota; kingdom Fungi; phylum Ascomycota; class Lecanoromycetes; order Lecanorales; family Parmeliaceae; genus Letharia; species Letharia columbiana. The sequence continues at coordinate 202,857 of NW_023501091.1, read as the reverse complement.
TGAGTGGTGGTCCAGCCAGGTCGGGAATCCTGCCTCCTTTGATTGATCGTCGTTTACAGCGGAGCAGAAACTTTGGCGGAAGAGAAAACAAAGCCATTGATCCTCCTTCGGTGCCAGGGCCAAAGCAATTACCCCAAGCCCAAGGACGTATTGGAGCCCCCTCGTGGTCCGTCGACCCGGCGGCGCAAGGTCAGTCACCCTATCTACGAGGTAAACGTTCGCGGTGAACATCGGCCAGAAGTCACCCCGAGGTATCGAAAATCGAGCCAAGCCACACCATAGAGGTCACAAGTGCCCGGCTGCAGGAGCTCGGCATGATCAAGTCATACCTAGCGGAAAGCGTATCTAAGATCCGGCAACATATTACCAAAAGCCTAAGGAACGCCGAGGACTCTGAGAAAGAAGGATCGCAGCCAGCCGACGCACACAACCATGAGACCCTTCGCCAAAACCACTTACATTGACAACATGATCACCGAGCAGTCGCCGCTTCTGAAGTCATTGGCACGCATAGGATGCGTAGCGCACTTCCTATACACGACTTTCTGCTCCTTGGTACTATATAAATACCCTCGTGCTCAGAGCAGGGACCTATCCAGTCTCACAGTGCCATGGTTCTTATACGCAACCAACGCGCTTCCAGGGTTCCCAAGAACCTCAACGCACAGACTTTGTCTCGCATCAACCTCTGTATACCCCTGATGCGGGCATCATCAACGACCCGTTCCTGCCGGATACCCAATTTCAGTATCAGGAAACGGATTTCCGTACACAGTACACTGGTATTGGCACCAACCCTTTCTAGCCGTATATCGGCTTTCAAAACCAGCAAATGGGGTCCTATACACAGTACACTGGCAGGGGCGTTAATCCCTCATGGCCGCATGTCGGCCTTCAAGCTGCGCAGCCAACCTTTGCTTTCCCTCATCAGCAAGCAGACTTCGGTTACGATCTTCATTTCGAATATTCAACTATTATTCCTCGAAGTATGATTAGCAACTACAGTCGCATTGAGAAATTTAGCCATTCCAACCAGGTTCCGTTGGGTCGATGTATCCCCAACAACACGCAAGCTATGGCTTTCTGTTGGGACGACTCAGGAGAAGAGACTGATGATAGACATCCTATGTCTAAGACAGTCTTACGACCGACGGGAAATTACCGAGATTCTCTGGATCAAAGGAGACAAGAAATCAGCCGATGCGATGACGAAGGACAAGGGATGTGATGCATTGCAAAGACTAGTGGACACGAAAGAATTAGACCTAGATCTGGAAGGGTGGGTGGAAAGACAAGATATCGATCAATCATATTTCTCCCATTGCTACTAGAAATACGCCTAGCATGACCGGATCTACGCCCACTGCAGCAAAGGGAGCAATTGCAGTCATAAAGGTTACGGAGAAGGAATGTTTTGATAGCATGCGAGTAGCCTCATCTTTTTCGGTTTTTGCCAGTGTCGGAACGACTCAACACTCGCTACCACTAGTACTCATTCGGCCTAGTCATTGGTATATGAAGGCCTTTCCTATATAGAATTCTTCTTCCTTAGATATTATTAGGAATACCATAACTAGTGATAGGTCTTAATGCATACCGAGGTATTACCAACACTTTCAACAACAAACACAACCTGTTGGAACTAATAGTGTTTCCAGCCCACCATTTGGACTGTGTGGGAGTGTTGGAATCAGCCAATAGGAGGCCAGCATGGCTACACTACTAAGTTCCAAATAGGTGTTGTGACTACTCCTCATGGTGGCAATGACACAAGTGGCAAATGGCCTTAGCGTGGGCTTCACACCATAGATACGTAGTCCACCTCCATCCTTCCTACATACTTCACAGAACATGACAATAGAATAACTATTCTACATGATATGAGACCATTGAATGCACACATTATCCAATAAAAACCCTGGTTTCACCCGTTTCCGGGTACAGAGTTCACGCCCTTCTCCTCAGCAACCTTCGGTTCCTATGGGTTGTTGTACTGATATATCGGTCGAAAAGGAAGTTCGACTGCAGCGCTTGCCTGTCAAGATGAGCTCAGCTGGATACTTGATTTATCACGATCGATATACCTTTACGAAGGCCAAGAGCAAGCGTGATGGCATCGAATGGTGTCCTTCTTGCTTCTTCTGCACCGGACAGGCGAGTTTGGCCCCGCAAGGCGAAGAGTATCAGGGCTGAGAGTGGCTCTCTCATTTTGATTGCAAGCTTGTCGTATAGTTGACATGAGGCATGGAGGAATGGCGAGATGGAGCAAAAGAAGGCTCGAGGAAGGGAGCGGAGGATCGGTGCGATGTTTACAAGAAAGACCCGGAGAGAAGATCTGTAGTATGCAAAGAGAAAGCTGGAAGACGCCGACAAGGGGATGGAGGAAGACGAGGAAGAGCGCGTTACGGATTAGGGATACCGTGAACAATAATCTCATCGGTGCAACAGAGATCCGCTTTCAGAAACAGGAGGTATATAGCTTGTGGGACGAGATTGTGAACGAATGCATTCAAGCACATTGATGTCGACCACCTCTTTGACTTTGAATGGTAAACGAATTCCAGCTCAATTCTAAATGTGACGTACCTCAAACTCCATCCATTCAAAACTTCTTTCCCACAAGGCCCTTCCCACTCTTGCTTCAACCCACATGTATCCCACCCACCCTCTCTAAGCCTTTGATACCCCCATCAAGCGCAAGCCCCTGACCCAGCACCCCAAGAAATCCCTCAATTCAGACGTCTTTCAAGCCTCCAACTCTGCGAATCCACCAGCTCAAGACCCCAATGGTTTGCCGGATCCTGTCTCACCGGACCCACAAGAGCATAAACCCTCACCGGTCCCAAAACCCTTCCCCGTCCTCCTCGCAGCCCCACCCCTCCACCGCCTCTTCTCCGGCCCCCTCCATACACGCCTCCAACCACCTCGCCGTCAAAGCCGGCAAACTACCATGCACCCTCGCTCTCCTCACGCCCCTGACGTCTCTGTACCCCTCCAGAGCCTCGTACCCGCCGACGCCCCAACTCGACCGGAAAACCTCCACCTCCAGCACATGCGCCCCGTCAAAGACCCTCTTCACATCCTGCTTGTCGTAAAAGGTGTCGCAATCGAGGCGCACGCGGACGTGGAAGCGGCGGATCAGGCTCCGACACACGGTCGAGGCGACGGTGCGTGCGGGGTCGAGAGCGAAGAGCATGGAGGTCAGGTAGGAGGGGTGGGCCTGGAAGATGTTCTCGCCGTAGAGAATGGTGAGACCGTCGGCGCGCGTGCGCTTGGAGGCGAGGAGGATGTTGGGTGAGAGGCCCATCGATGTGGGCGTCGGGGGGCCCAATTGGTGGGCGTTTCTGGTAAGGATGGGGGTCGTGTGCGTGAGGAGCAGACGCAGGATCTGGTTTCGGATTTCTCCCGGGAGCTCGGGGAAGAGGAAGGGCATTGGTGGGCTAGGTGTCGATGGGAGATTTCGCGTTGGGAAGCGGCGGTCTAATTGATCAAGTGATGACTCTATTGAGAGCTTTATTGTTCCAGTAGTCTCAGGATTTGACTTCTTGGCCTTTGGGTGACACGGATGATATATATATGCAGGGAGCCTGTCCCTCATCCATTGTCGAAACGCATTCTAAATTTCATAACGACGACTTGTCAGCGACTTTGTCGGCATGAAGCGACGGTTATACTGCCCAACAAAAATGATGTAGGACAAGCAATCCCGACAACATTGAGGCCGATTGAAAGATGACCGGAGGTTCATATCAGCGTTTCTGGATTGACTTCACGCTAGCCTTTCTTGGGCCAAGACAACCTAATGCTCACTGTACATTTGTTGTGAGCTGACAACCCTCGAGTCTTGCACTTGTCTCTTGAGTCTCAGATGATACGCAAGATAGTCATCAAGGAACTCTCCTGGGATTGGGTAAGGACGCTCGATTACACTACAAGTTTTATACCGAATAAAGATTTGAGGAAAGCAGAGACATGTATCGTGCGGGTGTTTCGTTGTGAATGGGTCGCTTAGAGTCTTAGAAAGTATGGAGAAGGGCGTCAAGCTCAGACTAGGCGACCCTGAGGCATGACGTTGGGCTCAAGAAGCATGCCAAAGGGCCTGATTCTTAGGTTCCAGGCATGTGGAACTCCGCTCTTTTCGTGTTTGTAACTGAGATGAATTTCAAGGCTCCATGCCCTTGATTATCTCCTTCATTCCGAATCGCTCTCAATCTCGGCGAGCTTGGTGGACCGGGAAGGCGTTATTCGTAGGGACTAATCTTAGATACGCAGCATTTCAGGTCTTGAATATGCCTAAGAAGCAATTGGATTAGCATAAACCAGAGCGACACCATCTTACTATGTCATGGGAGCACTGGACAAGGACCTCTTCTGGATCAACGATGCTTGAAATCTATATGAACGTGACAGGATACCCAGGAAAACGTTCGCCAGATCGCTCGAGATGCAGTACTGGGACCCCTATGCAACGTAGTTGTAGACGTTACGCCCCTCCTCGTCCCTCTCCATATAATCCTTGTCGATCAATCTGTATCGGTCAGCACGGTCACATAGAACCACAACGATTTATCGACATACTTCTCAATATTCTTCTTGATATCCGCCGGATCCAACACGCCCCTGGTCTTCGTTGCTGAGATAACCTCACTCACCAATTCCGCATGTGTGATGCTCTTCCTGCTCTTCATGATTCTGACAATAGCCGCTTGCGTCTCGTAATTACGATCTGCAGCGACACGCTCATGCGTCTGTTGATTCTCTTGTTTGGTCTCTTTGGCTTGGATTTGGTTGATCTTGATGCGATACCTTGGGTGCGTGAAGTTGAGATTTACTGCGAAGGTGTCGGTGTCATTGACGTCTTTACCTCGTGGCTCTTTGGTGAGGACGCGGTACTTAGCGCAGGCAAGGGACTGGAGCGTCCGCTTGAGTTCGGTGTCATCTAGGATCTATTAGCAGGGCGTCTTGGGGAAACGCATGTCACTCAAGGCTTTGGTCTTAGAACTTACCAAGGCCAGAGAAGGCCTTTAAGTCGGGATATGACACAGAGTCATTTTTGTTGAAAGCGGTCAGGATCACAGCCTGGAAGCAGCTAACCACAATTTCTTTGGAGCCTTTCGGAAATACTGCCTTCAGCTGGCAATGGGCGAGGGCATGCTTCCACTCCAACTTTCGACCGGAGTGTTTCATTTTGTAATGCTGCTCGAAGCTTCTCGTAGCTTTCAGGACATTTTCAGGCACGTTGACAGTAACGTCAGGATACGACGGCCAAGCGGACGAGGAAAGAACGTTAACGCTCAGATCAAATGTGGTCCTAGTCTGCCTCTCTTCAAGCATAGACTTGTAAGACGAGATCTCTTCCCTCGCCATTTCGATATCTTTGAACATTTGCTCCAGGTTGTGTGTGAAGCCAGCACCGCACTCTAAAGGCTCGTCAGCGTTGTCGAACGAATAGGGTCTGGATTCAAGCATACCCGACTTCAAGCGAGTAAGCATGCTTTTCTCTGCATCGGAACTCGCACTTCGCCCCAACAGCAGCCGGCGAGCAAGATCTCGTTTGTAGAAAGCTTCAAATACAGCTTTACCATGCACAAAGCGGAACAGATCTAGGACTTGGTCTAGCTGTTTACTGATCTCCACATCCTCATCCTCGCTTTCGCCCTCTTGATCTTCGTTATCAGGCGCTTTTGGAGCGTCTTCTGTGCCAACGCCAGAAGTACGAATGGCCCTGGTTCCACCTTTGAGAACCATATCAACGTATTTCGCGATCATTTCTCCAGGCTTGGGATTGTCGGTGCCCCAAGTCATGTTACTTCTCTTGCTCTTGTTGATAAAGGTCTCGAAAGCCTCACGTAGACTATGGCTCAGTCCTTCGTGCCGTTGGAAGGATTGTTCCAATATCAGGTCAAGCTTCTTTTTGAAATCTAATAGCCTCACGACCATCTCCTGCTCTCGCTCTTCATCAAAGACAACCTCGGAGCCTTGCTTGACAATGAAGGCTTCGAAGGCAGGGCGAAGCTTTCCGCCAAGGCGTCTACGCTGCAGTAGTGAATAGAGCTGTGACATGGTATCCGGTCTGTCTTTTCCAAGAAGATCACCAACGTCGTCGACCACTAGGAGGCGTGTCTGTCTTTGATCCACCAATATGTCTTCAAGGTATTGCTCTAACGATTTATTAGTCGTCTGATCTAGACCAAACATATCGCAACGGCGGATTTCCTCGTCAATGAGCTTGACGCAGCTCTCGACATAGCCAGCTAGATCGGTTTCAGAGATAGTCCTTTCAGCCCATGACACATAGTACTGCTCTGATTCGGACATCAACCTTGGCTCGAAGAACTTCGTGTATACTGCCAGTGAGTGGAACATCTTGATCGCATCACGGTAAAGGCTGTCGTTGCGCGCTGATTCATCTCCACTCCTATCAGCACTGACCAGATCACAAGCCCCCTGTAGTATCTTTGACTTGAGCTGCTGAGGCATAAATATGTTCGTACGGAATTCGGTGACCCCCATTTCTTCTATCGATGGTAACGAAGCCGAGTGAAGAAGGTATGATCGATCGAGGTAATAGAAGATGGAGCGAAGAGTCTCCAGCTGCTTGTTCCATCTTGACCACGCTCGTACCACGGACTGCAAAACGACCACCGCGTTATCATTGCCCGAAATCCGAGTCAAGGGCTCGGTAACGTTGTGTAGCATGTTCCAATTGCACGTGTTCTTCAGCTTTTCATACAAACCCGCGGCTTTCCCCTGCCGGCACACAATCTCCACCCCTCTGTAAAGCTCCTCGTTCGAGTATGGCAGCTTCTCATCCGCAAAGATTGCTAACAAGGAAGCTTCCAATCGCTTCCAGACGGTGTTGTAGTACTCATCCGGGTCTGCTTTTAGAGCAGGTTTCATGTTCCTCACTTGAAGTTTGTTAGGGCTTGTGTGTGGGCCGATTCTCGGGGGGCGGATGCCATTGAATTTGTTCCTGACTGGACTGCTTTTAGGAGATTCAGTAGTGAGATCTACGACTTCAGCGGCTTGTCGAGGTTTAGGACTGGGGAATTTGAACATGTCTTCGGCTCGTAGGGTTTGCATTGGCGCCGAGGTGCTGTCGGTTTGGACTGTAGAATGATTGTGCTTTGGTCTTTTGCTGGGCGATGCACCGGGCAGATTGTTGGCCTCCAGGCTTTTCACTCCTTGCTTAGATGTTGCAAAGAGCTCTGAAATGGTCTTTTGAGGATAGGGTTCGGATTTGGCTTCGGTAGGATTGGACTGCTTGCGCTTTCTTTGCTCTATGGCTTGACTGCCGCCGAGCTTGGCAGATGGCATCTAGACATCCACAGAGAGATATGTGAGCTTTTCTATAATTCCCTGTAGAGAATCTGAGCGGTATCCCAAGAGAACAATGCAAGTTTGACAGTGGCGGTGGTTGAGCTGTGAACCTCGATCAGCATGACGCGAAGAGGTTGAACCTCGGGTTTAAGCTTCGGATTTACATGAACGGTTTAGAGATATTCTTCAGCCTCGTCGAAGGACCAACACACTGGCTGTGCAAGTCTACAGTACCTGAAGATGGAACTGCCCGACGGCCACTCGATTCGTCTAGTCAGCACACTCGTGCTCGCAATTATGAGCAAGTCAGTGCCAGCTCACCTCTTGCTCCTCCATCTAAGATCCTGGTATGGCATCAAATGTTACGAATGCTGTTGAGACCACAGGATGAAGGTATGGGTGCAGTCCAATCATTTCCGCTACGTCTACGATTTGGGAGAATTATGTCTCCTTGTAAAGTATCCCTGCTTTCATCTTACATGCGGTTCCCTCATCATTATGCCCAGACTTGTCTTTCTATGCACTTGTTGCCCAATCTCCAAACGGCTGGCTACTATTGAACTTGCTTCATGGCAATTTCAACTCGAAATCGTGTTGACAATTTGTTCTGCACAGCTCTGAGCCGCCCACTCGGGGCACGTTTCGTCTTTCAACGTACCTGCATCGTGACATTGTCGATCTGCGTATATACAGCTGTGCACCTCAATATCCCCCAGGCGGGCACCAGCAACTCCGCTATCCACAGCAAGAGATTCGGCTGGGTATGATGGGGATCCTTGCGCGCGGAATTGGTCGTATATACTGCTTGGGGCCAGTGGAATTTGGCAAGAAAATTGACTGCAAAATCATGAGCTTCTTGATCGTCAACTTAAGGTCCCAATACACCCAAGATATGTCGTGACACTGATCGGTAACCCGCAGAGGTCACAGAATCCTTCCATTTCCGGCCGGAAGTATCCTTGGACCATGGTGCATAACTTTTATGCCGGGATGGGCGGCTTCGTGATCGAGACCAATGACAGTGATCTCCATCCATATATGCCGGGCTCGCCGCGGCAATCAATCACAGCACAAGGCGTTGCGATACTTGCAGAACATGGTCATCTTCCTGATATCTTACAAGAACCCTTAAACGATAAGAGTAAAGCCGACCATGTTGCCAAGACTCTTGCGATCGTTCAGGCGAGCTGGCTTCTCATCGAGTGCATTGCCCGAATTGTAACGCGCTTACCTCTCACACTGAACGAGATCAATACCCCGGCTCATGTCATGTGCGCTTAAATCATGTATATTCTGCGGATGGAAGAGCCGTATAATATCCATGAACCGCTTGCGCTGACAGGTGAGAGGGTTCCGGCCCTATGTGCAACAAATGTGGATGTTCAGCCGGATCAGCACTTCGAAAAGGAAGGAAGGCAGACGAACCTTTTTCGAACAGCGGGAGATCGAGAGAGTAATATTAGTCGACGCACAATGTATTCCTGCGTCCAACAACAACATTGTGTCCTTCTTAAGAACAGGAGATGGAACAGGGTCCATCTCCTTCCCTGGCCGCGCTGACGTTGAGCGGGTAGCAGACGATACTCCTGGTTCGCAAGACATCGAAGCTGGTGGTGTAGCCATAGAAATGGATGGTGTTCACCGATTGCTTGCAAACCAATCCGGAAACATCTCTAGTGCGGCTGACGTGGGAGACCTACAAATCTTGAACGTTAGATCTGGCAAGATTGAAGGCCATCTGCTTTTTACGAAAAGTCGACGACTCCCACATCATCTGAAGCTTCTGGAAAATGAGATCGTCCGCCAGTTCGGAATCGGACCCAAGCCCGAGAGTATCCACTTAGGCAAAAGGAACGTTGCTCATGGTAAAGTATCGCGGTGGTACGAACCTCCTGTCGAATTGGAACTGAATACCACGACGTTAACGAGATGGAAATTGGCTCCATCGGTCATGCGGGACCAGTACATATAATGGGGATCAGTACAGAGCTCGGCATTTTTTCTCGGACACTCCTCAACTTCTCAAAGGTCCTCCATACCAGTATTCACGCATGGGAGTACCCCGCAAGCCTTCTCAATGACAATCTCGTCGACCCTGAAATCCAAAATTGGGCCGGTAAATATCTGTTGGGCAAGCAAATACATGGGTGCCCATTACAATTCTCAGCCTCGCAACCGGCTGCTACGGAGGCCTCCACGCCGCCGCTTGGCACGCATACTCTCCTATTTCCCTCAAACAGCAGTGTTGGCGGTTTTCGGCAATATACATTACAGTGTCAGGCGCCATCTGGGGTATAGTGAGCCTAATGTACCACAGCATATCCATTCACGGGAGAAGTGAAGCTAGCTGATAGTATGTTCGGAACCGCAGTAACCTTGTTTAAGTCCCACTTGACGTATTATTTGCTGTGTTTGTGGATTTTGTGTGTCTGTTTGCGCGACCTTTTCTGGTGTTTGAAGCTCTCCTTAGCCTGTGGCGGATTCCTGTCGATGCTTACAAGACGTCGGTGTCTTCCCAGTTTACCCCTCATTTATACCTTTTCGTTCTTTTTGAACTTGAATGAAAGGTTTATGGAATTTCACTTAAGGTGTCAGCAGTCAGTTCGGCTTTCAATATATCGAGATGCAATGGTATTGGAAGCCATTTTACTGTGTTTGAACTTAATCTGATCAAGGCTAGACACTGTTCTTCTATACCCACCGAGGCCTGAAACATTGGCTACACAAACTCTCTCAATGATCGATCCGGGGAGCAGTCGATAGCCGCGGCCCCATTCAGTATTACTTCTCAGGTAACATCAAGTGAAGGCTGTCCTCCGTGGCTTCTGGGTATCCCGTTGCTCTTCATACTAAAAACAATGTCAGCCTGAACCCGATCAATTAGGTATCGATCTGCATAACCCACATCCAAAAAGCCCGTCATCCCGATGAGCAACATAAAAAGCTCCACCAATTCTTCAATATCAACACCTGCATCGTCAAACGACACTCCACCTATCCTAGCTTGCCGTTTGAACATTGATACGACAAGAGGCCGATTCTCCGTCAGAAATACCTTTGCGCTTTCGATGCTTTGCTCGTTTTGAGGACCTCGACTAAGGACCACGGAGGTGATAACACGTGCGATGGACAGAAGTAGCCTGTAGTACTTGGCTAGAGCCTCTGGGTTGTCGATTTCTACATTTGTTAGTATGATTGTCTTGGCTGGACTGCAACACTTACCAACTCCAATGTCTGGATCGACGGAGAACAGTCCAGATCCGCGTACCGCTTGGAATAGTCCGCTGTTCATGACATGAACTGCTCCACTCCTGCTTTGGGAGATGCTCAGCAGTAGGGCTAGTTTGGTCTCGTAGTAGGATAGTAGAACGGGAATATCTGTGAAGATAGTATTAGCATTAGCATCATCTATACTCGATCAGTCCTCTTACCCTTCGCATTTGTTTGCCGTAATTCTTGTGGTATGCTCTCGATACTTTCGACAAGGACCTGTAGAAAATTCGTCCTCACCAAGGAGTCGATGATGTAATTTGACTTGTCGACCTTGGCCATAGCGGCTAGGGAGTCCAGCAAAAGCAATGCGGATATCCTACAAGGTGCGGATGCGCCAAAAGCGTCATCGCACACAACATTCATAGTCCTCTCGCCAGTCGCCCTCACAGTCTGTATACCGTGGCGTCGACGGATTGGAGCGTCTGAAACGACAGCCATGCTGCCAAGATACCGATAGCAAATCTTGTAAAGTACTTCGCGAAGTTGCATGTCGACATTGGGACGATTGACAGCCCGCAAGGCAGTCCGGAAGACCTGAAAAAGCCTGTCGTTCGCGACGTCTCCAGCCCGGGATCGATCAAGAGCCGAGGCCTCGAAGTCAAGCTGGAAAAGTAATGCTAGGATGAGTTTGGCTATTTCGATAGCCTTTTGTACGTTCGTTGAGGCGTAACCTTCGAGCTTTGGCGTGCTCAATTGCAGGGCCTGTAGAATCAATGCTGCTTTGCCCGCTGGGTCGAGACTGCAGGTGCCGATAGAAAGGATTAGCAGTTCAGCCCAAGCCTTCGTGGTCTGTAAGCTTGCAAATGTCAGGACCTGCCGGCTGTTCTCTGTCTGGAAGTAATGCAAGATTCGTTGCGCCTCCTCACCAGCCCGCTGTTCTTCGTTTGCATCTTGAAAGCGTCCAGATTTTCGTAATTCGTTTGCTCGTAACGCGATCATTTCGTGGATCATCTTCATATCAAAACATTCGACAGGCTTCTGGAGTCCCGGCCCCGTACTGATGCTGAAATCTAAGCTTGCAAAGTAATCAAGCTGAGGCCAGGAAATGTCACCTCCAATGTCCAGCTCAATGAAGTCGAAAAGATCAAACACTGTGGCATTTGGTATTTGCTCGCCGTCTGGCATCAACGTTGATCCGAGCAAGGTAGAGAAGATTTTGGCCCGCAAAGATGATGCGCCATTAGCAACGGCCAAGCGAATTGCCGTGCTTGTGTACTCAAACAGAGAACAACGATACCAAAGGCAATGTTCCAGCGCCTCCACGGATTCGGTGTACGAGAAATCAGAATCCCGAATTGACCGTCCATCCCATACGGTGTGGGGCCCAACCGTCCGCTGTCTCAGAAATAATGCGAAGAGGCTTTCATCGGCCTGCAGTTGATGCATGGTGAGCAAGGATGTAAGAGGCGAAGCCCACAAGATTGAAAGGACCTGCATGCCTTTTTGTTTTATGCCAAGCGCCCATGCCTGCAAAGACTCTCCATCGCCATCCGGATATTCGATAGCCAGATTTAGAACGGCATGGAAAAGAGATCGTTTCTCCTCAAATGAACTGCTCTCTTCTACATCCACATTCGTGCCTTTGCAAGCAAAACCCAGCAAAGCATGTGCTAATGTGGGTGTGTCAGGCGAGACAGATAAGCAGTGGATCAAAAAGTCTAGTATGACTGACTTGATGGTCCACCCGGGAGCACTGGGCCCTTGGCTTAGTTCTCGCAAGTCCAATTCCATTGCATGGCACAATGACCGGGCTATGGGATCGATACCATCGTGCTGTTCTACAGCGCTGATCAAGCGATTACCATACAGTCTTTGATTCAGTCCTGGAGTCGCTTGGATGTTGAGTTTCCTTGAGCTTGCAAGTTTCCCCAAAAGCTCCAGGGAGCCCACCGTGAGCTCCTGAATACCAACACCAGAGTAAAGACCCAAGGCGACTACCAGGTCCACCTTTAATGCAACGGTATCCTCAAATGATGCTAATGACGGATTTAGAACCGGTCGTCTACGCCCCACTGATTGCATTTTGATAAGAGGCCGCACAATGTCCAGGTACGTAGACTGAAGATCGATTATAAGATTCATGACTTCAATAGTGCGAAGAAGACCAAAAACGAGCGGAGAGTTAGGGGAGGCACTCGAAACCTCTTCGATCTCATACTCAGCGCAGGCGAAGAGCTGATATAGCACGCGGTCGTTGAACATCCATTCCATTACGCGGCTGAAAGGGTGTAGGCGGACATATGTCAACAAAGAAGATGTATTCATAGCTTCGTCGACAGCCATTGTCGAGCGATTCGCCAGGATTACGAGGTCCTCGTTAAAAGTACGCAAACAGAGCGCTGCAAAACTTAAGATGTTCAAGGTCATGATCCTATGCTGGAGTTGGTCTTCTCCATGTGGTAGCCTCGATGCAAAAATTCGGTCAAATACGAAGTCAATGTACGGTTCAATGCCTGCCATTCGATATGCAGAGCCTAATGTTTCTGGAAACGGTAGCTGGTCATTGAGCCCCGCATCTGGGACAGCTGGACGCACGAGGTTCTGTAACAGACAAATGAACTCGCACGTCTGCTCAAAGCTTCCAGCGATAGCTGGAAAGGTCACTTCTTCTGCCCAAGCAGCAGGAGTTGTGGCCTTCGGCGGTCTAGGAAAGTTGTGAGGAGAGAAGGCGCCAGAGATCCAATGGTCCAGAGACGTCCAAACAGTCAAGCCAACCTCTACCGATTTCTCCGTCAGCAAGGATCGAACGAGCTTGAAGGCACACGCTTGTAGACGGCTTGGGACAGTGCTGTTGCATAACTGAAAAAGCACTTCGAGAATGGGAAACCTTGGTTGGGCCATGATCCAAGCTCTTACTTCTGCACTTTCCCCACAGAGATGGGTCGTCAGTCGTAGATAGCTTTCCAGCATGTATGCGCTCTCAGGCTCATCGATGTCATCCGGATTACGTTTTCCGCCAAAGTGGTTTGTAGAACGATTGGCAGTTGGCTGCTCACGGCTTTTGGAGGTGTAGAGGCTTAGCTCGGCAAAGATCTGGGTCCAGCTCAATGAGGTCGATCTGCGTATCTTGGCAGCTACCTCGTTACCTTCTTCAAGAAGAAACCGATGCGCAGATCCAGCGGATTCTTCGCCTTCCGAGATTGAACTCAACATTTCGCAGAAAGCACTTACGCATGGCGTAGATTGTCTTCTTGATGCCCACTGCAGGAATCCATAGAGATTGCTATCCGAGTCACCCCAAAAAGCTTGCGCAGCGTCGGCGCGGTGGCTGAAGGCAAAAGAGATAACCATTAAAAACCTCTCCAAGTGGAAAGCTTGCTCTGTAACACCATCCATCGGAAGGCCTGACCGGAGCTTCTTTCTTTGGTCATCTTCTTCCAATTTAAAGCGCCGTAAGGTGTCTGGCATGTTGGTAACGAAGGTGTCTACAAATGCCTCAAATTGCTCCATTATTAGTTGCTGGAAATATGTCGAATACAACGGTAATTCGTCGGGCAGAGGCACCGAATCTCGAAGCAAAAGGTCAAGCAATCCCGTCCTTGCTGGATCATACCACTCCTCCCGGATGACTTGTGAGCAGACGGTAAGAGTGCATTCAAATGCGCCATCTCTCAAGGCCTGGGAAAATGCCTCTGACCGAGCCTGGGCCTCGGCTTCGAGATCGACGTTCTGTATAGGAGATCCTATGGGCTGTTCGAGATACCATCCCGAGTACTCGGACAGCCACCAGGTGATCATAGCGGCTTGAAGATTTTGTAGGATCCACGGTGCCTTGTCTTTATTGTCCAATATCTTGCTATTAAGCATTCTCGCGTCCCGCAACACCCCGCCTCCATCCGGTGACCCAAACTGGGATGTGAACGCTGTTATCATCGGTACATAATGAACGGCTATACTGTTCCATCTGTCCAAAAGTGGAAGATAATCTAGGAGTTTGTGAAAATCCTCAACACCAGTATGACCTGCTTTGATTAGGTAGGTGACAATTGCCCCTAACGATTCGTGTTGCTCTGCAAGGCTTGACTGCTGGTACTCTAGAATCTCCGTGTACTCGGTCCTTGCCGTTTGTCCCAGGGCTATATTTCCTTGATGACGCTCCCCCAAGGACTGGAGCCATTTCTCAATCCCAGCCATTGCATTGAAACATCTTTGCGTGTATAGGGAGCCATTCCTAGCCGGGCCGTCCTTGGTCTCAAGGATCAACCCGACCAGTTGACGCGCTATGTCTCGCACACTTTCTGTACCTTCTAGATCGTGTGATTGTCTAAGCAGAAGGCGCATGCATTCGAGAAGGAAAAGTCGGCGCTCGTGGAAGTGTATTATTGCAGATGCACCTTGCGACCTATCAAGCCTTTTTGCATCTTGCCCGGACTCAATCAAGAGCCGTGCTGATTCAAGCTCGTCTAGATCGAGTGTATCGGCAAGTTGTGCAGCGGTTTCCTGGAATTTTTGGTTCATGTCATATTCAACCTCATCGACGGTAACTGGCCCTGTGCAGAAACCTCGAGTCAGTCTCTTCCAACGGCAAGACCACAAACTTGAGCCTTCAGAATTCTTACCTGACGACAGCGCTTTGCGGCTTGCCTCATTCTTTGCCGGCTTGTCAAGAAGTTGCCTGAATTCATTGACACGCGCCTCAAGATCAGCCCAAAGCCGTTCGACGTTGCGCAGCCGGGATGCTTCCAAGGCAAGAAGATCTTGATGAAGACCTCGCAGACCCGCCAATCCCCCAGAATTCTCCATAAGGGAGTGAATATGTGTGGGAAAATATGTTGTCACAGAGTATTGACTATTGAGAGTGTCTTAGCTAACGCGAACTGTTTGCGGCAAACGCGCTTGAAAATTAGCGTAAGTATAAAGTAAGTACAGCACCTGCTAAAGTAAAGTCTAAGTCGGGTAAGGCGGAGGACAGGCGGAATCGTGGTTCAGGAACATCAACATAGGTAACCTATCAAGATTTAAGACTGAGGATGAGATTTACTCCGCAGTCATAAATCGCCATCCTTCACATCGAGCGGCTCCGCTTACATTTAATCACAAATGCCGTCTCCTCAATTAAGCAATATGTGCCTTGAATCCATAAGTCTACGTATCAACCGGTACAAAGAGCTGCCATCTATTCGTGGACTCAACTTCGGCTTTTCCCTGATCACTGTAGCGTACATTCCCGAATTGCTCTAGTACATTTTACTTCAAGAGACTGCAATTGCAAGAGGACCAACAAGTGTTGCGTCCTGCAAATCCGTGAAATCCAACGGCTGCAACGTCGTCAATGCCACAAATGCAACAGCTTGCATATCTTTCGGCACTGGTGTGATCCCGGATCCTGCCCCAGTAACTGTCACCGGTGTGTACACTGGCAGGTTGTACTGGTTGATCCAGGCTGCATACAGTTGCTTTCCCGTCTCGCGCTGCACCCACGCCTGCTGATCATCCCATGCAAATGATATGGTTGACGGATAGGAGGCGCTCGCAAATGATGGCGGTTCGGCAGGATCGAAAGACAGTTGTGGGTAAGTTGGTAAAGGAACTTCGACAGGACAACTGCCTGGCACAGTGTACTGCAACCCGATATTGTATGCCCATGCGATAGGAATCGCGGTGTCAAAGGGTGCTGGATTTGGAACGACGCCGTGAAGGATGCGCAGAAAAGCGTCATGGCGCGTCTCGACCCCTAAAATGGCAGTTGTTGCTGGGGAAAGAGCAGGAGCACTTCCGCCAAGTTGCTGTTGTAGTCCAATGACGCTGCCAAAGTTGGTAGAAGTGATAAGATTGGCAACCCCAAGGAATTCGTCGAAGTTCGTGGCTGGAAACGTGTACTTGCAAGGTGGGACCACGGGCGCTGAGTTTAGGCGGAGAACAGCGCCAACCGTGGCAACGTGAACTTCTTCTTGCTATTTATCATGTTAATGGTGAAGTGGTGAACCCAAAGGATTCTATAATGCGGATAGCAAGCATACTGCAGCAATTTTTTCGATTATTTCAATAGTGTCGTTCAAAAGCAAATCACCAGTGGTGTACACCCCACTAGTCAGGTTTTGGATGGCGTCTGAATAAAAGAATGCTTCGATATTTTCGAGCGAGGCCAATAGTTGCAAACCCGTTACAGCTATACCTGTGGCTACCGCTGCCGTATTGTTTGGTAATGTACCCCCTGCAATCAAGCTAATATTAGAGTTGACCACACCTTGGATGAGTTCTGCAGGTGGTGGAAATGCTGGTGCCGCATAGGCGAAAGGGAGTAGAAGCGCAGTGGCTGCTTTCATGGTTGATGACATGCTAATAGGAGACATCCTAAGGAGTGGATTTCTCAGAGAAGCAAATTTGAGGTTGATTGAATCATATGTGGTTCTACACCACCTCTATATATCCTCTCGATCAATATGGATGCTTCCCTGGGCTACGCTTAGCTGCCCCAGTCAGTATGCTACATACACATATACGTAAGCGTCCGTCTTATGGACGCACTTCAGCGCCGCGCATTCCCAACAGGGTCTAGTCGGATTTTGAGCATCCGACTCACTATGAACCAGCAAATGCAAAGACGAGAAAAGCAGCAATGACTCAGGACAACATTAACGTGACGAAGCGATCCCATGCAGTCAGCATAACTCCTAACACAGATCACGTACACGAGGACGGAAATAACATCAAAGATGGTGGCTGTTTCTCTGATTCGCTACATCGCAACGAGATGCATTCCTATTCGGGACTAGCTCGTCTCTGTCAGGACCGTTCAACACCTGACAATGACCATTCTCTTTTGCCCCCCGCTCGTCCTGAGTCTTGTTCCTGTGACATTCATCGTCTCGAAGTCATCACTCAGCAACAACTTAGCGAAAGTCCTTGCGAAACAATGGTTCTCAGCATTCATTTCTCTTTGTGATTGCAAGCGCAGTCTATAGGCTGACGCCCTACATCCACCATGCATCGTCCAAGCAAGCATAGTTTCTGTTGGCCCAGTATCTTATTGATCCCATGTCCACCAAACACCTTCAGAGATAGTAATTGAAAGAGTGATCTCCAAGCGAAGGTTGTGGCTGTGTGCAGAGCTTACACTCTGGGGCGGACGTCTTCTATGCAGACATCACTCATGGATGATGACGACCTCATTTGTTAGCTGTGTTCTCAATCTCGTGTAAGCGTGCAGCGGCACACTGACATGTGCTGCATCCCTTGCCAATTTCTCCATTTGCCCTTCCTACCCTTTCAGCATCCTCCGAAAAGCCAGTCCTCTTCTGGTATGAAACGTAGTCTCCCCCAACGCCTGAGTTGCGCCAAATCCATCAAAGTCGCCTTCTGCGTCGCCATGCGCACTGCTTGTTCGAATCCAGTACTGCGCACGTTCTTGCGCGAATAGCGAACACGAAGAACCCATAGCTCACGACGCTCTTGATGCTTCGCGAATGTCTCATCTTTTATTGCCGTGCGGCACTTTTCTTCCAGGTCTCGACTGCCAGGGATCTTCAGGGGACGATTCGATGCCGTCTTTGCCGAAGTCAAAATGGACGTCCTGCTCCTCCGGATTTTCCAGCCCCGCGGAAGTCAGCGTACAGATTCATTTAACAGAGGTGTCCGAGGCAGACACGCCGTTCGTCAAATCCACATCGCTGGTATCAGCTCCATGGAATACGGGGAGTGTCCAGGAGCCCTCAATAGAGACAAAAGAGCGAACGACTTTCGTTTCGCTGGGAGATCTCGTCCCTGAGACATCCGGATTCAACAAGCTAGTTGGTCACACAGAATCAAAGACATACAATCGAAAGAAGTCAGCCAAGCGTCCCTTTGGAAATCTGTCACCCTGCCACCCTTATAGCGGCGTGGGTATTTCGTGCCACAAGCACTAGCGCGCGTCTGCGTTTCTCGGCCTCAGCCACCCACTGCCAAGAATTCCAAAGAATTCTGCATACGCTAAAAGGGAAACTCTGCCGACAAAAGTTTGAAGATGCTCTTTCCTCGCTTTCCAATTCTTACAACACAATCATTTGGTATGGGCCACTATGTAGTAGTGTATGTAATTACTTGAATATATGATCAAAGAGTGTGTTGAATCGAGCTGCATGCATGACGCATCAATTCCTAGTCACCGAGTTTATAAACATGCTGACTCCAACGTCTGCCTCGACACTTTCCCTACGTTCTGTTTGCACTTTGCATGATGGCGCGGGTTAAAGGCGTCAAGAGGCTTAAGGACGAGCCCGGTTTTAATGGAGCCATTGGTGAGTTGATATTCAACCTTGGAAAGAGTTCGTCATCACAAGCTGAACAGAACAAGAAAACTTGCGTTCTGAGAGAGTGGATGAGCGAAGCGTCGCTCTTATCGGTATGTTGTCTCCCACGCAGCCCCGATGTCCCTAAGATCAGAAATAGATTTGAGAAGAATCATCAACTCGAATCGTGAGAATGTGGACTTGTACGTAGAGCCTCATCCACCATAGTGAGAAATTGGGTTTTGACATGCCAATACAGGGTGGATGCCAAAGATGATTCTTATCACGCAGTCTTAGAGTCTGTCTTCCGAGCCGCCAAGATTGAAAAATCCAACTATGCCAGAGCTGCCAAGTCTACAAAGACTAAAATTGAAGGTCGATTATCCGCTTGTGCAGCCTTGGTCCGAACCGTTGTCGAGGTTGGCCTAAGAAAGTTGCGTTACAAAACAGTCAAGGCTCTTGTGGAACATATCATTCAAACACTACAAACCGCCGATGGTGGCTACTGTGAGCCTTTGGTCCCCGATTACTTTAGAGCCCTTGCGACGCTGCTTGAATACAAGGCTCATCCAGAACACTTTCTTGGAGATGATTGGCACGAAGTAGTTGACTTCTGCGTGCAAGCGGCTCGTGATTTGAACAAACCCTCCGAGCCAAACGAGTCTGGCTTGTCGGGTGGAAGCAGATTTCTCAATGGCTCAAGGTCCAATCGAAACAGTCATAGTCGTTCGGCAACGCCAAGCACGATTGGTGATCATGGCCGTAAGTCAAGCAATAACATCTCCCAGCGCGCTACCCATTCCCAACTCAAGGGCAGCGATGATCAAATCGTTCTTTGTCTACAACATCTTGCTTCAGTGCCAAACGCACCCATTTCCGACAGAGCAGATTTGATTCTTGCAACATTGGTTGAAATTCTTCAGTCATATCATAAGGCCAGCTCGACACAGCAAGCTGCTTTCGAATGCATCAATTCAATAATGTCTCGTATTGTTGCCATTAACCTCGATCTTTCCTTGCGAACCATGAAGAGGGTGATCCCACTGCTGCGACGATGCTGGGAGCCTAAAGAGGGTGCTGCCACTCTCAACGATACACTCCTAGCCTTCCTCTCATACGGAGAGATCCTGCTGCCCCGTATGATATCCGAAGATCAGACAGGCGATTGCAATGTCACTCTACAGGCACTGGTTGAAGTCTTGCGTAATGATTACTGTTTACGCAGACCTAGGGGACAACTACAAATGGATGACCTTGTCCTTTTGGATCCCTGCCGTTCCACATCGAGGCAAATGCCTTTGAGGACCAGGACTCTTCAGGTACGGTTGGACGGATTTAGAGCAGAGTCTCCTTGGTGTCTCATTTCTATGAGCGCGGCTATAACGGTAGCACTCGAAAATGCTGTGATCGTTCGTGGGGACTTGTCAGACGGAGATAAAGTCCAAGACTCCAAAAGACAGAAATTGGAACATCCTTTGGATGACATTCTCCACCATGTAAAAGGGTCATTGTTACCGGAGAAGTTGTATGGCTTGCAGATGTTTGTCTTCGTTTGTGACAGCCTACCATTCGATGAAGGCACTTTGCAGTGTCATCTAGACGTGCTATTGCCATTGCTATCCGAAAGTGACGGCTCAATAGTATCATGGGCTATGTTAGCTATGACTTCGTACGTAGTGTTCTCCAAAATCCGCCTTGTCATCGCTGACTGAAAAATCATAGGGCGGCGAGCCAGACTGCTGCTCGCAAACTCAGCCTCAAGGACTATTGGCTTCGAATTTGGCGGATTGCAGCGCGGCTCATAACATCTACAAGCACGTGCAGAGCAGCATGCCAACTGATGTCACATATCCTCGATCTGGCGCTAATACAGTACGCTGATATCGCTGACATTGTCGATGGTATGACCAAGTCTGTTGATCTCAACGGCCCAGCGGAGTGTGACGAGTCTGCGACTACCCTCTGGACAATACTGGTAGTCTTGAAAGGACGAGGGAATCTTGGCTCCGCGTCTGAGGCATCTGAAAACATTCTTCGTTGGTTGTTCCATCGATGGAGCCCAGGTATGTATTCCAAGCGATGTAACAGGAACGCTGAGTTCACACCTGTACAGCAAAGAGGCGTGACCGTCGTAATACACTGTATATCGCTCAGCATTTCTCAACATTCTGCACTTTGAGACTAATATGCATTTGTCTCGGTCTTCCCACACCCTCCATGGGCTCTCAGTCAGCTCTCAATCTGGGCATGCTAGCCCAAGCAAGCTTAAGAAGCTCAAGAGACAGAAAGCTAATGAAGTATATCCTTTTAGCCGACGACCCACTGCAATGTGAGGAAAAGGTCTCCATCTCCAAGTTGCAGACATCAGACATTAGGCTCGCATATTCGAAATTTCAGATACTCGCCACTTCCGTGATCAACTTCTTCATTAGTGAGGGCTCAGCGCTTCTGCGAAATCAGTTTTCCTCTGCTACGGAATCTGCATCTGGCACGAATGTGGAAGTCATACGCATCACCACCTCCTTCAGTATAATCGGATACGCGTTGCTCTCCAGCCCAAGACTGCATGATGTCCACCAGAGTAAACAACTCCAAGGCATTCTTCAGGACTTGAAGATAGGCCTCAAACAATGCATGTTTCACCACAACGATCATCGAGAATGTATCAAAGGTCTATTAGAGTCATTTGATGCAATTCTTGGACCCATCGATCAATTAGCACTGAGGAAAGACATACTCATGGATGGCGCCATTGCGATGTCGCAAGAGTTTGATCAGAAATTCTGGCACGAAACTCTGCGTTCTGATAGTCCAAGTGCTGTAGATATCGAACAAAACGCAATGGATCTGGACAGTGAATTTGAATCTCATATAAGCACCAACAGGGAGAGGGATAACCTTCTGGATAATACTCACTACGAAGTCGACGCGTCCACGAATGTCACTGCATTTCGAGCGTGTGTTGCTGCTAAGATATGTTTCTTATCCAACATGAAGGAACCTGAAGATCCCGGATCAACTGTTGCATCTCGAGCTATCTCGTCCACCATAGATTACCTGACTTCTCTGCAGGCCAGAGATTTTCTTGTGTGTAGGGTCTTTCTCCGAGAACTCCTCGATTCCGGGATACGAATTGCCGAAGACGATGCAAATACGCTCTTAGAGTATCTTGCACAAATAATTATCCACCCATACGACTTGGAGAGGTCTGAAGTTTCGATGGGTGTTTGTTTGGACGTCCTGACTGGTTTGGCGGAAATGTGGATTAATGGTGAAGGCAGCGATCTTGCCGAGGTAGGTGCACAGCTGTACAAATGGTTCATCAGCATTGCCCTCAAGAAGGGCATCTCATCACCCCACGTCCATATCTGCATATCCGACCTCCTTCAAAAAGTCATCAAGATCCGGCCCGAGTACGCCAGAAGTCTTTCGTTGGCATCGGCAAGGACATGTCTTTTTGAAGTGTTGGCTCAAGGGAATGTAGCGGTTAAATTTTACATCGGCAACAAGATTGCAGATATCTTCGGTCTCTTTGTCCTCAAAGAACACGAAAACATCCTTGAAGATGTCATAGAGAGTCTCCCGACAGACCGTGACTGGATCGAAGGAATCGCATTGCGACTTTTTGTTCTCGCCCACCTGGCAGCTTCTTGGTCAACGCTTCTGCGACGTTGTGTCTATGCAATATTCGAGACGCCAACAGCCGTTCCTGATTCAGCTGGATATGCAAAGAATTGTATGAATCATATAACCACAAGTCTCAAGCTACACAAATTACAAGATCTGTTCAAGCTGTTTGTATCCCAAATCCTCTACACCTGGCTTGAGACGCAACCTCTAAGCTCCATTCCCTACACTGTATTTGGATACGCTACACTCGCAGAACTCCTTCATGACGTACAAGATGAAATCGTGGGGCATGTTGTTATGCGAGGCAAAGACGACGAAGCAGCGCAACTTGCTGACGACCTTGGTGTGTCTTTGGAGAAGCTCTTAGAGACATCGTTCAGCAGAGCCGCGGCTTACAGCATTGGTCGTGATTTTGCAATGCCTACGTCAGCCAGTACTCAGATTTCAAAAGCTGAGACACATCTCCGGAACGTTTTGGGAAAAGAGCGATACAGTTCACTCATCACCGTACATTTTGCCAAGATTCTGGGACTTTTCTACATCACCATAGATCCTGACGCACAGATAGAAAAGGGGTTTCAGAAACGTCCGGCATCTGCGACTGCATATTCCGCTTACCAAAAAATTGTTTCGAAAGTTCCCGCAAATAAAGAGCTACCACCAGGTCAGCAACCTACGTTCAAGGCCCGATACTTGTTCGACGAGATCGAATGTCTCTGCCGTCGTACGATTTATGACGCAGAATCATTGTGGTCGCCAGAGCTGTACGTCTACGTATTTCGAGAGCTGTTGAACACAATACATCCAGAGTTGGGCTCTCTCAGTGCATGCGTGGTCTTGCGGAGAATCAGAATAATGATATGCATGGCTGGGACTACTGCTTTAGAAGGCTATCCACTGGAGATGACACTTCACTCCTTGAGACCATTCCTTACGGACGCACAGTGCTCAGAGGACGCCATTGCAATTGTCCAATACCTACTCGATTGTGGAGCTTCTTACCTAAAAGAGGTCCCTTCTTTCCTCACTGGTCACGCCGTCTCCACACTCACCTCAATGAAAGCGTTCTTCGAATCTACACAAGACAGTACGACACAAGAAAGCCAATTTAAGGCAACCATGTCGAGAGCACAAGCTTTTCATGCCAGCTTTGTCGACTTCCTGGAGAGATACTCGTCACCGCATCTGACCGAAGAGTCGGCAAAATGCTTCAGAAAAATAGTCAAAACCTCCAGCAATATTCAGAATGGCGGTAACGCAAGACTCGGTACTCACGAAAGCGAACTTCTTCTGGAGCTACTCGAGGATCAGCGCTCTGGAAGAAACCTACTGGATCAATCCAGCCAAGATGCGATACTCAAATTCCTGTGCACGCCTTTTGAGGTACCCTCAGACTTCCGCGACGACATCCTAGGGTCAGATGAGCAAGCGGCGCGATATGCGTCAGTGGTGTGGAAAACTTGTCAACGAGCTATCTCCTCGCCAAATTATCTCCTATGGGCTGGACGAGTTCTCGGACGTGCGTATGCCAGTAAAGGTCTAATTGATTGGGAGCTAGCTTTCGAAACGAAACTTGGGCCCGAATCGAGATTAAACTCGATACAGGCAATGTCACCGTCTTCATGCTCCAGATCCAATGTTCTACGGCTTTTGTGCGATGTTTTGATGCGCGAGCAGAGTACAAAAGCGGGAATGGCTGAAACGGCCTTGCGATCAATTGTCACCGGGACATGCAATACAGACGACTATCTAGACTGTGAGCGATTTCTTCCGCACTCTTGGATACGAAGCCTGCTTTGGAAACAGTACCGTTTGCCGACGATAGACCTCCGAAATAGAGAAGGGTCAGACTTGCAAGACAGCATAGCGTTGAAGGAGCACCAGGAAGGCTCAGAATGGATTCAGAAACTTGGTATAGCCCTTGCATTTTCGGCTACCGATGATCCGTTCTTGTCAGAGCTCACTCAAATCATCCAATGTCTCAAGGATCTTGCAGAAGATGCCTTCCCGTACATCCTGCATTTGGTGCTGCTCAGAGAGGCTGATGGTCTTGAGACCACGAAGCGTGTCATGTCACAGGCATGTCGACACTTGTTTCAAATGTGCATTAGCAACGAGACTGATGGGACTCTCGTTTATCGAACAAGAGTCCTCCTCAAGGCAATCCTGTACTTGAGAACGCAGCCGTTACCCCACGAAACAACGGAAGCTGATCGGGCTCAATGGCTTGATCTTGACTACCAACAAGCAGCTGCCGTGGCTCTCAAATGCTCCATGTATAAGACAGCGCTCCTATTTTTGGAAATCGACTTCTCTATAGCCGCAAAATCATCTAGGAGGCGGTCATCTGCCATCAATGTACAAGAGCCAACGGAACTCCTCTTGGATATCTTTCAGAATATTGATGAGCAAGACGCATTTTATGGAGTACAACAGCCGTCAAGTCTGTCTTCTATGATGGCACGACTTGAGTACGAGCATGCAGGCTTCAAAAGTCTGTCGTTTCGGGGTGCTCATTACGATGGCCAAATTCGTCATTCAGGTGGAGAGGACCACATCGACGAAGAGAGTATGGTAAGGGCTCTTGATAGTCTCGATCTCAATGGACTGTCTCAGTCAGTACTTAGCAAAATGACCACCACTGGGCCAAACGCTATAGATTCTGTGCTCCGTACTGCTCGAAAGCTCGAACAGTGGGATATATCAGTACCGGCATCACACAGTAGCAGCGCAAGCACAATATTCCGAGTCTTTCAAGGCATTAACAACGCCGTAGACTCTCTGAGTCTGCAGACTTCCCTAAATACTGGGTTCACGGACTCCATGAATCAGCTCATGGTGGGCGAGGGTGCAAAATCCTCTTCACACGCCATCTTGGGCAGCCTGGCGATAGTGACAGAAGCTGACGAGATCTTCTCATCCAAAAGGTCTGAGGAGCTGTACGAAGTGCTAGGGCGCTTTAAAGACCGCGAACTTTGGATGCACTCTGAGAGGTGAGACTCAGATCCTATACCATGATGCTGTTCCCAATGCTAAATCGACGCAGTTACGAACATGTCAAGGCAATCATCTCGTGCCGCGAAACTCTGTTCAGTTCACTGAGTAAGAAGCCCAAACTACAAGAGCTGCTGAAAACCTATCCGCGAGACGCTCGTTCCCTCGAGAGCCATCTACTCCTTGCATCTTCTCACATGAGCCGGGCTCATGGCGCTATTCAGAACGCCTTATCAACTGTGACATACCTCACCGAGCTAGTCAAGCCGTGCAAAGAAGTCGGTGTCGATATCAGCGCTGCCGTACGACTGGCAAGCGCAAATGTGCTGTGGGATCAAGGTGAAATGACAGCTTCGATTCGGGTGCTGCAAGATCTTCAAGGGTTGTTAGACTCGCACGTTCAATTGATAGAAGTCAGCAAGCCAGAGCTTCTTGCCAAGCTAGTAAGCATTGAATCGACTCGGTATACCCACTTTCCAATTACTGACAGGGTTCAGGGACATCAGATGTCAGAAGCCAGGCTAGAGAAGCCAGACGAGATCATCACTCGATATCTCAGACCCGCGATTAAGGAGCTTCGCGGGGAGTCCGAGGGAGATGAAGCCGGCGTGGTATTTCACGAGTTTGCATCGTTCTGTGACAAGCAATTGCAGAATGCAGACGGATTGGAAGACTTCCAGCGCATACAGAAGCTTCGCGAACGCAAAGACGCAGAAGTGGGCGACCTCGATAAGATGATAAAGTCAGCAAGCTCCCAAGCAAAGGAGCGAGACAATTTGAAGAATTACCGTGCGAAAGCAAAACAATGGTTTGACATAGATGATCGAGAATTCCAACGGCTCCGTGAGAGCCGACAGACTTTCCTCCGTCAAAGCTTGGAAAACTACCTCCTCTGTCTCAAGGCCTGCGATAAGTACGAAAATGACGCTCTGCGATTCT
Organism: Letharia columbiana; assembly: GCF_014066305.1. Taxonomy (NCBI): domain Eukaryota; kingdom Fungi; phylum Ascomycota; class Lecanoromycetes; order Lecanorales; family Parmeliaceae; genus Letharia; species Letharia columbiana. The sequence goes on along the minus strand of NW_023501091.1, from coordinate 176,491 downwards.
CCGCTCTGTGGCTCGAAAACTACGAGAGCGACATAGCCAACGAGGCGGTTTCAAGGCATGTAGGCCAAGTCGGAAGCAGAAAATTTGCCGCTCTGATGAACCAGTGGTCCTCACGACTATTGGAAAAGCCTGGACAATTCCAATCGCTGCTCTCCTCATTAGTGCTCAGAATTTGTCTCGATCATCCGTACCATGGAATGTATCAGATCTTCACCGGTTTCAAAACCAAAGGCAAGGATGACGCCGCTGTGAAGAGACACGCGGCTGCAAGTAATATTGTGCAGGAACTCAAAGCAAGCAAGATACAGAATAGTACCTGGGTTGCTCTGCACAACACCAACCTTGTCTTTGTAAAGTTTGCTATCGAACGCCTAGACGATCCGGCGATCAAACAGGGATCTAAAGTGCCTCTACGCAGGTTCGCTACTGGACAGAGGATCGAACAAGACATACAGAAGTCGAGAGTGCCTCCGCCAACCATGAAAATCGAGCTTCGGCCGGACTGTGACTACAGAGACGTTCCGGTAATTGCAAGATTCGAGCCCCAATTTACCGTAGCTTCAGGGATCAGTATGCCGAAGATTATCACCGCCATTGGCACGGACGGTTTAAAGTACAAACAATTAGTAAGTCATTATGACTGTGGAGAAAGGAAGCAAGCTAACACTTCGAAGTTCAAGGGCGGCACTGATGATCTTCGACAAGACTCCATAATGGAGCAAGTCTTCGATCAAGTCAGCAGCCTCCTGAAATCCCAAAGAGCCACACGCCAACGTAACCTCGGCATTCGTACCTACAAAGTCCTCCCTTTGACAGCCACGGCGGGCATTATCGAGTTCGTTCCTAACACTATCCCACTGCACGACTACCTCTTGCCCGCACACCAGCGCCACTTCCCCAAAGACCTCAAGCCCAACAACTGCCGCAAGTTCATCGCCGACGTGCAGACAAAATCTGTCGACCAACGCATCAAGATTTACCGCAATGTCTGTGAGCATTTCCACCCCGTCCTGCGCTACTTCTTCATGGAACGTTTCGAAAACCCAGACGTCTGGTTCGAAAAACGGCTCGCATATACGCGCTCCGTGGCGGCCAGCTCTATTCTCGGCCACGTACTCGGCCTGGGCGACAGACATGGCCAGAACATCTTACTCGACAACGAAACTGGCGAAGTGGTGCACATCGACCTCGGTATCGCTTTCGAACAAGGCCGCGTCCTGCACGTCCCCGAAGTCGTACCGTTCCGTTTGACCCGCGATCTGGTCGATGGTATGGGTATTACCAAAACCGAAGGCGTGTTCCGGCGCTGTTGCGAATTCACTCTCGAAGCTCTGAGGAACGAATCATACAGCATCATGACCATACTGGACGTCTTGCGTTACGATCCACTCTACCAATGGTCGCTGTCCCCGCTGCGTCTGAAGAAAATGCAAGATGCGCAGACTGAAAATCCGGCGCTGCCCGGTAATGAGGGAGTGGGAGGGAAGAAAGACAACGAGCCCGGAGAAGCGGATAGAGCTTTGACAGTCGTGGCGAAGAAGTTGAGTAAGAGTTTGAGCGTGACTGCTACGGTCAACGAATTGATACAGCAGGCAACGGATGAGAAGAATTTGGCAGTTTTGTTTGCTGGGTGGGCTGCTTATGTTTGAAGTAATCTTAGATGAGTGGATGAGTTGGGACAAGAAGGGGCTGTGCATGTTGTACATGGCGTTACATACTGTCTTTGCAAAGTGCTTGTTCATACTATCTGTAGCTTTCACGTAGCGAGTTCACTCAAGAGTATTAAACCATGGCGTACTTACCATAGATAGCACGAATTGCCGGCTCGAAACGTCAATCAGGTCATATGCTTCTCAGAGCGGTAAAAGCTAGAATTTGGATCCCTCCTCCCTCAAATCGACCCGTTCCGCAGTGCAGCAATCGTCATGCACGGAAGAGTGCACACACTGGTCCTTTCACCCAAAACGAGTAAACAACAGCCTGCAGTCGCCCACCAACACATTCGAAAATAGCGAGAAGCTCAGGCTGATTCCCTGCGTCAACTCTCTGGGTTTAATAATTGACGCTGGGGCATTGATGATGTGAGCACACCTTACGGAAATTCCAGTGAAGGAATTATGCATCATATCCCCTTGAGTGGCGAGAGAGAGAGAGTCTCATTCCGATCCGAATGCTTAGCAATTTCATTTGGGAACGTCGGCTCGTGATCTGATGTTGGGCTAGGTATGATGTTGGCAAGTTCAACGCAAAGCATTTGATGAAATGATAGAATATACATGCATCATTGAAGGACGTGCGCGCCGTCTGTTTGTACACTGCACCTGAATGTTGCTCTGCAACGCCGTTGCCTCATCACTTGTACAAGTACATACCAATGTCTATATCTTTTGATCCTTCCATGCAACGCCACATGTCATGACTATATACATGTCCCAATATCACACATGCACTATCCATAACGCCTCGCTAGTAGCACATGCACATATCTATCACGGCCTATCGTTCAAAATCGGCTTTCCTGTCAGCTGCGTCCGGATCCACGGCTTCCCATGTTGCCCTCCCTTGGTACTCGCCGGCTCCCAGAATCGTGTAACGCCCTCGTAGCTATAGGGTGCATCAACGAGTCTTGGTTCCTGCGGCTGCGCGTAAATGGACGCAGAGGTTTTACTTCTTGTGCTGCTACTCCCTGCGAATGGCTTTCCCGTGTATGGAGAAGCCGTCGTATTTTTAGAGGAGCGTTTCGAGATATCCTTGATGAGTTCACTGAGCTCCTTGGCATCGGTGGAGATCTGCGCCTTCAAGTAGTCGACATCTGTACGTTCACGTAGCTCGGCCATGACGGATGGACGGCGTGTGTAGGGGTGCTGGTCTAGATCGATTGGCTTCTTCGGTACAACGGCTGGGTCAAGGTAGGCGGCCGATCCTTTGTCGAGTAGCTGATTGATGCTGACGCTCTCTCCGTGCGGAATCTTCTCGGGATGGCTCGGGGTGACACAGTCCATGTCTACCTCCTTTCTCAGGACATGATCAATGTCAACAGCGCTGAAATAGGCGCAAGACTGGGGTAAGTCGTTGATGCCCATTTGTTGGGAGAACATGGCGCGCGTCCACACATTCGCGACCTGGAGAGCCATTGCGCCACGATACTTGTCCTCTTCTTTGACCAGGTATCTGATCTCATCATGGACAGTGATTGCGAGGCGTGCATCGATGTTAAAACGGCGAATGAGGTAGTCCATTGAGATGATCAGGAGATGAAGGTAGTCTACCCCTGAAGATTGAATGGCCCAATTGATCCTGGAGGTCATGAAGCCGCCTTTATTGATGTAGCGGCGCATTAGAGCTTCGGTAATGCCAGCACCGAGAACTGGCGTTCGGGGTCGCTCTTGCTCTGCGAATTCTTCAAGCCGATTGAAAACGAAGGACTCCGTTCCCCCGCGCCAGAACGAGCGTTCGTTGAGCAATTTCCGGGAGGTCTTGGTACCCTTCGTCTCTTTGTAGAGCCTTGTGGCGATCTCTTGGGTTTCCTTTTCTGAAAGGTTGGGGTTGAATTGGCGAAGTAGCGTCGAAGCGAATTTGAGGCCTGCTCCATATATACGGCCGTAGTTGAAGACCTTAGCATCGTTCCGGGAAATCCCCAAAATCTTTGCTGTCTTTGAATGCAGGTCGGTACCTGCTGCTTTAGTACCCTCGAGGGTCATGAAGCCAATTGCATTGCCTCCGTGAAGGCGAAACTGCGCATCTCCCACAAGACTTGCGATCCACAGCTCCTGAGAGTCGACATCGGCACCGACAAAACAGTATCCTGGAGGAGCTCTGATCATCGACTTTAGCTCCGAACCAACTCTATTCCGTTTAGCGTTGCTTGCTGTCAGCCAGGTATTCTCTACGGCCCTGCGAGTGATTGTTCCCATTGGAATGACCTGCGGAAGAATGAAGCCAAGATCTTCTGATGCATTTGCCTGGTGTATGCCCACAGTATCTTTCTCGTAGACCACCATCTGTGACCGAATGCGGTCCCTTGCGCTGATCCAGTACGAACAAGACGCATTCATTTCCAAAGCTTCCTTTGCGTAAGAAAACTCCGAAGAAAGAACTCCGCTTTCGAAGTATTGCAGATAGCCTTTGGCCAACGGACTCGCACACCGTGCTTGCGGCCCGTCTTTGTGGGGCAATTTGAAGTATCGATGCTTCCTGTCGTCTCGGATGTCCAAGTTCTTCTCGTCAATCATGTTGCAATCGACCACTGGTTTATCAGTATACTTGTCGGCTGACGCAACAGGCACCTTAAACGTCCACCCATATTTATCCGACCAAACGAGGGGATGTCCATCCCATGACAGGCGAAGCAGTAATGGTGCGATACGTGTTCTGACTGTCAGAGCGAGGTTTGCCTCATTCGTTGCGAATAGATCTTTGTACCACTTCGGCATGCCAGGCATCTTTTGCCGCGCTGCTGGTCTCGGTGGGTCCCCTTTCTTCTTTCCTTTGACCATCCTGATCTCTTGACCTGACCAATCTAGCTGCCCAAGCCAGTCATCTTTGCTGTAGTTACCTGGATCGCCTTTCAAATCCAGCGCACGATCCGCGAGATCACTGAGTCGCTGCTCCACTGCCTTCGATAGTCGGATGTAGGTCTCTTCTGACCGATCCAGGTAAGTGTCCCACGACTTATCGACTGGTAGGATGACAGATGATAGATGGCGCAGAGCACCAAAGCTAACGGGATGTGGACAGACTTCCAGAAACCCGGGAAACACTTTCTTGTAGACGCGATGGGTAATTGCGACATCAGCTGCGCAATAGTCCAATAGCTCATCAAGCTTCTCTCGAACACCAGCTCGATCAAGTTCTCCAAACTGGTCGCGCTGCGCTTTATCAATGGTTACATTGCAATGGAATTTAGCAACATCCCGCAACGAATTGATAGAGCTCCTACCGACCCACAGTTCTTCCTCTTCTTCGCTTAGGATGTTGTTTTCCAGCAAACTCGATAGCTCGACAGAATTGCTTTCGCTGGCGATTTTGGCTCGCATATCCCTATTCTTCTTGTGTTTCATCCAAGTCGGCCTCTGCCTAGAGCACATCCCGTTGACTGCTACATGTAAGGACATGGTATCCAAAAAGAAGTTCTTCGATTGTCGCACGTCATATTCTTCAGCTATTCGTGCCCGGTCATAGCCAATGTTGTGTCCAATGATGATACGTGCCTGGTCCGGATTGCCCAGCGGTATCAGATGCCGATCCGACTCAGACTCCCCCATGAGCCAAGGAGAGAGCCATGCGTACCATGCCGTCTTGCTAGAAGCGCAGGCCATTACGGCAAACGAGCTTTCCTTCCACATGACTTCAGTATCAAAGGTCAGCATTTCCTCCTGCGGTGCTTCCACTACTACATGTGAGCCATCTTCATTGTACTTTGTCCATCCACTTTGCTTGACCCACGTCCTCGGAGCTCTAGGAAGGTCTGCACGTGCGTAGTCCAACGCTTGACTGTAATATGGCTCGGAGGCGTCTCTGCCCAGCTTGTGAAAATGCTCGTCCAACGTGGAGCCGTGGAGGGCAGGTAGATCAAAGGCGATTGGAGGCGCATTTTCTTGGTTCTTGCCCAACAGTTGGTGCCTGCTAAGATGGTCCTTACTGAGATCTATCAGATGCTGTGGGGGCGTCGTTGGCGGGCCAGAGAAAATCTGAGGATGGACATGACTGCTAAGCTGCTGAACCCCTATCTCGTTAAATCGTGGCGTCGCATTCACTACGAATCAATGTCAGCCTGACCAATCCGAAGATACATTGGACGTAGCACTCACGAGATAGGCTGTTGCGGTCCCCTTTCTCAAGGGATATACCTGATCCGACCTCGATGGCATACTGTCGCCTCCGAGGCGGATTGCATTTGAAGGCAAAGACTGCTGGATGTGGGATGTGAGCACGGAAGCCATGGACTAAGTGTGCCCGAAGTAGACCATTTTGCCTGGTACACAAGGAGCAAAGCATTATTGACAGTCATCTCGTATGTGCAATTGCCATCACGTCAATCGAAATGTGTTGCGATATGGACATGATATTTGATCAATTTAGCGTCACATTTTCGCCGACTTTCCGTGCATGCGGCTTCATTCCGCCCAGATCAGAGAACAGTCTGGTGAATGGTGCCCCTCACACCGTCTTACCGTGTCACAGCTCTCTGGGAGGCGATTGTATGGTTTGGGCAAGCATTAGGCTCACAAAGCTGTTCGCAAGCCTCCATTACCACTGCTACAGTCCATACACATATCGCCTTCAGCAGGACCACCTTGCCGAGAAAGTGGCATGACCATTTGCTAAATCCAAGAGTGTTCGCTTGCAGCAAGAGTGATTGCTTTCGCCCAATGGAGGATTCAGATGATTCAAACCATGAGGATGTCTGGTCTCCTACACTCCGAGAAGATGTCTTTTCAAACCACGACATGAACGACATGTTCGGCCAATCATGGGGCAGTGAGCCGAGACATCGCGTTGAACACTTGCCACTTCCAAACTTCAACTCCCTACGTTCGCAGCCTCTCAACCACATAAATTGGCCAAATTCTCAGTCCCATCAGCAACAGCGGGGCCATAACACCACCGCTTCTACCAAATCTTCATCTTCATCCTCTCGACATCCTCTGTCCACCACCGTCAATCGAAGTCGTTCACACCTTGACCTGCCCAACTTTCCTCTTCAAGCGGTACGTATATTTTCAGACCAAGGTGTTACTGTACCAGACTGTTCTGCAGGTTCCAAGACATGGTCTGGGAGCAAGTGATTCTTACTATCCTTTCAAGCTGCCTCATTGCTCAGAATACGGCCTGGAAGGAGAAAACTGACTCGAAAATCTTTTTAGAGCCCACTCGGTGAAGCGTCCAACTCTTCCGGTCGACCAGCTCTTCCGCCACCTCGCCGCGCGACTCCCTCCAGAGCACCTCCGCGTCCCACTAGCTTCGTTTCTGAGGATTTCTGGTCCTCGTCATCCGCCATTTCCAGCTCCGATCGAGAAGACACGCCTTGGCCCGATACCGAGGATCTCAGTGACTTTGTCGACCTCACCGCTGATTCAACTCCACCAAACATGCCGCCAGCGAACTCTCAACGTCGGCAACCGCCTTCACGAATGTCCAGAAACACGTCTTCGGTCCCATCGAATCCCGCCAAGAGGAGGAAGACCGAGGCTTCCCAGTCAAGCAATGCGGCACATACAATCGAGGAGGTCGATCTTAGAGTAGGTACAAACAGGAGTTGCAAGAACCATTTTCCGGGTGCACAAATGAGGCTTTGACCTCTCGTCTTGCTATTTCCCCTCTACAACTTGCATTTAAACGTAAAATTTGTCTAAAAGGAGAGGGGCTAATCCTTTCACAGGACCTAGACGATGACACAGGCCTCTTCAAAGTTCTTGAGCAGCAACGCATGGCTACCATCAAGGCACAGAAAGAACAGGCCAACAAGCCCGTGAGATTGTCCACATTACAGTGTATTATCTGCATGGAGAACATGAAAGACCTGACAGCTACCCACTGCGGTACGTCATTCCTCAGGGCAGTCTCCCGTATGAACACTAATTCTGTCTTCTTCAAGGTCACCTGTTCTGCCATGCATGTCTCATGGAAGCCCTGATAGCTGGTGAAAATCAGGGTGCCGAACCCGGAAAAGGCATCCCCAAGTGTCCAGTGTGCCGGAAGAAGGTCATGAGACCAAGTAATCACGGCAAAGAGAACCACAATGTAATCCCGCTTGCGATGAAGCTTAAGACAAAGAGTAGGATCAACAAGGGAAAAGGAAAGGCTGTTGATGGGGACTATACCTGAGGACTGGAGCGTCGAAGACGCAAAAGAACATTCTTGCATCTACACTGGCGTTTTTACGGTAGCGTAGCGAGTCATTGCTATGAGAGATACCCTTAGGAGGCCACCAGGTGGCTAGGAAGCATTATGCGCTTGAAATTGTTTCCTTCAGAGCTACAGCATAGGTTGTAGAATATTCTTTTTACAACAACCGTGTTGCATGCGAAGAACATTGTCTACCAATCCCCTCTTCTCTACGTTCCTTCTCACCCTTCGAGTGTATTCCTCCTGCTCTTCTCCCCTTTCTCCCTCCTTCCCAATATTGCCCCCAGCGCCTGCCCCAGCTGATTTCAGAGTCAGTATTTCTTCTTCGAGGCAGGAGTCCGAGCAATGAGACAGCTCGGACAAAGGTGTATCAAAAGCCTGTTGCTCCCGGAACATGTCCTGCAACCGGAGGAGTGATCCGAACAGAGAAGAAGTTACCTAAAAGATATACATACCGCTCTTCCATCATACCTCGCAGTTCCATCCTCCGCCTTCCTGCCGTACAGCCTTACACATTCCACACCCCACTTTCCCAACTCCTCCTTGTCGACTCGAGGCACGCCTTCGCCTTCAAGATGGATCAAATGCGTCACATACCTCGCCCAGATTTCCTTTTCCACATCCTCACCCTGATTGAAGGTGATCCCACGACTCTCTTCGCCAGCTCTAGCGATTGCAGCAATGAAGTCCGAGGCAGAGAAGCCACCCGTCTCGCGGTCGAGGCTACCGTTCAGAATCAGGATCTTGAAGCGCGGACCGCCGGAACGAGCAATCGCCGCGCCCACACCCTGCAATATGAGCGATGGGACGATGGAAGTGTAGAGACTGCCGATGCTGTAGATCAAGCCTTCTGCAACATTGATGGCCTCAAGCACTTTGGGGTTGGGCGAAGGCCGCATCTCCTGGCCGTAAGGATTGATGTACCATAGCCGCTGAATTCGGGCGGGAAGAGGCTCCTCGGAACCCTTGGAGAAATGGATGTTGGGTTGGCGAAGCGTTGGCAAGGAGCCTGGGAGGTTTGCGTCTTCGATCGTGGCGTCGTTGAGATCTGCGAGAGGATTGGCATGGTCGATATTACTATTGAGCGCAGTCGGCTCGCTGGGATGGCTGATAGCGTTCTGGCCGGTTATCACGCTTCCGTCTGCGAGCCCAGCGGATATGTGATGCGAGAAGTTGCTGATGATAGCAGGCAGCACAGCGGTTTTCGATTCGTCGACGCCACCCATGATTGCAAGAAGGTAAATTGCGGACTCGAAGGAGCCGGAGAATAGACGAGCACCGGTGAGGAACAGGTTTCCTATTGACGCAGATTGGAAGTTGAAAGTCGAGGTAGGGGGCCGGTTGCGCTTGAGGATCTCGAGGTGAAGATGCGAGAGGATGGAACGGATAAGCATTGCTTGCGGTGTCGGTACCGAATGGTAGAGGTGTGATGTGCCGGTCAGAAGCGTCAGGAATTCAGATGCGGCCAAGTCGGAAGAAGGGGGTAGACGATGATTGAAGAGGTTGAGAATATGAACGTGAGTTTGAGGAATCAGGCGTACAAGACGGCCTGGGAAGACGCACATAAGCAGAGATACATTGAACAGCACGCACAGCTTCTAATTATATGATATTTTCCAAGTTTGCACAGTCAACCGTTATAAAACCATACAATGTCCAATTTGAAGTGGGCATCGAGACCAAAAGAGAATATTTTTCATACTTCTGACATCCCCAATGCCCGGCCCTCCAAACACTCGAATGAGCTCGCTGGAGGAACCACCGTTGTCACTGATCGGTATAACATAAGTCAAGGCACAGTTGTTTTTCTCTATGACTTCGTTGAAGACATCCACCAAGCTATTCGCCGCCGAACCACCACTGAACACGACGACTTTTCTTGAGTTGGCAGCCATTGAGTTGAGGTTCATTTGACAGAGTATACGGCTACAAAGGGTGACTGACATTTGAAGGGGAATTTTGCCTCTAGAGCAAGAGGGTGCAATGGGATCATTATTGGTATTGGGCAAACTTTGCTGCCTGGAGCAGGGAAGAATGACACATATGCTCCTCACAGAGGGGACCTTCGTACAATTTTGTGTCGGGAGATGGACAGCCTCTTGCCATTTAACATGGCTTGGGACGAGGGATATCTGCCAGCGATATACGGATGCTGTGGTCTTTGGACTGGACCGTAATATATTGGAGAGTTTGTTGAGTAATTCTAAGTAAGGTAGGTTTACACTACTCAGCCCTACAGCTTAATGAATCATCGGCTTGGATGATTGGATCAGAATTATTCATGGCACGCTAAACCAAAAGTGGCGCTTTCTCTCGAAATCCAAGTTTTAGGCCTGGAAGCACATTAACAACGGAGTCACCACCACAAATCTTTGACAATCAAGAACCTGTTCAGCCGCTGAGGCAAACACGGAGTTTTTCTCGAGACGTCTTGCCCCATTTAAGTATGTGCCGCTCCACAACATGTGCTGGCTTGGTGGGGCTTATCGACGATCATGCCCCGCTTGCATGTCTAGCATATCCCTCGAGCATGCGCCTAGAATCGAGGGAATACTTAAAGGCCCCCCTTCCCGCCGCCCGCTCTTGCCATGGCAGACAATCGAGTCTTATTAGCCAGGTGTAGGAGAAGGCGTAAATACCAAAATCTAGACCTCTGTTCGTCAATCTTCGTGTGAGCAGATCATCTTCTTTCTCCTACATATCCTAAATCTTATCGATTATGGAATTATCAACCCTGCTCAGACTGCTGTCTGTCTTCTCTGTCTTTTACGTCCTCGGGTTGTATGTCTATCGCATGTATTTTGATCCCCTTTCCAAGATTCCTGGGCCAAAGCTCGCTGCCGCAAGTCTCTGGTACGAGTTCTACTACGATGTTGTCAAGAAAGGCCGATACACCTGGAAGATCTGGGAGATGCATGATAAATATGGTAAGCATCTGATCAAGGCATCGACCACGAAAAGGAAAGTCAAATCTGTTGACTCGGTTTAGGACCCATCGTCCGAATCAGTCCTTATGAAATACACATCAATGATCCCGAAATGATTGATGAGATATATCCAAACCAACAGAAGAGGAGTATGAAGTATGGCTGGAGCCAGAAGATGTTCGGATTGAAGACCGGATTCTTGGCAACAGAGAGCCATGAGCTTCACCGCATTCGCAGAGGCATCTTTGCCCACTATTTGTCGAAAACCACCCTGCTCAGACTCGAACCTGGCATCCAATCCGTCCTGGACAAGCTAGTCTCACGGTTCGAAGGCCTTCAAGGATCCGGCAGGAACGTCAACTTGGTTGACGTATATGCATGTCTGACTGGGGATGTTATTGGACAGTATGCGTTCGCGCAGACGTACGGATTTCTTGATGATCCGGACTTTTCGCCACACTGGCACAAACTCATTATGGGCGTCTCTGAGAACGGTCATATCCTTAAGCAGTTCGGCTGGATGATGCCGCTGATGAAGGCTATGCCAGAATGGCTCGTGAAAGTAGTTCAGCCCCAGATGATGACTCTTCTCGAATTCCAGCGGGTCTGCTTCTTTCCCCGACACCTGAAAAAACCATGCTGATATGTTGCAGAGATTTCGCCAGCAAGTCATCGAAGCTAAGGAAGGACTTGCCAGAGGCGAAAAACCCATCGGACAAGAAACCATTTTTTACGATGTACTTACAAATGATGAAGTCCGGCCTCAGGAGAAGGAAACAGGCCACCTCCAAGACGAAGCCCAGACCATCATTGCTGCGGGCACCGTTACCACAGGTCACATTCTAGGCGTCACCTCATTTTACCTGATCAGCAATCCCCCAGTCCTAGAGAAGCTACAAACAGAACTCGGAAACCTCATGTCAAAGACCGGCCCATCACCGCAGTGGCAACAGCTCGAACAGCTTCCTTACCTGACCGCCGTCATAACGGAAGCCCTCCGCATCGGTTACGGCGTGTCTCATCGCATGCAACGCCTCTTTCCCGACACGGTGCTCCAATGCAATGGCTACTCAGTCCCTCCTATGACGCCTGTAGGCATGACAACTGTCCTCCTCCATGACAATCCAACCTTGTTCCCGGATCCTCGCACCTTTAGACCCGAACGCTTTTTAGAGCAGCCGTCACTGCGCAAATACCTTATTCCGTTCAGTAGGGGCAGTCGCCAATGTGCAGGGCTGAACCTGGCTTATTGTGAGTTATATCTGACGCTTGCGGCAGTGTTTGCGCCTGGAAGATTTAGGTTGGAGCTTTTTGAGACAGACATTAGCGATGTGGAGCTGAAGCATGACTTTTTGAATACGTCTCCGAGGTTGGATTCGAAAGGGATTAGGGTGACAATCAACTGAAATGGTACGTCAGACATTGGCTTTAGACTGGAGGGTATCTGGCAACCTTCGGCCTCGCAGAAGTAATATTTTCTAATATGCAGGATCTACATGAGAATTCACGCGCATGTCGAGAAGATAGGATGCATGCCCACGTAGATCAAGGAATTTATATCCCTCGTTCTGTCTGCTGACAAACAAAATGATGCTCTTGATGTTACCCCAGTATCACCAGACGTGAATCCGAACGGATACCCTGCAGGGAAAGCTACCACCGTACAGTAGCCATCTACACTGCAACATCAACAAACAAACTCACCAAGCAAGGATGAGGCTTAAGAAAGGTACTAGTATTTGCTCTTAAAGCGACAGGACAAATGGAGCTAGTTGAAGAAGCCTTTGGAGGGGCACAAAATGATCATTGGAGTGACGCAATGGAGAGCTATAATGTCGACAACCACAACTCGCAGATTTACTCGGAAGAACCCAGAAACGCTGGCATTACAAGTAGGTCCACCGTCTCGCTCTTCGTGCGTCTGTTTGCCAACTTCCACTTGCATAAAATCAAGCTTAGAGTCTTACTTATTACGATATACCCTACCTACCCTTAGATACGGTATCCAGTCGATGTATACCGCTAAAATCACTTTTAAGGCAGAACTCTCCTAGTGTTTTCAAATCCAGGCCTTTTAGTACCGTGTTTCATTGTAAGTAGGTAGTTATTTTAGATTCTGGCAGGTCATACGAGTAAGATATGGGATACAACGCTGAACTCCAGTCTGACCGAGGTCTCCCCAAGCCTCTTAAGGCAATTTTATAGTCAAACAATCTAAGATTTATGGTATCTTTAGCCTAAGAGTCGGACAATGGGGCTCTATTACCAAGTTGGCTGAACATATGAATAGACCTGGAGACGGTTTTCGTTTACCTCAGGCCGAAAGCGGAAGAACATCGGCCCGTCGCTTGCAACTTCCAAGACATTTGAAGCTAATGAAGCCAATGAAACTGCAATTCTCTTCCAATCTCTCTGCATGATCGCTCATCCGGATCGCTCTTCCACCACCAAAATGGCAAAACCATTAACAGCAATGCAAGCCGCCCTGCAAGATCCCAAACATCTTCGCGGATGCGCCGAAGAATATCACTATGAGGCCCAACGTAGATCCTGGCTTCGACCATTCATCATCCAATCCATCAGTCCCTGCTCAGAAACGCTCGAGGTCCCAAACCAATTTCACAAACGAGTCGCCAAGACCATCGCCCAGCTGGATCCAGACGATTGCAGACAATTCTGCTGGAAGGACTGCCCTATCTACTGCAACACCTCCGTGAACGCTATGGTCCATGTTGAGATTCTCGAATTTGTGTATAGGGAGTGGTTTCCGCACCGGGATAGGGAGAGGGACATTTCCTTCGATAGTTTCTTTGGGAAGTCTATGCGCTTCTACCCACCCGTGGACATGGCGGAGATGGTGTCGTTCCATCAGAGGCTGTGCGAGCGGCTCGCAATGCTCGAATTGGATGTATTGGCACCCGAGTATACGAAATCCCATCCGAAGCATGGGCATGTTAGGGAAAGGGGGCTGTTTAAGTTGAGAGAGACGTTCTGCAATCTCTTTATGGTAGCTGATCACAAGGATTGGAGAGAGCGGGGAGTACTACTCGTGTGCAAGGACGAGGAAACCGCGACGGCCCATGGTATCAATGAAACAAAGAAGGAGGATCTGTCAAGAGAGAAAAGTTTCGAAGTTGAGGACATGCGTTCAACTTGCGTATTCCGCATGAGTGTGAAACGTGCAATGCAAGCTGTAGTCTTCCGTGACGGCGACAGGGGAAGAAGACGGAGAGAGTACAATGAGGCGTTTGAAGAATATTTGGGTAGTGAAGACGAATCTTGATGCTGTCGGTTATATGTACATAATGAGGTGTTCATACGAGATGTCCAACAAGCTACAAGACAAATACTTCCCCTGCAATCAATCCCCGTTCTATTCAGAGGCAAGCTATGGCAGTATGAATGTGGACTGGTCAATCGCCCTCACTTTGCTGCAGCTGCAGTTGCAATCTCCCCTGGACAGTTGATGAAAGCGACGAGGTGCCTCCTCCGATAAGCCCCTAGATCGATGACAGGCTGCTTGTCCCTTTTTCACAAACATCGTATTCGTCGCTGTCACATTCCACCAGACAAGCTTTTTTCTTTTTCTTGTTCTTTTTTCTTTGGCGATGAATAGGGAGCTCATCGAGTCTAGACCTAACTGCGTGCCTGATGCGAGCGATGAAACAGTGTTCTACAGTAGGTATCGTTGTTTCGAGATGCGAGACGGTAGATGGGAGTTATGGAAGTGTTCTGGCTTTGACTTTGCTTTGCAACTTCATGTCGCCTCGATTGACTGCAGATTTGGGTTTGAAACGGTGATGGAGCATAATACGAGGAGCTAATATTAATATTGGAAAAGAACGGATTTACACCCCATCTAAAAAAAAAAGGCTTTCTAAAACCACAACGATAATTACAACGCCAAAAACTTTTTAATTTTAATAATTATACGAGAGATTAAGAATATCGAATTAAGAAGATTTTAATTATTCGTTCTATTATAGAATAAAAATTTAATAAATTCTTAGATTTTCCGAGATAGTCTTGGCGGTAAAAAAATAGCCGAGGAAATTTTTGAAGTTCGCGATATATCCTCGCTTTTACATCTCACTTATAAGATTAGAATTAAAATCTTTTAAATTTAAAAGTAGATTTCTTAATATAGTAATAGATTTTATAAAGTTTTTAGACTTAAAAACAGTGATGAAAGGTTATATAGAAATTCAAATTTTAATATTTAATTATAAGAGGGTCTAAAACCAATTTTTTTAGTTTCTAATTTATAAGTTGTAAATTAAATTAAAATACTTAATAAAGCTAATTTAGCCCGCCTTCGACTTTTATTAACGCTATTTATAGAAAATTATAGAGAATATACTTATTACCTTATAAAGATTATAGAGAAGATAAAGAATTTTAATTAATATTACGTAGTATTTTATTATAACTACTCTATTATCTTTATAGTTAAATACTTTAAATCTCGTTTAAATATCTTAATTTCGCCGTCAAATATATAGCCTATAGTACTCTACTTGAAATACTTTATCGTAAATCTATTACAGTCACTAATATCGATTATATACTTTAGAAATCCCGCTAATAGTTAAAAAAAGCGTTTAAAATAGTAGATAAGAGGCTACGATATCGCCCTTATATATAAATATATCTATTACGAGAGATTATAATATTATTATAGATAGTAAGATTTCGCTCTTATCGATACGCTATTAATATACTAAAATAGATATTTATAGCTACGACTTTAGATCGCTAATAAGTTCGAGTAGAGTAAAATTAGATACGCTAGCGTATAGAGGGATTCTTTCTAAATAATAATATCGCGTTTAAAGTAAGGGCTAGCGATATAGCTATTATACGTCTAAATTAGAGATAAAATATTAGAAAAAGCGTATATCCCGTTACGTTCCCGACATAGCGTGAGGACTCGACATGTCGCTTCCTTTCCTTTCTTCGAGAAACCTTACTAGCGGACTTGGCATGTCGCTTCCTTTCCTTTCTTCGAGAACGTCATAGCTTTAGCTTATCAATCAATCATTCAATCCCAATCAGAACCAAGAAACACCTTCCCTTCTTCGTGAAACCCTTTCCAGAAGTACATGCATGCTTCTACACAGTATCCCTAATAATACTTACTAGCTTCGATATTACGAATATTTAACTAAGATAATAAACGATAATAGCTATTATAAGAGTAGTAAGTATATTCTCTATAATTTTCTATAAATAACGCTAATAAAAAGTCGAAGGCGGAGCTAAATTAGCTTTACTAAGTATTCTTATTTAATTTATAATTTATAAAGAGAATAATATTAAAAGTTTTATATATACGCTAAATCTCTTAATATACTTAATATTTTTATAAAACTAATCTTTTCTTAGATAGCTTTATTTTCTAGTAATAATGCTTTATATAGCTACGTATATACTTATTTACTCGCCCGTAGAGTTATAGAGTCTTATATTATCTCTCTTACGATCTTCTCTATATAGTCTTAGAAAAGATCTTACGTAGTAAGTCTAAGTAAAAACTCTATTAAGTCTCGTTTTTTTAATAATTTAACTGATATAAGATATTTACCCCTGAGTATATATTAGTATTAATAAGTTTCGAGGTAGCTTTACCTCGAAGCGAGCTACCTCGAAGCTATTTCGAAATTATTTTAAAGACTTAATAATCTATAACTTCGATATATTATTACTCGATAATCGAATTATTACTTTTATAAAAATTTATAAATATATTTTTAATATATATAATAATAATATATTAAGTTTTCTAAATTTAAAGTTCGAAGTCTTTAAAGTTATTAAGCTTTTTAATTTTTTTCTAAAAATCTTAAAATAATTAAATAAATTAAATAAATTAAAAAATAATATTAATAAAACTTTATATATCTTTACTTATATCTATAAATTATTAAATAATTATTTAAAATTATAAATTATTTAATAAATTATTTAAGATAATAGCTTAGATAAATAAATTTTAAATAAAAATATAAGAAATATTAATGTTAAAATCTAGTCTAGAGAATTCTATAATAATATTCTTAAATAGACTTATATTTATAACGAGTATTTTGATGTTATTTTTAGAGTTTTATCGGTGCACGTTTAAAAATAAGAGGGGGTTAAAAATATAGTTTTTAAAACTCTAATTTAAATCTTTTAAAAATAATTAATTAAGCTATTTTATTAAAAATCGAAAAAAACAATCTACGATATTTAAATAGTTATTTTATAAAAGACTATTTCTTTATTAGAATTCTTAATAAATAGTTATTTTATAAAAGACTATTTCTTTATTAGAATTCTTAATAAAAGTTATATATAAAAGAAACTGTTTATTTTCTATTTCGGTCAATTTTGGTGAGGATCCTATACAAAATAACGGTTAATGTAGCGATTCCAGGGTTTTCTACTCAGACTCTAAGGGAAGGGTATGACGAAATTTCGGCCCGGAAAAAAGGATTTTTCGACCTATTACTACTACTAACCCTTTCGAATAGAGTCTAAGTACTAAGACTATCCCTATACTCGTTACCGCCTTTAAGACGAATAATCTTCGCAATATATCTCGATATTCGCTCTATCTACTCCCAAATCCTCTTTATATAAGCTTGTAATTTTAGTAATATAGCTATTATTTCTCGATATCTTTATAAGTTCTTAATGTAACTTTTCGAGTAGTTTAACGCTTTATCTATAGTTAATAAGGCTCGATTATATTAAAATCCGAAGAGTTATCTATTAGAGTATTCGAATACTATTTATTAACGTATAAATTACTTTCTAATACTTTAATATATAAGTTAAGGTCTTATCTTCATAACTATTATATTAAGTCGCTCTTATTTATACTTCTAAGCGAATTTTAGAAGCTTTAAGATAAGAATCTATATCTAATAAGAAGAAAAATAATTCGATAAATATACTCTTTATATATGCTGTAACGTCGCTATAACGCGTATATACTTCGTATATATATACTTCGTATATATATACTTCGTATATATATACCTCGTATATATAGTATTAACGTCGCTATTAATAAAAAGTAGTAATATTAAGAATATTTAAGATATTCAGAATATTTACTAAGTATATCAAGAGATTTAGCGTATATATAGAACTTTAATATTATCTTCGTAAATAATTAAGAAAATAGAAATAGCCGCGACTTACCTAACTTATGCTTTTTCTCTAAAACGATCATACTATGCCTTATACTATCTTACGAAGAGCTATAAGTTACGCTAATCGTATCTTAACTAAATTAATAAGATTTATCGTCTTTTAATAATAGCTTTATAATATAATTATAATTTCGAAAAGAATAAAACGTATATATTTTAGTAGTACTTTTTTAAAATAATAGCAAATTAATTTCTCTTAATAAGCGTATCAAATTTATACGTCAAACAACTAGTCCGTTACGATAGTAATTATAAATTAGAAATAACGATATTTATATAGATATCTTAGTAATAATAGATTTACGTAAACTATCTTATCTAGTTAAATAGGCCTCCAGCTTAAGTAAATTTAATCGAGTAATAAAAATTTAAAGAGTAAGATAGTTTCGTAGTTCGAATTAACGAACGTATCTCTTATTTGAAATTAATTAATTTTATAAATATCTATTTTTTTTTTTTTTTTTTTTTTTTTTTTTTTTTTTTTTTTTTTTTTTTTTTTTTTTTTTTTTTTTTTTTTTTTTTTTTTTATTTTTTATAAAAATTTTTTTTTTTTTTTTAACCCCCACACACACACCTGTACTACTTCGTCGCTGTCAATTTGTTTCATCCACCTTCTTGAGACTTTAAATCAATCTATTGCCCGTCTCTTCTTTCACCTTAATTGCTAACCTTGTTTCGGAGTTAATATGTAAGGACCAAGGCACTTTGACGCCGCGTCATTGCCTACGATGATGCTGTTGATATTGCTTTCCATCTTGTCTTTCTCTTCGTATTTCATTCATACACTGTCTTTACGGGCAGAACCTATCTGTCTGTTGCTAGCATCGCCATGGAGCGATTTACCTTCGTTACTTCTCTCATTCTACTTTCCTTCTTAGCTATCATTGAGAGCTGTAAGGCTACTTCAGCTGTTCTACCAACAAGATCTGTGCTCCCAACATGCACTTTCCCACGCTCATCCGCAGATCCATCTTCTTCAGATATTGCAAATGTACTCAAAACTGCCAATGCAACTGGCGACGCTT
Source organism: Letharia columbiana (assembly GCF_014066305.1). Lineage (NCBI taxonomy): Eukaryota > Fungi > Ascomycota > Lecanoromycetes > Lecanorales > Parmeliaceae > Letharia > Letharia columbiana. The sequence goes on along the minus strand of NW_023501091.1, from coordinate 157,489 downwards.
GCAACGCCCACTTGCAAGGAACCTCCGTTAGACCCAACAATAACACCTTTTATATTCTTGATGGTGGCTACTTTTTCAATACTACGAGTGTGGTAGGCATTGGTAGTCCATCAGGATCAGCTTGTACCGACAATTTCCAATCAATCTTGAACGCATGCGTACTGGGGTCGACACCTTATTGGGGAGGATGGGTGGTAGTAAATTCAGTCAACTATTCGAGTAAGCGAGATCCGTCATCAGTGCATCCGAGACGCTAAACTTCCTGCTCCAGTAGGCAACCCGCTCGATCTAGCCAACCCACTACTCCATGCCAGTTCCTCCGTGACGCTGCCATCAGGGGCCACCGTCCTTACTGTCTCAACAATTTTCAGCGGATCCCCGACAGTCATTACCGAGACCTTTGTGCCCACTACATATTCTCAATATGCGACACTCCAATCAACGATCACAACAACGTCTATCAATAGTCAGAGTAGCACATTCACAGTCGAGATCGGCCCGGGAGGAATTGCTTGGACGCCTTCAAACCAGCCCACTGGGCAACCAGAGCTGCCTCCTCCAGATTTGCCACCTTCAAACCCTGTGGAGGCAACCTCAACCGGATACACTGGGGCGGTACTGGGTCATGTCATTACGTCTTCAGCGAAGGCACCCTCAACCCAATCCGCTGGAGCGCTACTGGTTTTTGTCACCACGTCTTATAATCCAAGCGCTTCGGTCGTCTCGTCAATCACGCCGGACCCTCCGTCGAATACCGTCATCTACACAAGCGATGGATCTCATCCTCCCGGCTCATACCCTTTCATCAGAGGTGGGCCGGGCTGCCTGTTCTGCCCTCCTGGAGTGGATGGTGGAGGTATCATAGTGTTTGGCATGGGAACTCCTGGTGTAAGTACTGTCATACTCCAATTCGAATAATATTTACCTAAGTCATCTAGATCTATCCCCCACCGACGCCTGCCCCTTTTCCAAGTTGGCCAACCATTACCATCGGAAACAATCTTGTGCCTACTCCCAGTTCAGTAGAGGAGGAATGCAGCGTGAGTAAGGTCGTCACCGACTGCGAGGTAGTTTGTGCAGCGGCAACAGCAGCAACAACAACTTCTTGCACTACTACTTGTTCCGCAGCCACTACAGACTGCAGCGGTAGCGGTACAACTACCACAAGCTTTGCCAGTGGAGCGTGTAATGCAGTAGCTGCTTTCGCTACAGTAACTACATTAACTACGACAGGTGACCCAGCGAGTAGGTCTTCTCTACCCTTTCGTTTTTTCAATCCGGGCACAAAAGAGGGTCTCAGAACATGTTTCCAGCTCCAATACTCCTCGATTCTGTCTTATGACTCAAGTTTTCTGTCCGCAAAGAGAGATACTGACCTGGAAAACTACATCAGACTCTGATCCATCGCCCCTTCCTTTCACCCCTTCAACAACAAGCACGACCATTTCCTCTACAAGCACAACCACTCTTAGTCTTCCCACCTCCACTGCTCTGTTTGACATCTCAGACCCTGTCTTCGATTTCGACGGGGGTAGTGACAGTGCCACGGACATCTTCATCTGCGTGCAAAATCTGACTCTAGAACAAATATTCGCCCCAGGAGGTACGCCTGTATCAAATGGCAAAGCGAAGAACGACGAGGCAGGTTGGGGTACTTGGCAAGGCGGCGGCTGTGAATGTGTGGCAGGTCAATTCTGTTGCGACGATACTGCAAGAGTGCCAATAAGTGCAGCTTACAACTTTGATCTGACCGTGAGCGAGGCCATCAACCCGGTCGACTACTACAAACATTTAAAGGGCGGCTTAGAGGGCGGCGCCTGTTCTTGCAATGGACCCGTCAGCCTTGAACCAAGGAACGAAAGAACACATCTAGACTTTTGGGATCCCAACAGAAAAGGCCGAACCGTTCATGGACGCCGATCTAAGCAGGGCACAAAAGTGCTTGTTCCTCGGGTAGACCACAGTCCGACCTGGACCAAGTATGCACCGAGCGGGCTCAGTTATTACCAAAATTGGCAAGCCAAGACTGGTGCCGATAGAGCACCTTTCTGTACCTTTGAAGACAATTACGATATCCAAGTTCCGCAATTAACACTTCCCCCTAGAGCCCTTCGACCACTCTTCACTGATTTGGGGGTTGGGATTGCAAAAAACTATTATTACGAAACGGTGACCTGGCCGAAGGGAGACTCTCCCAATGCTGATTTCACAAACCAATTTAGTCCTGTGGACGGTGTCATTATTGCAGCCTTTAACGACAGGCAAAACCTCCTAACCGGGCCTGCGTGCCCAGATAATTGGTCCGAAATCGCCTGGCGGCTATGGACGAGGTTCTGTGAGACTGTCACGCCTGGGACGACCGATTATTCTGGCTTGAGATACGTCTTTCAGAGCAACATCAACAACGCATACACCAACGAGATCATCGAAGAGGCCTTGGCAGGTGTTCCGGCGGGACAGGTCCAGTCATGGACGCCCGAAGATACATCGCTTGATAATGCATTCTGGCCATTGCTGGGATCACCGAATGGTAATGGAATCATTTACATTTTGACTGACCACAAGGTGGCCCTCAACGGCAAGGGGATCACGAAAATAAGTGCAATGTACGATCCTGCGGATGGAGTCGGCAATTATGTTGCGTACATGTGGGCGACGATTGGTTGACCTGAATGATGGAGCGATTTTTTCTTGGAAGCCCAACGGATGGCTGGATGAGGGCTTTCTTACTCCGTGTACAGTAAGATAGAGGATACCAGGCGTATTCTCTTCGATTGATATCCCCTCCTGTACCTCCGATTTGACCATTCCGAGCCTGGAGAAGACGGCTCAACGTCCTGTATGAGACAGAATTCCGTATCACCTTCCAGACCTCCCATCCACGTCTCAATTCGCCACAGTAAGTAAGTTCCATCTACTTTCAATTATGCCTGTCCCTCCACTATGTCGTACGCGTAGTGGTCCAGGACGATGGTACATACGCTGCATGGCCTTACCTCTGCCCTTGTACACTTGTGAGCAAGTAGCATCGACTCCATCACATTTCTTTACCTCACAGCTATAACACTCCTACGTCGGCTTGAAACCCGATGGGAACAGTCTATGATTATTCCCCAAAACACAAAGGATTCTCGATACGAGCATCTCATCAAAGTCATAGTATCTCTGCATCGATTCCAATCTCCAGCTAGCCGCTGTGCCATGCACGCCGCGTCAGCATCCGGTGGATTTGAAGTTTGCCGAGAGCCAGAAAGCTCCGCCTCCAGTCAGTACGGTGCGGCACGTTCTCCGCTACATAGCATCTCATCTCTCGGACCAACTCTCCTATGAAGTAGGTAGCTCTCATGCAGCCGTATTTTCTCGCACGATGGGACGTGTGCTGATCGGGAAAGGCGTGGCTGCATCACGCCTCATTTGTTCGGTCTATCTCTCGAGGTCGGCTTTTGGTACGGTTGGAGAACCGATGAGGATTTCTACGGTACTGTCTCCATCATTACTCACCGGTGATATCCATGTCCTCGCTGCCTTCCGGATCAGGGCCTCTATGGCTGAATAGGATCCTACAATTCAGGCGCGATGCCATAGGAAGGTGACGATTTTCATATAAATTTCCTCGACTTCGCTTATATTGATTAGAGGTAGTCAACCCTATACTAAGAAAGGTGAATACGAATACGAACTGAAAGAATGGTCGGAAAAATTTCCCTCAGTACAGAAACTGAAACAAGTTGGTAATGTGATAGGCTATGCCCAATACAATTAGGGCTAGGGCTATATATGAATGCTATGTAAATAATCGCATACATAGATAGGTAGAACATAAGAAAGAACTTCAGCAGTGGGCATGGGCCTGATATAAATGCAAAAAGTCGCTTGCCAAATCACTGGAGATTCGTCCCTTCGAGTCATCCGATTTCGGCTTGTGACCCATAGTAAATCGGATTGCTTCGGGGTCACATCTCAGCCTTCCAGGCGTGTTAGTTCCACATATGCGCCAAGTGGACTGATTACCCTGGCACACCATAGCCATGGCTATAGGCTGTTGCCCATGGCTATGTTACCCATGGCTACTGTTGCCAATGGCTATGTCACCCATGGCTACTGTTGCCAATGGCTATGTCACCCATGGCTACTGTTGCCCATGGCTATATTACCCATGGCTATGTTTGCCCATGGCTATATGGCTGAGCCCCAGCCACATTGTGCTAATGGCCATAATTGATTGATTGATTACATCATACTACCCTGAAGTCTTGCCTTGATGGCCGACTATGCGAGACGCGTAACTAATCTATCTAACCGTTTTTGGACTAGCCGAAAGCTGAAAGGGGGTCCCCTACAATCGCAGAGCCCCTGACTCAAGTGCCGTATCCTTCTTTTTGACCCGTAACCCTCATGTGTATGTGTGTGCTTGTAGACTGAATGAAGGACTCCACTGAGCCCGGGAGTCCCGTAGAAAAACAATATCCAAATCTTAACTCTTTTGTCAATCATTCTGCTCGGCGGGATTGCTCTGACGATTACTGAGGGTCACTACTCCTCAGCAATCCATTGCTCGGTGGATAAGGCCGAGGTTCAAGATCCGGTACTACCACGTCGGATACGTTTCGATAGAGCGAGGTCGAACGATTTGTGCTGTGTATCTTAAGGCACCTTCAGAAGACGCGAAGAAAGGTGGAGATTCTCTCGCGTTGTAGGCTGATTGCTAGTCGATGAAGGGAAAAGAGACGTGTCTCTTGGGGGAGATGTGGTGTAACGGTGTGGTGTGAATTGGCGAATTAGTGTAAAGTGAAGTGTAAGTGTAATGTAGTTGTTGCAGTGTATCAAGATGTTGAGATCTAACACGTGTAAAGACGTTGAAGCTAAAATGACTGAAATGACACGTGGCGTCTGGTGCCCGTGTCGAGAGAGTAGAATTGGTATTGTTGTTGCTGATGATAATGATGATGTTGCTTGTAGGAGGGGAAGATCGGTGTGTGACAGTGATAATTGACTGTTAAGCCCAGTCGAAAGGAAGACTTCGTGGCCTGGCTGTCGGAAAAGGCGTGTGGCATTGCGCGTATTTAGGGGGTCATTGGTCCCGAGGCCCACAGTCGTGTAATCGCTTCATTATTGGTACGGGCCCTATACCAAATAATGAGCTGATCACCGTACTGAAGGCCTCAGGTCCGTAGGATGCGTGGTTGTGGTGTGATTTCAATAATAAGGTGTGCGCGTTGTGCGAAAGTTTTGCTAATGGCTATAAGCCGTGGCTAATGGCCATAAGCCGTCAAAACCAACAAAACAAGCTTGGCGTTGCGCTAGAGACAGATGGATTAGCGCGTTTCAATCAACCTTCCCAACATCGTCTTCTTCAGATACTCAACTCATCATCAGTAGCTTTCGCCTTTGGATCCTTGAAACGTCCACAATAAGACAAAGTCAGACTCAAGCAGAGGGTTTCGATGTCAATCTGATCGATGTAGGGTCAGAAGAGACGCAAGCAAAGAAGCCTGGCGATAAGTGTTTCATCTACGGGCGATGTCGTTGTTGTTTTACGAGTCTCGCAGTCACGGCCCTCTCGTTTCCATCTCGTCCCTGACTTTCATCTTCAAACCTCGTCTCGGAGTATCGTTCCGTCTCCATTTTGCTTGACGAATAATTTTCGATGTGCTTGTTACAGTCATAGCACAGAACATGTCCTGATATGAGGCTTTGAAACGCCAGCGCCGTGCGGCAAAGCAACGTGCCTAGCTTCGATCTGACAGAGTTCGGTTATGTATGGGACGGTCAGCTGAGCCTCTTCGCCTCCCAACTCACAAGTAATTCCATTGCCAACACACGAATGGGTTGAGAGGCTGTACAGGAAGACGTCGACCATGCCTGTTGCAACCGTTGCGCATTTTCCCCTTTCCTGTTCGACTTTCCAACGGTCTTGAGCCACTCTACCGCTACCGCTTCTTGGCAGGTCCAGGTGACTGTGGTTGGCTTCGTTGAAGCGACACTTAGACCGGAGATTCTTCTTTCTGTGTACCACGGCCATCTTAGGCTGCAATTTTCACATTTGCTTTGCCCCTCAGCCTCCAGATGGCTTCCCGACTCTCCTCTTAGATTAATACCAGACGAGACAGGCTTCCTTGGCTTGACGAAGAATGCCATGCATCCAATCGAGCTACTTGTGGAAGAAGCGAATCAGAAATTTTGGGACATGACAAAGCGGCAATCGCGGTCCTCAAAAGAAGCCGTCAACGAATACAGACGGAGATACAAGAGAGAGCCACCGCCAGGATTCAACCAGTGGTATGATGCCGCTGTCAAGTCCAACACCCCTGTAAACGATAACTTTGACACCATTATGGCAGCCTTCGAGCCTTACTGGGCATTTTCCGCTCAAGAAATGCGCGCAAGGGTTCAGGATTTGGAAAACGTGAATGGATGGAAAGTGTGCATAATTAACATTGACAGCCATACACAGCAAGTCTCTGTCTCGCACACACAAAAAGTCTGGGCCACCTACAAGTATAACATTTCGATGGACTTCTGAATGGTATTAGCCCTCGATGGAAAGATAATCTTTATTCGCCTAAGTAGATCCCCTTTGTGCTCTTTGCTATGAAAGCTATTAATGAATAGGAGAGGTTTTAGTACATTTTTTCAACAGTCGAATATATTCTCAAATGCAGCGTTATTTCGTATCTGCTTACCCGGCGCGGTCGAGGTGTCGCTCAACGTACGAGCAGATATACGGCACTTGCACTGATCATGACAGCATGTTCGTGTGGGAATGGGAATGGGTATTATCTTCGGGACTTTGTGTCGAGCACGAAGAGCAACAATCGCAAGTAGAGACCTTTATAACGTGCTTGTACAATGAAGTATATTAGTCCACAACAAAGAAGCTTTTTGTGATACTTTATAACCTCGCCAGACCTATCATACATATTATTCTTGTTTTTGCCTCAATTTCACTTGACGTATATCGTTTCGAACAGAGCGAAAGTTGATAAAGCGGAGCAGATGCGCGGATAAGCGGTCGAGATCTCCTAAATATTCGGGGGCCCAAATCCCTCGAGATCTCCTTCTGCAGATACACAATGAGTAAAGAGCAGAGGAGCAAGTTGATGAGCAGATGAGCAGATGAAGCAAAATAGATCTTCGCTCCGAAATGGAGCGGAGCCAATGGAGCAGAGCAGAGGAGCCTCTTGCTTTGCCGCCTAGACTCATCCCTGCGTCGGCGTAGCTTTCACAGGGTGAAAACACGCAGGTTCCAACGAGATCCAACACACGGGATTAGGAGCATAAAACGCGCAGAGACATATCATGAGCAGGCCTATATAACGCGTGGGACCACAAGACAAGTAGGGCCATATCAGGAGTAGGCTTACAGAAAGCGTAAGGCACATGAGCGCCTAGGGTCATAAGACACACACACCGCTACTCAACAGCTCGGGCATGACCGACGGACCGGAGTCCGATATTGGAGCTCACAAGCAGCGTCGAGCTCCGCGGTTGCACAAGCTCTCGGCGCCCTTTTAGGAATCGCGCAAATCGCGCTCCAACGATCACGCTCGATAGTACTGCAGGTACAGACCACCCCCGCAATGTGCCCCAACTCGCCAAGCTGCTCCTTGCAATCCAGACACCCAGTAGCACGCATCCGATCCGGCCGTCTCCGCCAGCGGTATCCAACATCTCTACAATCGCCTTCGTCGATGCCGCACTCTTCCTCTTTCTCTGTTATGGTTACGCTGTCCAAAATCCTCTCCTCCGCATATCGGTATTGACAATCTTCGGCGAAACCCTGCAACATGGCCGACACCTGGCTCTTCACTCCTGTTTGTGGCCACGCAGTTCCATTCGCAACTTTCTCGAATTCGGGCGAACCGTCCGGCTCACCCGGTTCGCTGAGTCTTGTCTCGCTCGGTATACGGGCGGTGGTGACGGTAGCGGTCGCAGTGTGCGCTGGTTTCGGAGGTTCGGTGCGCCAGCGTGGCGATCCAAGGGAGAGGGGTATGCTCCGCTGACGTGGTGGTACCGGTGGGGTTGGCTTCCCTTCAGCAACTTCATCGAAGGTATTGGCTGTGCCGTGCTCGTAGGAATGTACGTGGAAGGTTGTATACAGTGGGCGAGGAAACACCTTGGCTAGTCGCTTGACTCTTGTTGTGAAGCAATCCTGACTATGAACGGCTGTCTTTTCCGGGTCGATATCCAACATCGAGGTGATACGGGGGAGATCTCGTGCCTCAGAATGCCACTCTTGTCTGGCAGCTTGCCCGAGGAGCCAGACGTCCGTGCATCGGGCTTGCAGGACGTAAAGGCCCCTTTCACCGGGACAGAAAGCCATGGGTTGTTGTAAGAGGATCGAGCAAAAGTTATGCATCCAGGCCTTCAAAACCCGATGGGAGAAAGCTCTCTTTCTTTTCACTTCACTTCATTTCTTTTCTGTTTCTTTTCATTTGCGCACATTTTTGTGGGTATCGACCAGACAAAACGACTCTTCCTGTTAAAGGATAGTGAATAAAAGAATTGAACGCATGAAAGATGATTTCCTTGCAGGCAAAATGACGATTTTTTAAGAAAAAGTTCTTGACCAGTGTCACTTTTTTTCTGGTAACACACCTGAAATGTAGCACTTCAACCATTTGATTCGGAGTTTTCGCAATCTTTTCTTAACATCAAACAGCGCATGGATGGGCAAGCGTGGCTCTCATTATCGACTATCATACCAATATCATACCCAATGAGAATATCCAATAATCACCTGCGAATGTTCCTCTCACGTCAACCATCACCCATCAACCAGCACCCGGTACATAGCGATCAATGTTCTCTGGCGCCGGCTCCCTCCTCGGCCTCGTATATGGTCGCTCCTCACGCCCGTCCCTCTCCCTGTCCCTGTCCCTGTCTCGCTCATAGCCTCTGCTCTTCTCTTCACCACGATCTCGGTCCCGATCTCTGTCTCTGTGGTCTCGGTGCTCCCGATCCCGGTATCGGTCTCTGTCGTAATCATCTCGGTCGCGATTGCGATCTCTGTCATGATAAGAGCTGCGCTCGCGGTAGTCCCGCTTGGAGTCTCTGTAGCTGCTATCTCGGTCCCTGGTATCTCGGTCTCGATCTCGGTCTCTGTTGCCTGCATCTCGATCCCTGGTGTCTTCCCGGACACTCCTCTCTTTGTCATCCCTATCTACTCCATTATCCAGCGTATTTCTACGCTTCTCTCTTGCAGGTGCAGCCCCACCAGGCACATAGCGATCGATGTGTTCTGGCGCCTCCTCCCTCCTCGGTCTAGTGTAAGCCTTCTCGCGCTCCTCATATCGAGGCCTCTCCCTCTCCCGATCTCTGCTTCTCGGCCGTTCATCCTGGTGTCGGCTATCCTCGCGGCTATAATCGTACTCATAGCGCTTGCTGCGCTCTCTGTCCTTGTCCCTGTCTCTGCCGGGGTCTCTTTCTGTTGCTCGAGAGGGGCTCCGGCTTCGATATTCGCCCTCGTCACGCTCGCTGCGCCCGCGCTTCTTGAAGGCCTCGGCTTCTATGTCACGCTTTGCTTGCATCTGGGCTTTGTAGATCGACTTGTGATCTAGATCTGCCTGAGCTCGAGCGTCATCATCACGGTAGGAATAGGACCGAGAATGGCGACGAGCGTGGTCAGGAGACCGAGAGCGGTCATGACGTGCAGATGGGGCTCTGTAAGGACTGCGGCTGCGGGGTGTACCCGCTGGTTGAGGAGGTGGAATGGGTGTGCCCGAGTCATGACGAAGGGGTGTGCTGCTGTAGCCGAGGCGGGGTTTGATAGGGACCTTGTTGCGATCGGCCGCAGGGCCTTTGGGCGGCGAAACGTGTGGTTTGCGATGAGGGGGCTCTGAATCCGAGAGCTCTGGCTCTGGCTTTGGCGGGCCATTCTTCGCAGCTAATTCGCGGCCTTCTTGGAGAAGAAGCGCGAGCGCTGCTTCTTCGAGTGCTTTGTTGTCCATTGGTGGCGCTACTGGCGTTGGAGGTACTGTGTCGGGGTCTTGGACTTCGCACTTCTCCCTCTCCTTGCCTTTTTCTGCTTCATAGTCATCTCTGGGCCTATCTCGTCGGCGCCTCTCTTCTGCGGCCTTTTCTCTCTCCGCTCGCGCAGCCTCACGTTCCTTTCTCCGCTCATTTTGGCTCTGAAGCTTCTCAATCTCTTTCATGTGCTTAGCTTCTTCTGCCCGTAGACGCTCTTTCTCTTCCTCCCTTCGCTTGCGAGCATCTTCCCTTTTCCTCTCCCTAGCTCTCTCTTCTTTTCGCACCACTGCCTCTTTCGCATATTCCTCGTCTGTTTTGTTGCCCCGCTTCTCCTCCGCAGCTGCGATATCTTCGCCAATCTCGGCTCGTCTGATTTCCCTTCCCGCCTGAAGGATGTGATTGATGTTCTTGGCGATTAGCGCGTCCAAAGTCTTCTCGACGCTTTTGTAGATGTCGCTGCGGTCGACTACTCCAGACATGAGGGTAGCTGCTTTCCCACGATCACGAGATAGAAGTGATGGGTCGCGCTCAATCTCTGCTTCGGCAAGCTCATTCAGTTGGTTTATGAACGCCGTCTTCTCCGCCTAATGCGCTGGCGGTTAGCAAACATGCTCGGCCAATCACCACAGCCGTGGGAGATAACATTGAGACATCAAAGACGTACGCTCTCTTCAAACTGCGACCACACTTTCTTCCTCAACGAATCATACTCGCCCTTCTTCTTGATCGTATGCAAGAGTCCATCAATCGTGGATTTCTGTGCCGCGTTGAATGGAAGCTCTGAGGTCTTAAATCGTTTGCGCGGGATAAATTCTGGATCTTCAAGCGCATGTTTACTGCCTATGATATCCACAGACGCCATGATGGCGACTGTCATGGGTTGGGGAGGTGTAGTAAGAGTTGCAAAGCAAATGAACAGGGGTTTCAAGTAGGAATCAATGGAGATGCCTCCGTTGGTATCATTACCTGCCAAGCCGCGCTAATCGCGGCAGATATCTGCCGCCAAGACTTCATCACACGAGCTCACTCCGCAAAAAGTCACAAGCCCAGCGATTCAGGCACCATTTAGATCCATTTAAGCCCTATTCGCCCCTGATCTCTATCTTGTGAACCTCTTCAAAGCTCCATACGTCTAAGCCAACCCAATCCACAGCCACAATGGTCCACAAAATCCTCTTCTGGTCCGGCTTCGGTAGTCCCCCTCCCATTCCTTCGCCCCGTCTCGCACCAGCCCTAACATCTTTGCAGGCGTCGCGGTCCGCCTCTGGCAACTAGGCATTGAAATGCGTCCTTTTTTCAATAAAGAATCTCTCTGGGCCTACCCCGTCTTCGCCGCTGCGGGAGGCAGTTTCGGCTACTGGTTGACTGGCGTGTCAGCGCGGCAGAACGCAATACTGGCTGAGCGGAAAAAGAACCTTTTGGACAAGAGGAGGAGGCGGGCGGAGAGGGAAGGAACGAGCGAGGAGACGAGGATTGCACAGGGTGGTGTGCACGAGAAGCCAGTGGGGACCGGAGGGAGTGACGGAGCTGATATGATGTGAGGAATGGCAAGGAAAATCGCTGGAGTGACATGAAAACAAAGCACTACACCGGAGTTCAGGTGTTTTTATATAAGGGCTCGTGCAAAAGAGAACGATTGGTTGGATGGCCAATGTCATTGCTCTGCTCAGACAAGCTAAAGATACACTATTGAATCGCTACAGCATCGTGCGTTCTTTGCTTTCAGATACAGTTTGGTACAGCTTGAAGCCCTATGTCGCACGACAGGTTGTTGAAAAAGAGAGAACAGTTAAATCAGTTGCCAAAGACGGGGGGGGGCAACAGAATAAGGTTGTCTAAAGCAGGGAAAAAAGTTCCCCAGGACGATTATTTGTGGTTCAATTGACTACAAATTGTCACCTTTTCTGGAAGGGTGCCTAGAAAATTCGAGATTCATTCTATGCTACCTTCTCTTACTCTTAACAGGGGTTCCTGCAGCGTCGTTCTAATGAGAGCTAACCCGAGTAGGCATTGGGAAGCTATGGGTCCATCGTATACTTCAGGATACAGTGCGGGCCCGACGTCAGAAAAAAGGCGCTATCTCAATCTCGCTATTAGATGACGCCTGGCCAGAAGTGCCGTTGGACAAGAAGCATAAAATAGATAGCTGGGAGGCGTGTCAAAGCTTGTTTCCGCATATCATTGGCGTGGAAACCCTCAATGAGGGGGTATTGTACCGTTGGAAAGGAGCTCTGAGTTAAAGCGAGTATCACTGCGGAAGGAAACGGGCAGGTAAGTTGCAGTATCTCCAAGCATGACAGTGATTATGCCCTCCAGGTGGCAGCATGAGCGTGGTAACTCCCACGCGAACAAAGCAGCGTTTGAGCGGGCGTACATTGTTTGCCAGAGACACCCAAGCGAAGATCTAGACGACTTGCTGTAGGAGTTACACGACGGACTAGGCGCAGTTGCTGCTGAGACGAATGATCCGCAGTCGTGTCTGGAGCATGGCAAGGCACTCCTAGCAATCCGAAAAGAGGTTACCCGGAAGAAAGGCAAGCAGGATAAGGCTCGCAATCGCGTACAACGAAATTGTGATTGGTTGGATAATGGCAAGAGAGTATGACAAAGCAATTGAAGCCTGGTCAAAAGCGGTTTCCGTGTATGAGAACTTGTCAGAAAACAACGGATACACGCGGGCTCTTCCGCTAGTCAACATTGGGACGGCGCACTGGCTGCTCGGTGACTTGAAGCAGGCATCCTTGGTCCTAGGACAAGGGCTGGAAGAGAGAGAAGCCATGTCTGGCCCCAACGACAAAGAGTCGTTCGGGTACATTCGTCCTTTACTATCACAGCCCGAAGTATCTAGCTGATTGTAGGCCAGGACCGTCCGTTTCCTGCATGCATTAGGCAATGTCCGCGCTTCACTGGGCCTGCCTGACGATAGTGAAAAGTTGCATAAAAGGGCGCTTGGGCAATATCAATCCACTATTGGCAGCGAACATCATCGAGCTGCAGATGTTTGCCACCGAGTCGCTCAACATTGCATGCATCGAGGCCATTTCAAGGACGCGTTGACGTTGGTAGACCAGGCCCTACGAGTGTGGAACGCAGATCGAGACGTGTATCTTCCCGGGATCGGCCGCACGTCGTTATTGAAAGCTAAGATTCTTTTTCGTATGGATGAAAACCGCACGACAACTCCGTTGATATTCAGGCAAGCGGCATCAGGTTGGAAGCCTATCACTGGATCCAAAGAGGTTGAAGACGAGAATCTTTCTGAGGAGCATTTCGACGAATTGGTAACATTTTGGTCAAAATGACAATACCGGTAAAGAAAGTTTTAGACATGTGACATGTAATTCAAGATAAACAACGATTGAGATCAGGACCACGAGATCAAATACGCCATCGTGCTCTGAGGCTTTATCTGGTCAACCAGGCCACGAAGTGTCGATCAGGCGTCGTCATTGAGCATCCCAGGGCCAGTGCTGACTAGTTGTTGGCCGCGCCAACATCTTAAGGCAGTGTTGAATGACATCGATCAAATGGAGGTCTGAGCCAGGGAGGCCTACCACATCCACGGCGACCGCCAGGAATTCCTTCCGTCCACGGATCCTTGAGTCGTACTCGTGTTCTCCTATTGGAATGACAATGTCTGGAGCGCCCAGGATTGGTGATAGGATTCATGGATCGAACCCAGTCGGTTGTGCCACTGGAGGTGAAGGGGCATCTCGGTAGTTCACCATGGAATTAGAGATTGGCATCATCAAGAATGCCTAATTTGTATTTCGTTGCATGGCGGAGTCCAGAAACCATTTTTCATACACGTTGAGCCGATGCATGCCCTCATCTCGCTGTGCTCGGGTTACTGCACTGCCCAAGTCCCATTTCCAATTGATGAAGGAACAATGTAAGGTCGATTTTGGTATCGCTCTTCGTATGTCCTCCGGATTTCAACTGTGTTATAGTAGTAGTAGTCATGGAAGTTCGTGTTGACGTAAGTATCCTGGAGATAATCTTGAGCGTTCTGTTGGCCAGCCTCGTCGGGCCGAGTCTCATCCCACAGAAATGCGGTAGAAAATCTGCGTAGGACCGCGTTGAGGGTTTCCGCAAGATCGTCCAGGAACGCATCGATCAATTGCGTTTGAACTTTGTTGTCCACAGGGAAGCAGTCAAGGGGATAGACAATGAGACAGACTTGTGTGATGCAGTATGAGCGACCGAAACCTTGGTCTTGTACCAAGTAGAAACGACAGGCTTCAGCATCCTTGTGTCTCTTGAAAATATGGCTGGCGCATTCCAAGTTTCAAAGACAGGCACAATGCCGTCCAGATGTACCGCGTCTTGGGTAGGCCGCATTTGGAAAATGCCCTTCACAAGAGCCGATCTTCGAGCACTGCCTGTTGTATCCGTTCCAAACGCAAAATCGAGCCAGTCATAGGTAGCCACTGCAGCTGCACTGCCACTGCTACTCCCAGCAGAAGACTGATAGCCATCGCCCCTAGGGTTGAACGGAGCATGATAATTGGTAGCTTCTGTTGGCTCTTCCCTTCCGATCATGGAACTAAGCTTGGTCATAGCAACGACATGAGCCCCTGCAGCTACCATATTTTGTACGATCGTTGCTGTAATATTTGATGTTGAGCTTGTGTTCAGATAAGCAGTATTGCAAAGCGAAGTCTTCAGTCCTCGAAGTGGGTACGCATCATTGACGGCAAACCTGAGACCTTGTAACGGTCAGAGGTCCGTCCTTGGAGCTCGTGCTGCGACAGCGATACTCAGAGTCTGGTAGCGGGCACCAAGAAGTCTCAATGTCTGGAAATTATTACTCAATACGTCAGGAGCGGCCTTTCCTGCTATATGACCGTGGGCATGTTGCCGACTCACTCCGGTTGCGCTTGGTTATAAGGTGCCAGAGCTCTCACAAAGCTCCCTGCAGTATCGTCATGTATGCGCAAAATCTGCCATACTGTCCTGTCGTAATATAGATGAGGTCCCTGCACGAAGCCCTGCTCGGGTCCTACTTGAGTAAGGAATACCTTCTATGCGTTTTGTTGCTGTATGACATCCCGAGCCTCCTGCTGCATCTCGACTTCAGATGCTGAAGCCCCTGTGAAGAGGAGGCCTTCTGTGAATGGAGCTTTGAAGCACAATTTGCAGAGTCGATTCAAGCCATGCTCTGCTGATAGGATTTTCCGGCTGCACCGTCAGAACGGTAAACAGCGAAGTGGTCGGACGCAGGTCGGCATTAGTGAACTAGCTAACAGTAAGCTTCGACCTGGGATTCTGTAAAAATTATGATAAAAACCTTTTGCAAGGGCAATGCAACGAAACGGTGTTGCTCGAAACAAAAGCTCTGCCCACATTGGCTTAGTCCCGGCCTAAGCTAACAAGCTCTGTATTGGTCTTGTCTATATAAGACTCGATGCTCGCTTGCTTTCGTTTCCTCATCATGTAATGATCTCCCGCTTCAAATCATTTACCACCATATACCTGCCAATCCCTATCCATCCCCACCTAAACCACCTCATCTGGCTCTTATGGGCTTTCACCATTGCACTCTGTCCTCTCCTCCACTGCCCAAAATCACTCACGAACAACAGACTAGGTGGCTCCTCCTTCCCCTTTCTCTGTGCCTTTCCCGCCGCTCTCCACCCTCCCAGTACCATTGTCACAGGCGCATCGAAGGCGCTGATGTATTTTCGCAAGATGTTGGTAGTTGTGAGGGTGTACAACTCGACAGGACACTTCCAACCCGACTTTCCCGCCATAAGCGAAGATAGCCAATGCCGCGCGCCGTGGTACAGAGAGATATGATTCAGGTGGGATGATATTCCACGAGCGTCGAATGTGATCAGGGTGTCAATGGTAGAAGTGGGCTCATCAGATGGTGAGTTCTTTTTCGTGGAATTGGAAACAGGACTGAAAGCGGAAGACAATATTTGGGCGATCTTGTCTGCCGGCCATGTGGTTGTCATGCTGTCCGGAAACTTTCGATCATTGATAACAAGGACGTCAGAGGCGGAGCGGAGACCGAGCATTGCACCTGAGGCAGCGAGTTCTTGCTTGCGGATCTCTCCGAGGCCATCTGCATTCCCTGCGTATGAAGCGAATCAGCATAGAAATAGCCTCGGAAGGGAGTAATGATGTGCATGAACGAACCACTGCTCAGACAGAGGATCTTGACATGGTTGCCCGTTTCCGGGGCCGTCAGGGCGAGCAGTGTAGGAGAGAAGAACATTGCTTCATCATCGGGATGGGCGATGAGAAGGCAGATGCGCTTGTTACGGAGACTGGGGAGGGAAGTCCGTGTGACCTGCGCGGTGTACAGCCATGCTGTTGCCAAGAGTACGGGAATGGCGAGAGCGAGGTAGAGCTGCATGCTCTGCTGCTTGGAACGAAAGCTGTCCTATGTTTGATTCGCTATCTTTTTTTAGGACGCCCTGAGGCGTTGAGCTCGCGTGGTACCTGCATCGGAGGCGTTCCCAGCGCCCTGTGGAAGCGGCTACGAGTACTCTATCTCCGAGGGTTTAAAGCCGGCCTTATGTTTTGTTCAGCCTGCGTGAATACTACCTCTCCTTCCAACCATCCCATGAGCAACCGCAGAGAGCGTCGAGCTCAAGCTCGAGCCAATTCGGCTACTAAAAATGAAATTCCTTTTCACCAGCCATCTCGTAACGCTCCAACCCACAAGACCCTCTTCGACATCGCCTCGGAGCGCCAATTGCTCAATACCACGTCGCAAAGCTCTCCTCCCTCAATTACAACCACAAGAATAAATCCAGATGGAACTCTCTCAACTACAGGTTCAGCTTCGAACTCTCCTGATGCTACAATGCCCTACCTCGATGTCTTTCTTTACACCGCGACCCTGACCATGCTACACTTTACCCTTACTGTCCTGGTCCATCATCAATACGCGACCACGCCGCCATCGCTTACCTCGATCCTCTACACCAGCACTGTCATCTCTCCTACACCGGTTCTAATCCTCGTACTAGTGTCCATCCTGCATCCTCAGTCGTCACACCTCCTCACGCAGATACTGTTCGCATGTCTGAGTGTGGCAGCCGGGGCTTGGCTTGTTCATGCTAGTAACGAAGACCCGTATATGGCAGTTATGAAGAAGGCACCGCCACTGGGAACACTGTGGGTGTGGGCGATTGTGGAGATGAGGTGGGAGTGGGCTGTGGGGTGTTTGGGTGTGGTTGCCGGGTGGGGGTGGTGGAAGGGGTATAGTATGCTCTGATGTTTTGATGTTCTGATGTTTTGATGTTCTGATGGAGCATGCTTGGTCATGGTTCATGAAGGAGGGATACTGTAACAGAGAGGAGTGAAGACGACATGAAGGGAGACTGATGTGGATAGACATCACGCCATTTAGTGAGAGTTGTAGTCCATCTTTCATCGAAGGGTGGGCTTGATGGAAGTGGTCTAGGTCTCAAAAATTCCCCAGATTTTACGTAAGACTTGCCTCAGTCCAACGAATAGCATGGGCGAAGGAGTCAGCGGAAAGTGCTCCGCAGCAAAGTAAAACCGGGCTCCGAGCTTGCGACGTCCAAGCGCTGCATTTTTGTGCCTAGAATTTCACGTACCTTTGAGTGGTCCTCGGAAAATTCATTTCTATTACCCTCTCAAAACAACACCAAGCCAATCCGATGACCACGTGAAAGTGTTGGAAACTGGAAACCTTTTCATTCATTTCATCATGCTTATTATTACATATATCCCATCTCCCAGCCAGCTGGGCTTTTGCTGCTTTGTTTCTCTTCCATTCGACTGTGATTGTGCAGACATCCTTTCTTCTAGTCTCTCTCCCGTCCCACATTCCCGCCGCCAACCAAATCAAATCAGAAATGCCCATGCCAACTGGAATTCGCGGCTCTATCAAGTCTACAAAAATATCAAAGTCCATTAAAGTCAATTCTCATGAGATTCCTGATCTTGAAGAAAGAAGGGATACGAGAACAAGCCCCGAGCGAAAATCATCCATCGCCGTTATGGATTTCTTCCACAAGGAAAAACGACATAGCATTGGCTTGGGAGGAAAGGGATCCAATACTCCAGCCAAAGGCAGCCCTAAGAACAGCCCCAAACTTGTTCCAACAAAGCCTGCCAAGTTGGCCATCGACATGGAATCGCCGCCTCTCGTCTTCTACGGCAACCCGAGCCAGTCAACCGGTGCCCTCCTTTCCGGCCAGCTCCTTCTCACAGTCACCGACCCCGGGATCAAGCTCCAGACTTTTCAAATGACCCTCATCGCACGAGTCACAAACAAGAGACCCATCACCAAAGACTGTCCCAACTGTCAGGTGAAAGACACCGATCTTTTTACCTGGAAATTCCTCACCGAGCCCACTTCTTACAAGCCCGGCATCCACACCTTCCCCTTCTCTTATCTGCTGCCAGGCCACCTGCCCGCTACCTCCCACGGTGAGCTTGGACACATAGACTACGTTCTGGACGGCCGTGCCGTCTGCGCCGTGTCCGATACCATCACTGTCTCCCGTACCCTGACAGTCCAACGCGCACTGCCAGGCAGCGACAAAATCTCCGTCCGCGTCTTCCCTCCTACGAATTTGAACGTGAAGGTGGTTATACCTAGCGTCATCCACCCAATCGGCGAATTCGCCGTTCAGATGAGCATGACTGGTATCATAGACAATAGCTTGAAGAACATTCAGAGGCGCTGGCGTATCAGACGTATGAACTGGAAGATAGAAGAGAATAGCAAGATCATCAGCCCCGCTTGTCCCAAGCATACGAACAAAGTGGGCGGCGAGGGCAAGGGTATACTACATGAAGACACGCGCTCGATTGGTGGCGATGAAATGAAGGACGGATGGAAAAGTGATTACGATACGCAGGGCGGTGAAATTACCCTGGAATTCATGGCCGCTATCAGACCCAGCTCTCAGCCCGTCTGCGATGTCGATTCGCCTACTGGTCTTACCGTACATCATAACCTCGTCCTCGAAATCATCGTCGCGGAAGAGCAGACGACGGGCAAAGGTACCAAGGGCGCTATGCCGACCGGCTCGGCGAGGGTGCTGCGGATGCAGTTCAAGACTACGGTCACAGAGAGGGCTGGAATGGGAATCAGCTGGGATGAGGAGATGCCGCCTATGTACGAGGACGTACCCTCGAGTCCACCAGTTTACGCTGGAATGGAGGACTTTGTGGGCGATTTGCCCGCGGATGAATCGTTGGAGCATATGCAGCGCTGAGCGTTGTATGGCATAAGATCTATTTCAACCTTGTATCTGTAACGATCCACATGGGTAATTAACGGCCAATGTATAGGTATTGCGTGCGAGCGTTGGCGACGGCAACTCAGCTTGGGGCGGGTTCATCCAAAAGCATGTCGATTAAGCAAAGCGAGCGTACGTTTGTTGCATGCATTGCTAAAGTAGCTTGCGAAGCATATGCCCACGCGAATTCATCTAAATACCTCTACTTGAAAAGTACAATTTTCGCCGTACCGCTTGAATCTTTCCTCTTGTGGACTCAAGGGGAATATGCAGCTCTTGAAGCACTGGGAAAAGGGACGATAACACGTATCCTTCGATAAGAACATCTCACCCTTCCCTCACGGGGACGTGGTAAGTATGGAATCCCTCCTATTGGGGTTTTCGCAGGGCTCGCGGGTGACAAAAAGATCGGAACGCCAAGCCCGCACTGACAACAGTACCACGACCAAGGCACTAATTGATGAGGAGGGGTGGACTAAATATTTCCAGATCGTTTTATTGACGAGAGAGTGGATAGGTAGTATGCCAAATACCTAGTTTACGAGCAGTCATAGACGGTAAAGGAGCAAATGACAGGATACGAGAATAGAGAGATATGTACCTCCGTACATAGAAATTTGTATGTGTGTCTCCGCGCAGTAGTCTGGCTTGGCGTTCCGATCTTTTTGTCACCCGCGAGGCAGAGTATAGACCGCGTCGTTTGACTAGCTCATCGGACGGTACCGGCCTGCGCTTTTTAATTCCGGAGGGCAAGTTCGAGTCAGAGGCTGGAACCCTTTTTTTCCAACTCCTTAGCTTCACGTCCTCCTTCCGACACGAGTAGGTAATGGAGTGGAGTGTAAAAGAGACCGACCGGTTCATGTATCTGCATAGCGATCATTCTCCCGCCTTCCCGTCAGGTGGAGGATCTGACGAGGACTACCTACCTAGGCGTGAGTCTGGCCCTACCATGGTCGGGGACGGGGACTCGCACGGTTCGAAAGCTTGAGATTCCGGCTGAGTCTTTTGTAAGGTTTGTGAAGGGTTGGTTTTGTTTCAGAGCTCCGCGGGGCCTTTTCAACATTTCACTTTACTCCTGCAGCAGCCTTGAGCACAGGAGGCCAAGCAAAGAAGAGAGATCAGTGCGTTGTCAAAAGTGGTGCCACGCTTTGGCACAGGCCCGATGATGAAATATCTTTATACATACAATAAGACCCGTATCTTCGCCCCGGATGTGATTGCCCGTGGCTGTGGTATTGGGAACCCTTCACTGGGGTTTTCGTAGGGTACGCGGACAACTCCCCATGCTTCTCTTCGGCGAGCTTGTGAAGGCGCGGGTCGGCCTGAGCTTTTCGCTTTTGGTAACGGGTTCGGGTCAGACCTTTTCTTTTTGGCAGGTATTGTTCATTGCCTTCTGGGCTCGTCCGCCAACTCATCTACCGTTTCTTTCGGATCAACCCCTCAACACGTTGTGGCTTCTCAGCGTGCTATTGTTTCGCTTTTTATGCTTTTTCCTTCATCGCTACAACCGTGCATCTTCGCTTCCATATGGCTTGATTGCTTGGGCTTAGGTGACAAGAGATTAGCCATCGCCTGCAACATCGAGTCCTAGAAGCTCAATCGCGTTCCCACCCAGCACCTTTGTGGCGCCCTGCTTATCTTCTCCAAAAGCGTCCTTGACCGCCTGAATATTTGTCTCCACACTCATCCATTCTTCTTTCCCCTCATCCAGTGGCGGAAAGAACGGATGATCAGTCCCAAACAGCACCCTGTCCTTCCCAACAACCTCCACCGCTGCTCTTACACCTGTTGGTGAATAAACAACAGCATCCAGCCAGACATTCTCTCTCAGCACCTCTTTCAGACCTCTCTTCGGGCCCCTGCCGCCACCTTCATTTTCTGGAAAGTGCCTCTCATGTTGCACGCAGCTGTTGATTCGACCTGACAAGAAGGGTACAGTGCCCCCAGCATGTGCAATCAATACTTTGAGTTTGGGGTGACGATCGAATACTCCACTCAACCACATCCGCGTGAACGCTATGGTAGTCTCCATCGGAAATCCCAAACTGAGTGGTAAGACATGCCCGTACTCACTAGCCCGTGGCCCGTAAACAGAGCTTGGAAGGCCGTAGTGCGGGTGTAGGAAGATGAGGAGCTTGGCGCTTTCGAGAGCTGACCAGACTGGCTCGAGAGCGGGATCGTCAAGGCCCTGGGAGAGCCCAGTAGTGCCGAGGATGATGCCGCGCATATGGGCCAGGGACTGAAGGCGATGGATTTCGCCTGTGATGCGTGAAGAAGATGCGGAGAGGGGAAGCGTTGCGAAAGCGTAAAGGCTATTTTGACTTGTTGAGCAAATGTCCTCAAGTTCGTTATTGACCTTCGCCGCCCATTGAGGTCCTTCTTCGGGGCTAAGGAAGTCAAGCCAAGGGTTCGCCAGTGATATAACGGAAGTCGTAATGCCGTGTGTCTTCATGAAGTCAAGCTTTTGGTTTATTGATGAGTATGACGAGTCGATGGGCCGGCCGCGTTGATGCGCAGGGAGGGCTGGGTCGTCGTCCGAGGGGAGAATTATGAGACGCGGCGGAGCCATTTTGTCGGGAAGGTCGAGGAGGTACGGGACCTTGGTGCGAGAGCGCAGGAGGGTGAGGTAAGTAGTTGGGTATATGTGCGTATGGATATCCACAACTGGAGTGGTCGCCATCCTGAGGAGAGCAGCGGGCTGCTGGAATTGGAAAGATGGCAGTCCCTATATCCTAGGTTGCATCGCGCACAAACATGGCCTGGATATCGCTTAGACCGTCATCATCAAGTAGAGTTTGATAATGTAACGGCAAGGTACTCTACATACGGGGATTGAGACCAATGTTGACAACCTTTTCTGACAGCGGCCCCACTTGGCCCGTGCGCTTATCGGGTGCGGCTGTTTAGAGGTCTCCAAATGCCGTCTCTTTTCTTCTCCCCGTCGCTTCATTATTCAGACAGCGCAGAGCTCGTCAATTCTTTGAAACGATGTCGTCACCTCTTGCATTGGCTCCAACAGCGGCGCCTTCCTCACAGGCTCTCAACTCTGAACCGGAACTTCCAATCCCTGTAAGTCCCAACCATTCTTCGTGAGACGTTGCCAACCATATCCAGCTCATCTCCCTGCAACCTCTTCTCACACACTCGCCTTCGACCCTGGAAACAGCCAAATCACTACTCTCTGCTTTCCGAACGTCCGGCTTCCTCTACCTCACAGAGTTTTCCTCAATTATTCCCCCATCTCTCCTCGCATCAGTCTTCGAGCAGTCAGCGCGCTTCTTCGCTCGCCCTCAGACACAGAAGGATGGCTTAGCATGGACCACAGCCCGCTCAAATAGGGGCTATGTGTGCATGGGTCGGGAGAAAGTCAGCCAAGGCATGTCCAAAGCGGACGTTGCGAAAGAGCGAGAACATGGAGGCGAAGACTTGAAAGAGAGCTTCGAGATCGGAAGAGAGTTCGAGGAAGGTCATGAGAATCGATGGCCGGACAAAATGGACGTCGAAGGGGCGGAGTTCAAGCTGACCATGCTGGGGTTTTTTGAGAGGTGTAAAGAAGTGCAGGCATTGCTCATGCGAGGGATAGCCCTCGGTATGGGCCTAGATGCGGGCTTCTTCGAAGATTATGTGACAATGGGAGATAACACGTTGAGACTCTTGCATTATCCCCCAGTAGCGCCTGGAGGGTTCGAAGGCGGAAAGAGGGTCAGGGCCGGTGCCCATAGCGATTACGGGAGCGTGACGCTGCTTTTCCAAGACCAGAGAGGAGGCTTACAGGTGGAGAGACCTGAAGGTTGGGTGGATGTTCAGCCTATCCAAGGGTCGATAGTGGTGAATGCGGGAGATCTGCTGGCAAGATGGAGTAACGATTTGATCAGAAGCACAAAACACAGAGTGGTAGAGCCACCATTGAAGGGAAGGGAGGTAGAGGACGGACACCCAGCGAGGTACTCCGTGGCATATTTCTGCAATCCCGACTTTGACAAAAGGATCGAAGCGTTGCCGGGAACGTGGGAAGGTGAAAAAGGTGGGAAGAAGTATGAAGGCGTCAACAGTGGGGAATACCTGGTCCAGAGGTTGTCGGCCACGTATTGATGGAAAACTCCGTGTCTAGACGCTTGAAATTAGCTGGGTAAGATGCGAAGTAGCTACATCTTTGTGAAAGGCAAGGACGACTAATATCAGCTAACCGTTTAGTTGATCATCGATTTGAGCATTCAGACTGACAACAGCCAGGCAAGCTGCCAGAAAAGTTGCTGTCTAAGGCACTGAAGATGTCTAACTTTTCGTCGATTTTGGGCATCAGCGCATTATGAGAGCTGCTCCAAAATGATTTGGCTTGTCGTAGAAGTCATTCCCAGGGGATCGCGAACCGTGCAGCGGCGACTTCTGTAGGGCTGCCGCTTTGCATAAGATGATAAGGGTGATCAAAGCTCTAAGGTCATGTAGTCTAATATTAACCTTGCTAAGGTAGCATAAGGTATGCTCCCTCGGCTCATTATTCCACTTACCCAGCCCTCCAACAATGGGCTAATATTTGTATTTGCAGAGATAAGTCGAGTCATTCGTGCACCTTATTGCGACTTGCGAGTGTTCCTTACATTAGCTTTGTATGTAATTCACTAAGGGTCTAGAGAGTGAGGTTGGTCTTGGCTTATGCTGCGCTAGATTGCTAAACTAGCGTCCCCGCCAAGCCGCTGAGCAATGGAAGGTTTCAGCTACTTACCAGATACCACTCGCCCAGGAATCAGGGCAATCGAGAATACAACTCCTTGATCTCGAATATCGTGAAGATGTAGTGACGCTCAGCCTATATTCTGCATCGCTAGAAGACAAGCCATACTACGAAGCTATCTCGTACACCTGGGGAGACACGGCCGAAAGGAAAGAGATTAGATGTAATGATCAATTGGTGACAGTGTCTGAGAATCCGTATGATGCTCTTCGACATCAGCGGCACGTAGATCGAGCTCGCACACTCTGGGTCGACGGGATATGTATCAATCAAAAGGACAACCCAGAAAAAAGTATACAGATCCACTTGATGCCGCATATATACGAGACGGCTCAAATAGTTCTGGTGTGAATTGGCAAAGCAGATAATCAAACTAAGCGTGCATTCTCGGAAGCACGCCGGCTGGCAGCAGCGCGAGGAGTTTCAAACATGGAAAATCCCAACTCCATGTCATATTCTAAGTAGAGATGACCTCCTAATTCCTTTCAATGAGACAGCGAAAGACCTCTTCTTGATATTCCAGCGAGGCTGATTCAGGCTCATATGGGTTATCCATGAGGTCTCCGTCTGCCGCAAGGCAACTGTGGTCTGTGGACCTCTCACCATTGACTTGGAAGACGTCAGCGCTGCCCTCTTTGCCGTGGCAGTGCTAGGCAAGTTTATAGATGGGCCCTGGAGGAAGACCTCCTAAGCGATTTTCGAACAACAAAAAGAGTTCGATAAGACGAGACGGCCCCATCTCTCGCAGCTTATTGTGCGTCACCAAGACAGTTTGGCTGCTAAGTCCGAGGACAAAATACATACTGTGCTCGGTCTAGCAGACAAGGCATCACAACATCAGGTCACAATCAGCTACGACACCACCACTCAAGATATTTATCAAAAGGTTGCGTTATCGTGCCTTGCTTATGACCAGAGTCTGTCAATCCTCGGCTCCGTAGAAGCTGTGTCCGCTTCAAAATCAACTAGTCTTCCGTCCTGGGTCCCGAATTGGAGTGTCCCTCGAACGGCATACACTTTAACTTTCCACGACGAATTCAGCTCCACACGCGCAACATACATGGCTGCCAGAGCGTCTCAGTATGCATGGAAGCAGCCCAAGAGTAATCGTGGGCTCGTTCTAACAGGCTTCCAGTTAGACCGCATAATCGTCGTAGGGTATGCGGACAAACACAGCATCGCTGCCACCGACTTCACAAAGCGCCAGTATCTTGATATTGGGCGCGCAAAGCTGCTCTGGCAACTAAGTTGCGAGCGAGTCGCCGGTGTACGCTCCAAGAAGCAGAATTATGTCACTGGCGAAGACATGCTCGATGCATACTGGCAGACACTCTGCGCGGGGTGCACATTGGAGACTTTTAATACAGTACGACCGGAGTTTCTTTCCTTCGACGAAGCCATGAAAAGCCTCATAGTCCTACACAAATCGAACCTCTCCTCTTCGTTTCTTATGATTACTTTCATAATGTACTGTTTCATTGTTCAGAGATTCATCTTTCCACGATTCGGCATCAGACCTCCAGTCGAATGGGATGGATTCATTGACAGAATGGTTTTTGCAATGGGCAGGTGTATGGCAAGGACGTCAAAAGGCTACAACGGGCTGGTTCCTGCAACAACTCAGCCAGGCGACTGTGTCTGGTTGTGAAAGGGTGGCAACGTACCATTCATCCTCAGTGAAGAAGGCATAAGTATTCGACTGGTCGGAGAAGCGTATATCCACGGCATCATGAAAGGCGAAGCATTTGACGAGGGTGAATGCGAGGATATAGAAGTTGTTCAGATGGTGCCAGAAGTTCTGCAGGAAGTTGCCTCTTCTCGCCGCATCTGTGCGACCTTGAGCCCCATATCTGAAACCCCCTAGCTGAAACAATCCAAACCCCACCGCAGACATTGGTAAAAAGCCGATCCGACAACCCCCTTGCAACTCCGCTCATCGATACGCTGGTTGTCTGCCTAGAACGTAACAGGGAAGGAAGACCTTTGACGCAGCGCCATATACACAGCATGCATCTACAAACTTCTCCTGCTGCATTCAAACGTCTCGGCCAAAATCCCACCCGACTCGACCGAAAGTGGTGCCAGTACCTCACCTCAAGTAAACACGCTACGCTACTCCATCACCGATCCCAGACAGCATTTATCGCCGCTAGCCCATCGGAACAGTCCTCAGCCATGTCTCACCATAGCGCATCATACAACAGCCCGAGAGACGGCTGATGCTGACGGGTAGGCGAGCGCGGGGATGCAAGTCGCAGAATGCGCGGTCGCTCGTGATGATGGTTATCAACCACTCGCCATTCCCCCACCGGCGCTTCTCGGCCAGAACCGACGAGACGATACCTCATACTTAACCCTGTGCTAACTCGGGGGTAAAGCTTCGCGTTGGAGGTTGATGATCATTATCGGAGGGGCTCTGACCCTTGAAATATCCATGCTGCGTGGGCTGTTCGTACCGTGGGGATCATACCTTGTGTTTTTCTGTACCGCTTGGATTCAATTCTACGGCTTGGAGTCCGAGGACGACTGGGGTTGGGCATTTGTCACTGTTGCATATTGGCGGATCGTGGCCTGAAAATGGTTATACATGTGTCTGCTTCGGGCCCGAGAAAGTCTCTGGCTTTGGGCGATGAGTGCACTATTACGGAGAGCTCGGATGGAAACAGCACTGGCACAGTAAAATCTTGTTGGGAAAGCGATCCCATGTTTCGAAAATCTTGTTCTCCCATGCTACCATGGATCATGCCAAATGCCCAGACTTCGACCCCAGTAACCGTGACCGACATGAAGTAACATCAAGCATATTCAGCAATGGACGAGTACTTCCCTAAAATTTTACAGCTTTCATCGTCCTGCCATACCGTCATTGGTCACATGCTATGTTTCCCCTTAGCACGTCCCACCCTATGAGTCGCCACACCTCATTCTTGAACCAGTCCCTGACGTCTGCCGTTTCGGATTGCGTCTCAAAGCTGGTCATGAGCTCGTCATCTGGCAGGGCATGTGGAGACTCCAAAGCAGGTTCAAAGCGAGCGGCGGGCCCAAATAGGGCGTTCAATAAAGTGTGCTGGAGCCGGATGCGGGCGTCGTTGTATGTGGTGCTATGTGAGCTGTCTGGTTGGGCCATTTCAATTTGCCGATGAACATCGTGAGACGTAATGGTTGCCTTGGTTGCGGAGCTCACGCTTGAGCTGAATCGCTGGGTGCGGTCCAATATCCAGATGAGATAGGGGGCCTGAGCTTCAGAAGCTTCTACCTCGCTTGCTGCACTGGTAATTTTGAGCTGTTGTCCTTCTTGAGGAGACGGGTCCTGCCTCGATGTCGTATTATCTTCCTGAATCCCAAACGGTCTTTCTCCAATGGTAAAGGCCTTAAGCACTTCTCCCACTCGTGTTACTAGAAGGTAAAGGCAACGTTCAAGGATCGACTTATGTGTGGACTGTATGGGATCCAGATGGAACAGCATGGTTATCGCGAGCTTGCAAAGTTTCATAATGATTGGTGATGTGGCTGGTCTCTCGTCGAGTGGAATCGTACCAGGTTGCTTTTTCCGGCCACCATCCCACTTCGTGGTCCTAGGCCTGTCTTGGTTCGACTTCACATCAGCGACTGCTAAGTCACAGATACGCTGGAAAAGCACACGGAAGGCGTCGATGAATCTGTCTTCAACTTGTCTATAGAGGTTTTCACTCCCAGAAATCTGGCTGAGAGTGCGAAGATGGACCAAGAAGTGAGGCAATGTTCGTCCAATTGGGGTGAGGCGTTGCTCAATGGTATCTTCAGGCTCTGTTTGAGGATAGATAACCAACTGCTTCTTCGATCTTGGGGTGGGGCCGAGAAGTGTAGTACTAGGGACTTCGTGAAGATTGGCGGGAAGATCGATCGCAGACACCTGGCGGCATATGTCGGTGGCGATAGTGGATAGTTTCAAGGCGAGGTCTTTCGGCCCCAACGGGTTCCCCTTTCTCGCTATCGGGCTTCCTTGAAGATTTCGGAGACTGTTCAGAAGATTGTTTCCTGTCTCGTAAGCGGCGAATGGTCTTGTTGCAGAAAGTGCCACTCACCAAGCTCGTCCCATTCAGAGCCAGTCTCATTACTAATAAGATCTTGGAGCACTGCATCTCGCGTAGTCAAAGCCACTGCGCTAATCTTTCTCCTTGCGCGCTTCGTACTTCTGCTAGGCTTCTCGGCTGGCTCGCCATCCCTCCTCCGCTTGAGTTTTTGCGATCGAGCCAAGTCTTCTACCTCAGGGCTCTTCGACTTCCATAGAATCTCTCTCGCTTCCAACTCAGAGACTCTTGCTTGGAGTTGAGATACTTTAGCTTGAAGTTGAGACACCTTAGCTTCGAAAGTAGCCTTCTCCTCCTCCAATTGATTAGATCTATAATGCCAGAATGCCCTGATGTTGACATGAGTGTCGACCTCCGCAGAATGATTTGAGCGAGGCCCGTTTTCGATGTACGAAGCCATCTGCTTGCGGAAGTCTATAAATGATCATTAAGAGACCTCCACGGACTTACAGAGCCACTTTGCTCACCAGAACCCGAGAGGTTACTCGGTTTGGATTTAACGAGCAGTAAAGCGATGATGAAAGGTAGCAACGGTACATGCCTGTTCTGTGGGCTCTCAGTGGGAGCCATTGGGAGTTGCTTGGTGGCACCTTTCATGCCTGTTTACCTTACCTGACCTTGCCTTACCTTACTTTACTATTCACCTTAGCTGAAAGTTACGCTAAAGAGGCGCTAGCGAGCGGGCGAGATTTCACTATTGAGGGAAGAGCTACCTTAGGTATGACGACACAAAAAGCGCATTTAGTAGCTGCTACACAAACATTCATGTGCACTCCTTCAGCATGTCAATCGGGTTGTTCGAAATGGTCACTCAACCCGATCATAAAATCAACCCACGAGTCAATCAATGGGCAGACCCCCCACCATGAGTCCAGCTTGAAGGAGTAACGGAATCTTGAGTCTGTGCCAGAGGTTCTGATTCGCCATGTGCCCAACCCTCCAAATACCAGACCCGAAGAATCATCCACCATTACACCATGCAGCAGGATCTGAGCCTGGAGGTCCTCCCCACACAAAGCCAGCATGCATACAATTCGTTGGGAACAGCTGACTCAGCGCTGTTATTGTCTTGCTTCCACTACCCATAATTGCTGCGGTGGTCGATGACGTGGTTGTAGGAGTCTGCGATGTTGTTGCCGGTGCTCCTGCTACGGCGGATGAGGATGTCGCGCCAGAGCCTTGAAGAGGTGATACTGCGATTCTGACTGCTGAGGGTTGGGGACCACCACTGCCTGATGATGTAGAGTTTCCAGTACCGCCAATCATTGATAAAGCCGAAGAATTAGTGCCAACAGCAGTAGGGACAGCAACAACCCCTGTCCCCGCTCCTGTTGCGGTGCCAAGAGAAGGCGTTGGCTGGCATGTGGCGGACAGACTGTTGGTGAAGCTTCTCAAGCCATCTGCTGAGAGCGGGTCCGACGCTCCAGCTGGCAGCGTTCCGACATAGGCGTTAAAGTTGTAAATTCCGCAAACACAATCGCTAATGATGTCTTTCAGACTGTCCCCGCTAAGAATTTTCTGCCCATTACGAGTCAGGGAGAATGACTGTTTGCCCGTTCCCATGCCCACCTGCCAGGAGCTAGCGCCTGCCGGAGCACCGAATGTCTCGGGCCCATTGGCGCCAGAAGTTACGGTAACACTTCCAGGGGAAGTCAGGAGAGCAATGACGAAGACAGAATCCTCCATGGTATCATAGCCGTTGGGCTTGCCAGTGAAGTAGTTGGGATTGGGTGTGGGACTAGGCCACGGCTGTTCGCAGTTGTCCGTGGAGCCACAAGAGGCAGACTTGAGGGTAGGGCGATACCAGTAAATTAGCTGGTCAGACTCGATGTGGCTATCTACAGTCTTGGACCCGGCGTGGAAAGCAGCAATGTAAGGTTTGGCCATTTGAAGAAAACCATCGTGGGGCCTAAAGTCCAAGTCAATTCGAACCCTCGGCACAGCGATATGATGCAGAGTCTCACATGTCGTTTGTCCACTTCGAGTTCCCGTCGTCGATGTGAGGAGATGAGAGAGGTCCGACGTAATGAGATTCGCCATAGTCATTCCTATGCCCGTGTTAGCATCTTTTCCAGTCTTCCGGCTGTGCCAATGACTAAGCCTCCGTTCTCATACCAGGTTTGAATCTCGACGAACTGCGAGCCAAGATTTAGGATCTCAGTCCAGCGATCGAACCAAAGAAGGTCGGAAGGAAAGACCCAATTTTTGCTGTATTTGACCTCAAGGCCGAAGTGGGTCGAGAACCAAGGAGAGACGGCTGCATCAGTCCTATCAGTGGGACGTCGGTGATTTGATGTGGCGATGAAAGCTTACGTGCAACGTAGGGTTTCCCTTTAAGAGCGGTTGTATAGCTTGTGTCGCCTTCAGAGACTGTCAAGTTATTACCAGCGTCTGGAGCTTTGTTGTCGCCATTATTCGGCCATGCCATCCAGTTGAAGAGCGCATCAGCGGAGGCAATGTTATTTGGCTGGAAGTTGGGCGCCCAGAAGATCTCGTGGGCTGTCAAGTCAGATTGGACGCCAGCAAGGTCCAAGCCATCTCCAGAGAAAGAAGAGACAAAGACCTTGCTGTCAATCAAGAGCTGCGCTGGATAGCCTGCATAAGTGCCAATCGTGTCTGCTATGCCTGAAGTGTTTGACGTTGAGTACCAGTTGAAGTCGAAGGAGATAAAGACGCTCATGCCATTGGAATGGGCAGACTCGTATGCAAAGTCAAGTTGTGTACTTGTAAAGCCGTCTATGCCGATGTTAAGCGCGAAGGCGTCTATCCCAGCGGCCTTGGCTTGCTGCATGTCATTGTCGTAGTCGGAGGCGCTGGTTCTGTCATCTACGACGCCAATCTTTGATGCGAGTTCCTTGGTCAGCCGGATACAATGAACAGTCGGGAGCTCTCGAGGTGCAATACCATAAAATGACAGAAGACGAGCTTCTCTGTCGACTGCCTGCTGGCTGGAGATGCGGAGCTGCCATGAGGAGCTGCCCACACCAACGAGGAGGCAAGTGTAAATATCAACGTGCAGATACGCATTGGGGCCATGGCATCAGGGAGCATTACAAGAGAGAAGAATCACATGAACGGAGAGATTTTACGTTCCTTGGTCGTGTCCAAGGAAAAGAGCCAAATGTACAAGTTACAAGGCGGCCTTTGAAAGCAGGGAATTCAGGACTGGAGAATGAAGACAGGGATATTAATCCTGCTGCCGAAAAGAGTGGGACGGTATTGGCAATTTCGAATGAAGACAAGCACTGCCATGCTTGAACGCTTCGCAGCACCGTGTGATCTTTACAATATATCTTAGAAGGTGCATCTCCCACAAGTGGTCAGCTTCGTACATTTCGGGGCCGCAACCTTTGGACCCCAATTTTTCGTCATTAGCAGAAGAACCAACAGCCAAGAGTAGATAATGAAGCATATCACTTGCAGAGCTTAACATGAAACGTTACTATGATCTTTATTGTCGTTGTTGTTGCACAGGTCATCAGCGCCGCCGCGGGCGGCACAAGGAAGTTTCACATGTAGATTTGGAGAGGCGTAGTTCACTGTTCAAGAGGTGAGCAGCAAAGAGTTTGCGACCAGTCCCAATGAGGAAAGGGTTCCCGCCAAACCTTCTTTCCCGAGAGATGCGAAACTCAGCGCAATCCCTTGTATCTGGCGACGACGCGTTCGTAACACTCGCTTGGCCGACGGATAAATTCGACTTGATGCTTGCCCTTGATAGGACTTACTTTGAGGGTCAAGTAAACCTTCTGTATTGATTCTTACGGCAAGAGAAAAGACCATGGAGCAAAGAAGAATAAATCAGATGCGAAGCCCGATATCTCTGTCTCTTGGTTCAAGGTGGTGAGCAGTACGGCAGATTTGGGTGTAGTACAAAATGATTGTATGAGACAGATATAAGGACGGGCATGCCGGGTTCTCCCTGAAATCTGTTTGCTTTGCTTGTAGTTAGCATATTTACTCACAATCTATCATGTCAATCGTTTAGAGTCCCTGATCTCGAGAGACTTGATATCTGTTTCTCTCGAGATTATCATACCCTTCGCAGAGCCAAGACGGTGATACCTAGATTAACAAACGACTATGGTGACAGGCAAATCTTGTTTAGCCACTCTTTTTCGCAAGCCACCATAGTCGTATTTGCAAAAGATGTCAAGGGATACGAGTAGTGGTGGATAGAAATCAGAGATGAAAGCAGATGTATTGCGGATCAGATTTCAAGCTCTGGAAGATGGAAAAGGAAGATGACAATGGTTCAAGTACATTACTGTACCTAGGTTAAGTAATCTGTACTGACTAGCTGCGGGGACGAGAGGAGATTGTAGAGTAAAATTTAAGGTACTCCTAGTGAGGCGGCACCAGTGCCGCTATCCCGATGCCTAAGGTACATCAAAGTGGGGGAACTCGGGGGAGAATGTTGGCAGATTCAATCCTTGAGGAACGAGACCGCAACAATGTCAGAGGTACGAGATTATGGCCGCGATGGTGCCACTCCGGTGCAATTGAACACCTCGTCATCGCCTATGCGACCATCACACATCGATCTTGAGGCACAGTCCCCAAAGTCACCCATCCAGTCTCAGGAGAAAGGATACAAGCAACCTATTTCTCCAATAGTGAGTCGTGCGTTCCGAGTCACATCTTCCCAGTTGTAATGCATCTGGAGTTGCTAGACATGTCGCCGAGTAAAATACTCCTGGAACATCTCTCACGACCCGGGTTTGACCCTAGAAAACTTCTGCTAATTGCCAAATCATACAGGAGTCCGTTAGGTTTCGCCGGCCAAATCGCTCCAACACAGCCAAGACCTACAAGCCCGAAATACGAGGTCAAGACTGGCATCCAGGTCAAGAGCCAGGCATAGACACTTCAGCAACGCATCCGCACCCGTCGTTGGCGCCGAACCTGCATGCTCAGTGCGACATAACAATCGTTGACTTTTCGGTGGATGATATACGACTGTCACACCTTGACAATGAGACTCTGCCGGATTTCATGGACAATCCAAGGCCTGACTGGGCAGCATGTAGATGGATCAACGTCAACGGGCTAAGCTGGGATGTGATTAAGCTGCTGGGAAATGATAAACATTTGCATCGGCTGGCCGTTGAAGATCTCATAAACCCTAGGAACAGAACCAAAGCCGATTGGTACTCAGATCACACCTACATCGTCCTTCCTTTGCAGAAGCTCATCCACTTCCACTCCGATACCCATTGCGATTCAGAATGCGAGGAGTGGGGCTCTGACGACGGAATGACCAGAAAAAGGAAACAGAAGAAGGGGCTTTTCTCGTTTTTCCGAAGGAAGAAGAATGAGAAGAACGCAAAGGAGCCTCCGAAGCCCCTGGACTCAGCGGCAGAAATGCACACCCCCAGCAATGGCTACGTTGACCCGACGAGCAATGGCTTCGCTGATGCAGGCAATGCTTTCGTCAAGGCCCATTCCTCTTCTACCATGGATACCCCTGTTACTACTGTCCGCACACTTCAACGATACCATGGCGGCCCGAATGAGGAGCGTATCGAGTTCATGGAGAAGCACTCCGCGCTCGCATCGAAAGATCTAGGCGTGGGCGTTGAGCAGGTCTCAGTCTTCCTGATCTCCGACAATACTGTGATTTCTTTCTTCGAATCCTCGGCCCAAGATATTGAATCTCCCATCATAACTCGACTGAGCAGTAAAGAGACCATTCTGCGACGCACGGCAGATGCGAGTATGATTACACAGGCCATCATCGATGCCATCATCGATTTGGCAATCCCAGTAGCCGAAGCCTATCAGGATGCCATCGGTGAATTGGAGCTCAATGTGCTTACAGAAGCGGACATCAGCCACACAACGTCGTTATATGTCTTGACATCCGAGGTGGTCCAGTTCAAGAGCAATCTGTCTCCTGTTGTCAACCTCGTCAACGCGCTGCGAGACCACACGAGCGACCCTATTCCTGCGTCAGGCTTGAGCGGCAACCCTCCGAAACGCGTCTCCTCAAGTGTTACCATCAGCCCCATGACACAAGTGTATCTTGGGGATGTTGAAGATCACGTTATCCAGATTACAGACGGACTTGGCCAGATGACGCACGCGGCTGATAATATGATTGATCTGATCTTTAACAAGAACGGTGCCCGTCAGAACGAGACGATGAAACAACTCACGGTTGTCACCATACTGTTTCTTCCTCTGACTTTCTTAACCGTAGGTGCTCCTACGTACAGCCCAAGGCTACCAACTGATTTTCTAGGGCTATTTCGGTATGAATTTTGTCAATTTTACTGGTGCACATAATCATGGCGACGGGTGAGTAACTTTTGACTACCAACTCCAAAGTCCTACTCAAAGGTCCTTCCTAACAACATGCAGCTACTTCTGGGAGATCGCAGCTCCTGTCAGCTTCGTAGTAACGATCTATTTGATGTGAGATCTGCAGCATGAACCTCGAATCCTGGAGATGCAGCTGACCTTTATATTAGGCGCAATTTCATCAGACAGCAATTCATGCGGAAGTTGCAGCGCAGAGGCATCAACCAATCTAGGAAGAAAAGGCAGGCAAGGCAAGAGTATGAGACTAAACAAAAACGGCGTTGAGTGGAGATCACACATCAAAGATACCCCCAATTTGAAGGAATAATGACCTTGTTAGCGACATTTTATACCTCGTGCGTTGTATGTATGCATGCATGTTAGAAATCTAAAGCTGGATCCAGAAAAGCGGGACTTGATGATTCATGCAAAAGACCGCTCCTTATCTGTTGTCTACTCAGGTGCTTTTCACCTGAATGTCTGTAAATATCTGACTTCTCGGAAAGCTCTCATGGACAAGTTGCCAAGGCTTTGAAACCAGCCATTTCTACGATCATATCGTACCGGAGCCCCCATCCTCATTTCCCACCCTATATCAACGACGATGCCAGCCTCCCTCTTTCCACCTCCCTCTTTCCCCCCTCCGTCAACGCGCACACCCTACAGCTCAGTCACCTCAAACAGAGCACACAAACCCGACAACCTCACCAATAACATTCTCCTTCCCTTATCATCCCCGAGCACCACCCCTTCCCCTCAGCTCCTCTCTCAACCGGCATTCCGATCTGGTCCCCCGCTTTCGATACCCTCTTCGCCCACCTCTTCCTCCGAGTTCGGCATCCATGTCCAACCCGTATCCAGATTGCCACTCTGGCTTCTCATTCCATCTCCTCATCCTCCATTGCGTCGCGGTCTCCCTCGACCGCTGCTTCCTTGTCATCGCGTACGGCGCCTTTGGCTACGAATTTTTTTAGTACGTGTGGTCCGGATTCACCTTGTTCTCGGTCCCGGCTGGCTACAAGAGATGGGGAGGGGAGTTGCTTGTCGGTTCGAGAGGGCCGGTAATGCGGATTCCGTCGTCAGGACCGCATGGCGCCGAGTTCGCCAGGTTGTTGTGTTTCCAGGCGAAGTTGTAAATGGCGTCGATATTTGCGTGTGTGGGAAATGGACGCTAGACTGCTCGTTCTCCATGACTGGCAATGTGATTATTTT
Organism: Letharia columbiana; assembly: GCF_014066305.1. NCBI lineage: Eukaryota > Fungi > Ascomycota > Lecanoromycetes > Lecanorales > Parmeliaceae > Letharia > Letharia columbiana. Next base: position 121,973 of record NW_023501091.1, on the reverse strand, counting down.
TGAGCGTGTGGTCTGCCCGTTGGGTTTCGGAGGAGAAACCTGAAGTTTTGAATGCTGGGACACCGTGTCCGAAAAGCCTGGGAATTCTAAGAGATTCCAGAGTTGAAGAATTGATCGCTGCACCCGGCTATTCATTAGGAAATTTGGGGTCAAAGGCCGACTGACAGCTACGACAAACAAACGCGCAGTATCGACACAAACCGCCGAGCGGAATCGGTAAGCTGGCTTCCTGAAGGATCTACATACACCTTTCCGCACAGTCAGCTCTCTCTCGTCCGCTACTCTAACATCTAATACCCATACGACTCCATCCCCACACACCACCGAAACTCAAACCCCCCCACCCACAGGCCCCAAACCAACCCTCTGCAACACCCCCAAACTAACGTACAGCAAGACCCCCGACTCGGCATGATACCACTCGCTTTGGAACTGGCCCGTAAAACCCATCTGGGCATCATGCAGCAGACTCGCCACAACAACCTCGCATGCCTCCCACGTCAGGTAATCGCCCGGATTGACGGCCCGCAGCGCGAGGCTCACACTGCCGATACTCAACCCGAAAGCACTGCCCGGATGCGGCTTGTTTTCGAAAGAGCTCGTGGCCAATTGGACGAGAGCGTCGTGGTAGAAGGAGTCGAGGACCGCGGCCATGGTCTGCACCGGGATGATGAAGCTGGCGATGGCGCGGGCCGTGATGACCCAGCCGTGGGCGACGGTGACGTGGGCGCCGGCGGGGAGTTGCTGCATGATGGGGATCCTGGGGAGGAGCGGGTCGGGGCAGAGCGCCTTGGTCGATGGGGCAGGCTGTGGTGGGGCAATCGCCGATACATCGTCGTTTTTGAAAACGGGGATCGCGGAAGGCGCTGCGACTGCGATGGAGATGAGGATGACGGAGAGGATGAATCCGTGCGGCTTCCCCCAGACGTACATGATCGACCACTTCGAGGCCCCCGGGTCGTACGTATCCCACTTTTTGCCGCCGAAGAGGATATCCTCCTCTTATAATCCAAGCCTAGCTGAGCCTGTCGGCATACTGTGCTCGTGTTCTCGTAATAATATCTCAGAACTTAATGCAGGGTCTCCTCGAAAAAACCCCGACCGCGTGGCGGCTGTACATATTACAGCGCAACGCACCGGTTGGCTGGAAGGACATGCAATTCCGCTTGCGCCCACGAAGAAGCATGCGAATGGTCCGAATGCCCTGTGTACCCCCACCTTCAGGGTGTACCTCTCACGGAGGGAGGTAGGCGCATGATTGCAAAGCACTAGGGAAAAGCGCTTGAAGAGATTTTTAGAATTAGGGTAAACAATCCTAGAGGTGAACAGCTAGTTCAAAAATAAGGCACCAGGCAAAATGCGCTTGGAGAAAACGCGAGACACGGAGAAAGCAAAGCTAGAGACTTGCCGTCGGCAGGATCGGTTCAGGAAACGAAACATACTAGTCAACAAAAGCGTGAAACAGCATTTATCAAGGGACACGAGCTCGCATATGACTCGCCTGTTTGACCGGAAACATTGCAAGAACCTCATCGGAAAGCGAAAGAAAGCAAGGCACCACGCGAACCGAAATGGCACGACCCCGTCCTCTCAATTGAGAGCTTACTCAAGACCCCTTCTTCGACCATCGCTCCAGATGCACAGCAAGCGCTGTTCGTCACCGTCTCTTACCGCCCATCCCAACGGACGGAGAACCCCACCGCACCCCCCAAACCTGCCAGCTGGCACGTACCACCACCTCACTCGTCAAAAGTCTCAGCCAAGCCATCCCGGAGTCTGGAAAACTCGCTCGGCTTCCGTCCCACTCGCGGAAGAAGGACACGATCCCCCTCCCCTGCCTCCCCAGATCCCGCACAACCGCCCACGTCTCCCCTTCCTTCCTTCCCCCAAATACCTCTCGCCGGTCCCCCCCAAACCCCCCTCCCTCCGATCTCCACACCCACCCACCAACCACGCCCCCCCACCCCTCCACTCCACACCCCCAACCCTCCCCACCCCCCACAACCGTCCCCACCGCCCCCAAAACCCCATCCGCACCCCCCCCACCGCCGCATTCCCACTCCCACCCCCCACCCCGACAACGCAGCCGCGCCGTCGAGATCTCCGCCGGCGGAAACAACCTCAACGGCCCCCGGCGTCCGCGGCGTCACCGTCGCGATGACGGACCGTCGGTGGCGCGGGTCTTTTTGCGGATGTGGGGCGCCCGGGGACGACCGGTGCGGGCTGGATGGGGATGGGGAGAGGATGGCGGCCGGTGGTGGGGAGGTTTCGGGCGTGGGCGTGGGCGTGTGTGGACTCGCGTATTATCTAGATTTTTCCTTTTTTTTCTTTTTTGGATCTGCGTGCAGGATTTGGTTGGGGGAGAGAGTGGAGACTGTATTTGCAGAGCCTTCGATATCGGGTGTGTCTGACAGACAGGCATCCGGGGAATTCAAGTGGTTGGTCTGCGTCCGACGCCGTGGATATCCAGCCAGCTTTCTTGTGCTGGGCAGGGAGGACAAAAGATGAGACGACGCCGAGGCTGGATGTTGGGGATTAGGGTGTCAGAATTGGGGGAAATGAGCCGGGGTTTTCCTAGCCGTCAGACGTAGAAGGCATGGAAATTGCCATAGATGCGGGGGTTGACGCCCCTGATTTTGGGCTCTTGGAAGGGAATCAGACCAATGAAACATAGAAAGCATACGATCTCACCAAGCACAAAACGGTGTTGTGAATATGGGCAATTTCACATGAAGTAGAGACTTAAAGGTGATGTTCAACAAACACTGGGACAAAGATAGCATGATCAAACGAACATCTATCAGGATTAGCGATTGGAAGCTGGAATACGATCGATGGATTATCTCTTCTGCGTTTGATACCTACCGTGGGGTATAACAATACAAGCGTGTTTGTCCTATAAGAACAACTCTCAGAAATGACTTCGTGTGCTAGTGCTAAACCAAAACCTAAGAATCATTTGCTCTTTCTCCTTCATCGACCCAAGCTCAATTGGCCTGCACAAATCCAGCCACTGATCCCATCGCCTTCCCAGCTCTGCTTCCACTGCTTCTGCTGTTTCGAGGGCCTGCCGTTCGCATTGACGTAGGACTGACAGGCTGGTTCTCCTTATGCGTATCAACTTGGGTCGCAGGCTCTGCAGGCTCAACTGCAACCTCCTTGCGCTCAGGAGACGCAACTTTCGCAATTGTTTTGGGCTGTGGTGCTGGTGCTGGAGCTGGAGAGCTTGGCCTGGCTTCTGAAGCAGCCGGCAATGGAGTCTTCGGTGACCCAAGGCACAAAGGTTGAGATGGGTCACGGATAGTGGCGACGGGATTGACCTTCGGGGCTTCTTGAGGCTCTGGGTTCTCGACGACAGGCGCATTACTTCCTGTGCCTTCAGTCGGCGCTTGAAGGGAGACAAGGTTTGCTGGATGTGCAGATGCAGAAGCCAGCTCTTCTTGCTCCAGCTTTACAGATTGGCTATCATCGCAAATCGACATCTCTGGCACATCAATGACTTGAGTGGGGTCTAAAGCTTTGCCCTCTTCAGCTATGGTCTGCAACTCCGCTTTTGGCTCGTCGAGAACGGGCCTAGGCGCTTCTTCCGGCGTAAGAGGTGCCACTTGCTCATAGAAAAGCATAAACACCCCTCCCTGCGCCAGAACAGTGTCCTCGTCAACTTCTGTCACATCCTCGTCGCTGAGGCGCCACCAAGGCGTAGTAGAGCTTTCAACATTTGTGTATACATCTGGTTTGCAACTGTACGGAGATCGTCTATAGCAAATGTAATGACCGTTCTCATGCCGTCCATAGTGCGTGATAACAGCTCGAAGCTCGTACATCTTCCCAAAGTCAAGTTTCTCAATGCTGTCTTCGGTCGACAGCATAGACTTAGACGGATCGACATTCCACGTTTCCACACTGTCATCCTCGTTATCCGAGCTTGGGTCACGACCGAGGCACCAAGGCGCCAAGTCCAGCTGCTGAGGAAACCTAACGGTGGCTGAATTTTTGCTCTGGACGCCGGTAAGCTCGTCGAAGTTGCTTCGATTGACGTGAACAACCAATGAACTTGGGCTACGAGCGATGACTGCTTGCCGCGTCTTCGTCGTTGAGACACGCTTGTTCGAAGGTATCTGACATTTCTTCAGCAATTGATCCGAGAAGTCTTCATCTTCCAGGGCTTGAGTGATGATATCGAGTCTTTCTCGTAAAGAGAGTCGCAAAGCTTTTGTCGCCTCATCTGGAGCTGGTTCTCCTTCGCCCGTGTCTGGATGTAATTTAGAAAGTAGCTGCTCCATCTGCTGCTTGGCTCGCAGCAGCGTGCACTTGGCACATTCGACTCCGTTGATTGGCTCTAAAGCAGTGTACTCATCAAGGCACGATCGAACATCGTACATCCATTGCCTACCTAGTGGGACGGTGAGGCAGTTGAAAGGAACCAGAGACAAGCCTTCGACGTAGCCGCACTGCTGGCAGCCAACGCGCTGTGCCAGGAGGCCTTCCAAAGGGTTTCGTACTATGAGAGATGCGACTTCTTCGGGAAGCCGTTCAACATGTATCGTATCTTCAGAAGAAGCAATACTGCTTGTCCGAGGGACCGAGGTCGTCTCTGGCGAACTCGTCCGCGTATCACTCCGTTCTACACCTAGCAAGGTTTCCAGTCCACTACTACCAGGTCTCTTATTCGCAGCCTTCGCAGTATCCTTCTCCAACTCATCCGATATTTTCGAAAAGTACTCTTGAGCGTCCTGCTGTTGCCAGCTGCTCATGCTCTTCAGCTCTGCAGGGGTCCAAAATGTCTTTCCCACATTGGCTGGATCGTTCAACCTGGCAATCGTCTCATTCAGAGCTTTCTGCGTAGGTCCTGATGTCCCTGCTGGATTCGACCTCAGGAAAGCAGGCAGAGACTCCAGTGCAGCCAGACCTTGTAGAACGCTATTCTGATAGCAAGAGTTGTCCCAATTGCCCAAACCCGGTAGACTATTGCTTGGCCGTGCCTTGAAGACGCTGCCAACGTTCGAAATCGTCCTCGTCCGCTGGATTGTGGTCAAGATGCCTGTACCATCCAGACCAAAGATCCGTCTCATGGTGTTACTCTTGCTTGCATGACCCTTTGAGTTGAAACCTGTACTGTCGTTTTGCGCATCGTGGGCCATTGCTGTTCCAAAGCCACTGTCCAGAGCCGATAAGATCTGTGATGGGGTTATATAGACTAAGGAGTTCCAAAGGAGCTCAGACATTGGGAGATTTGTGTAGTCAAGGTACTGGAGGACGTAATAGATGAAAATTAGAAAGAGAACACCGTATGCTGCTGTGGTAGATGATGTTCTTGATGGATAAGGTGAAGTATGGTGCAAAACTTGCAGATGGCTTGGGTCGTGGTAGCCACCTGCGAAGTCCATTATGAAGCGGTGAAGAGCCAAAATGGGGGGGGGTGCCTGTATATTCGAGACAATTATGGAAGGTGCGAAGCCGAGTCAGACCGGGAAGCGGGTAGTAGGAGACATCTCGGGTTGAGCTAACTTGAGAGAGATATGACAGTTTCCAGTATGGATCAATAATGCTAAAAGGTGGTAGTAGTGTCAAAGGTAGAGGAATATGTTGATCAAGCGGAGAGCGCTCCGCAAAGAGTGCCTTCTCACTAGCGTTGTTGAATGTGACCTCCAACTCCAGAGCTACACTTCCTCCACACCACCACAGATGCACCTCTCACGATGACAACCGCAGCTCCAGCCCAACAAGGGCCCAAAACCATCGTCTCGTCCACCCCCCTCCAACCACAGCGCATGCCCCAGCAGTCCCCGCAACACCATGCAGGACTCCGCACGCCCTCGAACCGCAAAACAATCTACGACCGGAACCTCAATCGAACACGTACCGCCGAGCTGAGTCGGGCAAGCTTTGCGTATTTGTTTGGTGAGATGGTTGGTTATGCGCAGAAGAGGGTGACGGGGATACAGGATCTGGAGCGACGGTATGCTTCACGATTTCTCGTCACTTATTGACACCCAGGCGAACAGCTTCACTTTAGCTAGATTGATGACCGGACTGAGCTGACGTAGTCATGTTACAGACTCAACGAAGCAGGCTATCCTCTTGGCCAGCGCCTCCTCCCCCTTCTACTTCTCCGTTCCTCAACCCCCACCCACCCCGCTCCCCGTCCCACTCGCATCCTCCCACTCCTGCAGTTCATCGCCCACACTCTCTGGCGGCACCTTTTTGCCCGCTCCGCAGACTCCATTGAAAGTTCCTCCACCAACAACCATGAATACATGATTTCAGATAATGAACCCTTGGTGAATCAGTACATATCAGTGCCAAAGGAGATGTCGCAATTGAATTGTGCAGCGTACGTTGCGGGGATAATAGAAGGGGTTTGTTGTGGGGTTGGGTGTAAAGCAGGGGTAAGCGCGCACAATGCTGGGGAAGAGGGGGGAATGTGGCCTGGGAAGACGGTGTTCTTGATTAAATTTGAAGAAGAGGTTGTGAAGAGAGAGGGAACGAAGTAGGGAACATAGACAAGCAAGTCGATGGAACTGGGAAAGACATTCAATGAGGGAAAAAAGGCGAAGTAGATTCATGAGCATAGCGTGGCGCTGCAATGGGCATATGCATTGCACGGAGTTCGTAAGGTTGGCATTATGATGGTCTAAGAGCACGATGGACAGACTAAGAGACATCTACTCTTCGCCGCTTGTCGCTTCCATAGCGGTCCTGATCTGGAGAAGGGCTCCGCTTTCGTCTGCTTGGCTCGTCGCGGTATCGATCTCTCCTCGGTGGAGGTGACCTAGAGTATGAGTAGGATCGTCCCCGACTTCTATCTCGATCTCTCCGCGGTAGCGGTGACCTCGAGTAAGAATGATCCCTCCGCCTGGGTGGTGACTGTGAGCGTGAGTAGGACCGTCTTGGTGGGCTTCTCCTTCCCCCGCCCTCGTCAAAGCGTCCGCCTCTATCGCGTCCACGCGGACCTTCTGGTGCGCCCTCCGGCGGCCGTCTTCGCTCTCCAACTTGGATAGTATTTGCTCCAGAGCCACCTTTCCCTCCAGTTCTTTGATCTGGCATAAAACGCTCGTCAAATGTACCATCGGCTTTTCGAGGACCTCTTCCCTCGGAGGTTCCCCATCGCCCAGTATCTTCGCTCTTGAGATCCTTGTACTTAGTCCTGCCCTTCCTTCCCAACTTTGTCATGTCTCTTATCTGCATATACTGCGGGAGTAGCTCACGGTTCGAATCGTCCTGATAGCGACTACCCATGATGTCGCGTCGATCCAGGCCTTCCGCTTTGGCATCATCCTGAAAGAAGGCGCCTTTGTGATAATATTTCTGCATGAAGCCCATCTTGCCTTTACCTTCTTGTTCTTCCTTCTGCTTCTCGATGAAGTCCTTGTCTTCTGCATCCCGTTCCTCCTTGCTAAGGTTGCGTCTCCTTTCGATCTCTTCTCGCTCTTTTTCAGCTATTTCGATGGCCTCCCTCTCCCTTTTCACCCGCTTTAGCTCTCTCAGCTTCCACGCAGCTCGTTCGATCTCGGGGTCGAGGTCATCTGTATCGTCTACCTGCTGAACTTCTTCGATCTCATCGTCATCCCAATCCTTCTTTCCAGCAGCTCGAGCAGCAGCATCCTTTTCTAGTTGCTCCTGGATCATGACATCAGCCTTCTCTTTCCGCCTCGCTTGCTCTTCAGCCCACGTGTCTTCCTCAGTCTTGGTGTCTGGGACGACAACACTGTCTTTCCGCTTGTCCTTCTTGATAAATGTAGGCCGCAAGAGCACCTTTGGAGCTTCCTCCTCACTGCTGCTTTCGTCACTTCCGCTTCCGGGCCCCGACTCTTCATCACTGCTTTCTTGCTCCTCGCTTTCTTCGGTCACAAAGCCTTCTTCCTCTGCGACCCGCGCCGCCTTTTCGGCTTCAACACGTGCAGCTTCTTGCGCAGCAGCTTGCCGTCTCCGCTCATTTAGGTTGACATTCTTGAGGCTACCGGCGATTCTCGTAGCATCTGAAGGGAACGATGACGCCGTCGGGGCTGGTGCTCTGGTTGCCGGTGTAGATTGCTCCTCTTCTCCCGCGGATGCGTCTTCTTCGTCAGACGATGGCTCCTCTGCGACTGCCTTGCCAGGGCGGTATCTAGCCGGCCGGACAGGGTTTGCGGTCATTTTCTTAGAAGACATGGCGCAAAGAAGGCGGCGTAGAGACGTGTCGTCAGGGTTGTATAAGTGCAGCTCAGAGGACTACTCGGCGGAGAGATAGTGTCTGGCCAATTTTGCGATGGTCCAATCCAAGACCAACGACACTACTAAAAGTGAGGCCAAAGAGAAGCTTGTCAGCACCACTCGGGTATCACTCATTTCGCTCACAAGAGGATCTGCTCCCTGAATCAGACCTGAAGTGATTCAACATGTGATTGTTGTAGAATTTGGCCCCACTGGTGCCGGGTGGGCGGAGTGAATCTTTTCCACGCTAGAACCAATTGGGGGTTTTGTCGAAAACCACAAAATAATTCCTTTCGATTTGCTTTAAGGCGTCAACTCCATCTCCCGATCTACAAATTTGTAGAATATTTACGTTTGGACTCTATGTGTAATTTGATATAGGTGGTACACAAGGTAGAGTTCTATTAGAGATGTTTGTTACAATGGCACCCTGCGAGCCTCGATATGAAGGTCTTCTATCCAGGAAACACCTAAAATTAGGCTTCAACTCCCAAATAATTTTATCATTTATTCCATCAAATCCAGCTAAATAATCAAAGCCTAACGGTATCGAAATAGTCAGACTAGAGTAGCTAGTTATAACACTATGCGAAAGTTTAATAAAAAATGGGGAATAAAGATCTTCGCCTTACGGACGTAGCAGACAATAAAAAGCCGAAAAGGATTTCACGATATTCTAGCAGCCAAGAGTCTCGATCGCTTGAGGATCGGCTCGAAAAAATTAATCAGATCTCTCAAAAACAGTATAGAGCATACCTCAGTGGCAGCCCCTCTCTCATGAACTTTAGTGCGATTTGCGGAGAACTGAGTAACTATTGCTGATTCCCGGCGCTATTTTAGCGTGGAACTCATTCCTGATTGACAACCGTAAAGACACTCTGAAAACTCCCAAATCTGGTGTGAACACACTTCGATAACCGAATGTCCAGCCAGCGTAATCGGTACATGGGTAAGTTCAAGTTGCTTGATATTTGTGCTCTATTGACTGTCTTTGACCACTTATCCATTCCTCAAATGGACAAGGCTACTGCAGAGATCTAGACTACAACATTTCCTATTGATCACCAGTCCCCCCAGATTGGACCATAGCCCTATAGTTACCTCACTACATGAAAATTTCTTTATTGTCTCTGGTAGTTTTGGCCTCCTGGTGGGCACCTTCGGTCTTCTCTGTTCTCCGCTCCCATCTCCTGCTTCATGCTGCCGTGACCAAACAAAGCCCTTATATTTCGCATAGATCAAGATACGTGGAAGCCTACTGTGTGCCGCATTGTAGACATGGCCCCCCAAGTACAGAGTGTTTGGTAGTATTCTCAACGAGAGTCCAAGAGCCATGCACGGGTACCCCGGCCTGAAGTTTGTGCTTTTGGAACAGCATGCACCCATAATCTGTACTAGAGTCAGCCCCTTCGCCCCTTGATACCTTATACAGGGAGTCGATGATTCTACGGTCAAGTCTGAGGATCACTTTTCAATGTAAGTATCAGGCTGCGATTGACTTGGATAAGGCGGTAAGCTCTTCCTCTCTCATAGTCCAGGACAGTGCAATTACCCTAGCTTTTGGACGACGATGAGTGCCTTCGAGGCAAATGAGCGAGTGAGTCTATTCGGAGTTGCTATCCTGGGACGGGACGAGAGAAGTTGGTCATGCAACAAGCAAGGGAAAACGTAACATTGAGTGAGTCGACAAGCGAATGCGAAGGACAGTGCAGGTAGAGGGAGCTCGGGTCCACTGTGCGCCTTTAGAAGAGCAAATTGGAACCTAAAGGCGCGCATGAGCGATTTACTCGACTCTATCTATCATTCACGGTCAACTGGATAGAGGTGACGTCTTCGAAATCCTTACCTTTCATTGTAGACATCCTAACGAATGCAGTCAACTATACTATACCTATCGTCGATCCTGACCTTGCTCTTCTTGCCTCTTCAAATCTTGAACGTGGGGTCCGCTCTACCTTCGGACCAGGATGTGCCTGATGGCCAGGAGCGAGTTGGTGAGCGTGACAGCATCGGGAATTCGCTCATGCCATACATATCACCCACGACCCATGGTGGTGGCATCCCGCCCTCACCCGGCAACGCGGTTGATGGAAAAATGACTTCCAACTTGCGCATTGTCTACTACACCATGTCCATGTTCGTTCCATCGGCAGATGCAACTCACAGTCAGCCTCGAATGTACAAGCAAATGTACGCCACCGCCGTCAATTTGTCCACTTCAGTTCTGCCTTCGGTGCGTATCACCTTCACATACGGTGCTTTCACCCTAACATTGACGACCCTTGCGCGAGTAGTCCCGCTGGATGTCGTCATTGCGGTGTTGCAATCTATGATGGCAGGTCTGTCTGCTGTGGGGTTTGTAGCGTCTGTCTTACTGCCTTTGGTGTTGTGTGGATTGTGCTGGCTGCTGTCGAGCTTACGTGCGGTGTCAGACAGAGTATGAATGCGATGCTGGACGGAATGAATGTGAGATAGGAAGGGCTGGAGGCCTTCTTTGCGCTGGGCTGCGTCGACGTCATGGTGAAGAGGATGAAGACTTCTAGTGTAGTAAACGCAGATTGTAGAAATGGTCGATTGGTATGCAGGAGAAAAATCGACTCATGGATGCAGTTCAAGACGCATAAAGTAGTTCTGCAAACACTAGGCTGTTCTTTCGAGAATAGGAACAACCCGCGAATTTTGCTATAACAAACGCCTGATATCCAGAACAACAAAACCGGTGAACTCTATTAAGTAGAGAAGGTGCCGCGATTTACCGCTGGGTTGTATAGCATCCGCAACCCGGCTGACACCTCGTGCAGTGATTCTTCCTATTCCCAGGAACCCCACACCTTTCCTGGACATGAAAACCTGGCCTTCCTCCTCCATCGTCTTCATTTATATCCATAGATCCACGCAAGACGCACTCGCTTCCATCCATCAATCTCCCAACGTCTGCCCTCCACCATTCAGTCTGCTTGTATCTCCCGAGCTCTCTTGTTCTCAGCACAACGATCTTCTCACTCGGTACATCTCGACCTTCGTGCCATATCGTGAAGCCGTCGTCAAGATCTCCCAAGCGTGATCTGAAATCATCGAACAAAGTCTGCATAAACCCACCACGGTCCCAATACTCGTTCACCAAATCTCTGGTGCCGAAAACGATCTCCAATCGTTTCCACCCTTTCAATCCACACAAGGCCCTCAGCCATCTACTGGACTTTGGGAGATGATCGTGAACAGCTTCTGGAGAAGCGGTATAACGCCACCGCCGAGCGCCTTTTACAATCCAATCTTCCGCGTATATCAGCAGATCAAGTCCAAGCGCTTCTTCACCGAAGAGATATCCATTGTCTTTGCCGAGCGCCAAGAAATTTGTCAGGTGACCAGGATAGAGGGACTCGATAACTAAGGTTTTCAAGGCCGCTATCTGGAATGGACGGAGGCGTAGGGAAGACAAGAAGTTGACTTGGGGATCGTATTGGTTGCCGACATGATGGAGAGCGAGCGGGATGGTGCGGGTTTCGTAGTAGACCTGTCGATTCGTGGATAGGAGGGAGAGGTCGAGAGAATGACGGTAGGGAGGCTCGGGGGCGCAAACCTCTGGTGTGTTCAGCAGGGCGAGATAGAAGATGCTGCTGCGGATTTCGACGGGGAGTGTCAGGAGGGTTGGTGGAGGGTTCGTCATGGCTGATGGGGCAGGTCGTGGGTTGCGGAAGCTTGAATCGAATGCTTGCTGCTGTCTATGTCTCTTGCAGAATTGGGAAAGTCTCAAAGTCGTACGGTAGGCTACACGTTCTATGGTGGCTCGCGGGTGAAAGAAAACCCTGCACACCCTCAAAATCTGTAAATCTAACACAATTTGCCAACGAAAGGCCTATCAAGAAGATTTTGCTCTGAAATATACAGATACTAGCGTAAACAATAACTCCATGGCAAGTATTAGCTTGTGAAGAGGGTATTGAAGGTATTATTTCAGTTAGTAAAGGTAGAAGGATTGCTTGGTGTTGCAGGCATTTTTTGCCTCGATGTGGCAGCATCCGCCACAGCAGAAGTCCGATAGCCTCTAGGCTCCTTCAAGTCCCGAACCCCCAGGCTTAGCACAGAATCCGGGTAGCAGATGTGAAATCTTAGCGTGGCGCTAACGAATCCTCGGGTATAAATTAAGCCTCCATCCCACACTCTTATTTTTCCTCCTCATACTTACCTTGTGAGGAGCTGGGCGATCAACAAGGCCTTCGCTCATGATTTGAGCCCTGCATTGCACATCGCGGAGGCAAAAGTCATTGAGTTGCCTTCGGGCACCTCATTCGCGCAATTTTTGATGGTCTTCCTCACCTTAGAGGCTGCAAACTCTTTCATTGATGCTTCATGCCTCGTGCTGAGCTTTGAAGAAGGGATTTATATCTGCAAACAATAAGACCAGTATAGCAAGCAGGGTTGGTGTGCAGTTATGGAAGGATATGTTTCCATCCATGCGTTCTTGGTGTGGTAAAATGCCTACTATAGTCACTGTCCTCGTTGGGACCGGTACCAGCAAGGATGACTCGTAAGGTATTCACTTCAGACTATCCAGCGAGCTGCAGTCTTGACTGTGTAAAACTTGTTCAGCATAGTATAATCGTACGTCTCAGAACCACATACTATGCCTGTTTACACCTGCCATTCCCCCTGGGACAGAATCGAAACGTGTAGCTGTCAAGAAATCACAAGCCTGAGTCGTGTTTCAGCATCCAGTTGTTCGTAATCGAAGGACTACTTTGACTATCAAAAAGCAGAACCTGTGCTTTCGAAGCACGTGTTTGTAGAAACAAGATGTCTTCCATCTCCGGCCACTCAATTCTCATCATCGGCGGCTCCTCAGGCATCGGATCCGCGGTCGCAAAGCTAGAACAACCCTCGACGAGAACGTCCGCGTCGCCATTGCGTCCTCGAGTGAAAACAAGGTGAACAATGCCGTTGAAAGACTCAAGTCCGCATTCCCCAACGGTCAAGTAACGGGCCATGTTGCCAAACTCGGCGGAGACGACACCGAGTCCTGTCTCGAGCAGCCACTCACGCACGCCACTGCTGCCGATCCTCTCGACCACATCATCTAACTCACACAGCGGGTTCTCCCGTCGTGAAACCTTTCCACGAGGTCGATTTCACCTACCTCATTGAGGCGGCGCCACTTCCGTTGCCGACACCGCTGCTGATTGTAAACTTGGTACCGAAATCTGTCAAGAGTGACTACACCTCATTCCTGATCTTGACAGGTGGCCGGGTAGGGGAGAAGCCACTTGCAAACTGGTCCGTCTTCGCGCCATACGCCAGTGCCCTGTACGGGTTGACGCGCAACCTCGCCCTGGATATGAAGCCGGCAAGAGTGAATCTGGTGAGTCTGGGGGGCACTGATACCGAGCTCTGCGGTGAGAAGGGGGATCAGATGAGAGGGACGGTGGCGAAGAGTGCGTTTCTGGGTAAGGCGGGATCAGCAGAGGAAGTGGCGGAGGCCTATATCTATTTCATGAAAGATACAAACGCTATGGGATCGATGATTGGTACCAGTGGAGGGTCGCTTGTACAGTGATTGCCCTTTCACATTCGCTGTATGCCGTTGTTTATAGCTAATGTCTTCTATCTATGCAAAGCAATCGCAGAAGCTCGAGCGAGGGTGCCTCAAGCGGTGCGACTTCCACACAAAGCGCCTACCGCCGCTTGTCCTTCCTCCATCTTCGACTCTTCCCTTCCCTTCCCTCGCCCACAGGCTCTGCGCAGGTTTGCGCCGCCATCGGCGTATACTTTACCGTCTCATGACCGACTTGCTCAAGCCTCTCGCCCCTCTAGCTGCCACCTCAGCCAAAGAATCGCGGTTCACCTCGGCTTCGACGCGGTCACCTTCGATCGAGAGCCTCCCGCAGCGACTGCGCTCTTCCGTGTGGTGCTTGCCCATCGCTATCGCACCAAACCCGGCAGGTCACACCTATCCTCGGACTCTCCATCACAGTCCCCTTGACCCCCGACTACCGCTCTCTGTTGCGCTGCCTCTGGCGGTCTGGCGAGTGTCCTGGTCGTTAGTTGTTCGAGCAGAAAATCAGGCTATGACTTGTACTTGATCATGGATTCAGCCCGACACTCGCCATCTACTGGTATTGCCATTTCTTTGTCACGCCTTCATATTACTAACAAGTAAGGCGTGGCAAAGAACCTTGGAAAGATTCATGGAAGCCGCTTCGCAGCGCTTGAAAACAGTTGCTCTGTCCGCTTCATCTTCGAATCTGGCCGCCAGGGATGTCAGCATCATTATCCCCACCAATGGCACCGGGATCCAGTTTGTTGTCGGAGCATTGGCTTCCTGGCTAGCCATTGATCCATTGGAAGTCATCATGGTGACCATTGACAACCAGGTACAGCCTTTGAATGCGCTCATCGACAAGTCTCTCGAGGGTACAGAACACTCCAGAGCAATAGTGACAGTCCTCGTCCGATTTGCCGCGGGCAAGAGGAAACAAATGGCCCGTGATTTGGAGCGCGCAAAAGGTTCCATCACCGTCTTCGTCGACGACGACGTCTTCTGGCAGCCACTTCTCCTTCGACACGTCCTACCTAGCATGCTTTGAGAATCAGAGGTCGGTGGTGTTGAAACACGACAACGCGCGAATCTCACAGACGAAAAATCATTTAACACATCGTCGATATGGCAGAGGCTCGCCGATGGCCGGTTAGCCAGTCGCAACAGGAATCAAGCTGCAACGAACTACCTTGACAGGGAGTGACTTGCCTCTCCGGACGCGCAGCGGCATATCGGTCAGAGATTTTCAAATCTCCGATCTTTATAGAGAGCTTTACCCGGGACTTCTGGCTGGGAATATACCTTCTGTACGCGCTGGCTCCTTGCAAAAGGGTGGCAAATCACGATCCAGACGGCCTCGGAGGCAGAGGTTTATAATAGTCCTCGACTCACCCTTGTTTCTGGAACAGGTGTTGAGGTGGGCGAGAAACACGCAGATATTCTTTTCTATCAGGTGTCTTTTAGGCATCCCCGAGATATGGAGGTTCGTTGAACATTCAATCCAGACTCCCTAGTAGCGAAAGGAGACGGGATGCCTCTTTTAGATATAGGCTTACCAGGCCATGGGGTTTTTCAAGGCACCCTTCTGTGGCCACGATGATGATTAACGGGCTCCTACGACCGTTTCTGCTGGTTTGGCAGACTTGGCTGTTAGTCTCGTCCATTGCCAACAGTCCTTTGGCATTGTAAGTCAAGAGAAACTCAATGCCTAGAATGGTTAATCTACTGCTTAGGTCGTTGATGAAGATTTTACTTCAAAGGATCATGCCTATTGCCCTTTTGCTATCTGGTAGGCCGACAATGCCCATACCATCGGGCCAAAGATACCTCTAGTGTCATCCAACAATCAAACACAGTTCCTCACGGTCCTACCCAGTCCTATCATAATCTCTTCAAGGAACAATGGTTCTGTCGATTGATCTTCTTGATGTACTGCCTAATGCTAGTCATAGCTGGAAATACCATGTGGATTCCCTGCTACCGTGGGTCAATGTATAAGGTGTCCACTGCCCGGCTTTCAATAACAACCGAATTTGTGATATGGCTCGCTCTCAATTTGGTTTTCATCCAGGTCTTCACAATCTTAGTACTTTTTATTTCAAGACCCCAACCTAAGATAGAATCACGGTTGGGCGAGGATGTCACCGCATTCGCACACGCCGCGACCATGTAGAAAGCGGTGGAGCGAGATCGCTGTTTTCGACTCAGACGTAGCAGTAGTGATCGTGATCTCGTTCTTGTACGGGTCTTTGAACGTGGGGTAGCTAAGCGAGCTGCTGATCTGCAATGGGACAATACTAGTCGTAAAGGTGTGGATCACCAGGGGGTCTCCATGTTTGTTTTGGTGGGAAGCCTACAGGTAGCCGGGTAAACCTCGGTATTCAGACTTCTGTCACCCCTTGTGGATGGAGGAGATTACATCCGCAAGTGTTGGGTACTTGCAGGTAGTGTGCATAGCCAGTCTGACCATTTTTTGTATCTATCAACACATCCAAACAAAACTTGGCAAGGGTCCTCTACTCAGACTCATTGCGTGAGGTTACTGAGATCAGAAGGAAGTATCGAGAGTATCTGATGGCGACGGAGTATCCGATGACGACGGAAGGCACTAGGTCGGATCAAGGGCAGTGTGCTCGGCGTACGTACCTTAGGTACCATACACCCTCAAGGATTTAGTTAGTTCATAATGAACCATCATCACTGCTCAACATCCTCCCGCGCCGGTAGAGTACAAGGTCCACAACCTTTCATGCCAGCGACTTGATCACCAACGCTTTCATCATATTCCAGCAATGCCCTTGCGACCAGATGTATCCAACCAGAATGCAGAACTTTGCGGACATACACACGAGTCCAAAACCCATCAAAGAAGGTGAGAGAGAAGATGACAAGATCAGCGGCGTTTGACCGAAACAGTAGTGGAGGAGGATCGGTTAGACGACTGCGTCTTGGGTAGGCCGATGTTACCACAAGGTGGCTTGCTTGCTTTCTGCCTTCTTTGTTCATTATTTCGTAATTGTGACTGGACTTTCAGTATCCTGTCACAAGTTCCGTGTGAGTTGGACATTTCTGCAAGATCTCGTGATTAGGCTTCTGGAAGATGTTTCATGTCAAGTAAAGAGGGTCAACGAGCCCGAGAGCGCGCCGCGGGAAGCCCTAACACAATGTTTCACGCTTGAGAAGTACTCGTATCATCCAGAAGTGAGTTCTTTGATAGAGTGAGGACACCAATAGATTAACCGATATTCGGCTAAGTGGAAGGATTTATTGGTGTCCTCGCTCTATCAAAGAACTCATGCTGATTTCCCACACATACGAGATTACTGAAATCTCAACGCCGCCGAGATGTGCGTTGCATTCTCCGTCACCCTCGGTTTTCTCGCTCTTGATGACGGTAAGCCTTGACGCTCTTGGAGCAGCACATAGCGAGATTACTGAAATCTGAAACTCCCCTTGCAATGATCGAAGGCTGGCCTTGGACCGTTGGATTTGCGGAGATAGATTTCAAAAGGATGCATACCCCCAATCCTATCTTTTTTCTCTTGCATCGTCTCTGCCGAATCAACTTTGACGAACAATCCGCCACATACCTACCGGCTTGACCAATTGCAGTCATGCGCGCAACCATCTCAATTGCGTCGTCTTTCCCACTCCTCGCCAGCCTAGCCCAAGCCACCTGGCTGGTAAGTCTTCTTAGGCTTCCACCTCCGAATCTGCCCTTACTAAGAGCATATCCGCAGACCATGGTTGACAACGGAGGCTGCATGAACGTCGCACCCGAGAATCTAGACGGATGGAAAGGCGACCTCGACCCCTACGACCAATGGGAATACAAGAATGGCTCCCGCGTACCCTACACATCCGTATGCTCCGTTGTGGGCATTGACTACGACAACCCAAATCAACCCATCACATTGACACTGAACAACCCAATCAATCTCGGCGACCGCGGCCAAGCCACCCTTTCCACAATCTGGAAAAAGGTATACCCAGCACCGTCCTGGGCGTGCAGACCCTACTTCAACTGCCCTTATTCGGCACCCGGGTGCACGGCGAATTTCACGTGGGATCCTAAACTCCCGGTGGTGTATTTGAAAAATTTTACGAGCCCAACTGGTGTCGAGAACCCGAATATCGTGTGTCTCTGGTACGAAAATCGTACGTCTCTTCTCTCTGCCTTCTTGCAAGCTACCCCTCAACAAACAGCAACATCCCCAATGCCTTCCCATCGCATCAACACTCCATCATCTGACATCTGTTTGTTTGCAACAGAGACCACCATCATCACGACGGACGGACAATACCAATGCTGCGATTATGAGTCAGCGGCGCCCGTGCTACCCTTGCAGGTCAATCCATACTACAATGGTTGGGGCAATCAGTACACTGGGCCTTGGCCCTCTGTCCCCTGGTGGTGGATTAACCCTTTCGCTGCCTCCACTTAGCGATAACCAAGCCTGCTCTCGTCACGGCGCACAGCACCAACGCCGTGACGAGAACCCACGACGTCGATCAGTACCATGGCTGCAAGTATGATTTTAAATCGCCCTCGCTGCAGCTGCAGGTCAAAAATTCTCGCGTTCCTTGGGAGTTGGATTACATGGCCCTCTGCTCCGTGGTAGTGGCTAGAGTCTTTTGCCTCCTCTAGCTGATGATGACCAAATGACCAGCAATCATTCCTTCACAACAACTGCTCCTCCCAAAGTAGAAAAATCACAGCCCATCACCGTCAAACTTGAGCAGTACCATGCCATGATTCTCAAATATCATTGTACACCCTTCGGTTACGTACCGTTGCGGATTGCGCTTGGCATTTCCGTTTGGGCCTAGCGCACCTTGGCACTCAGTGTTTCCCACCGTCAGCTACAGGTAGACCTCATCATTCTAGATATATTGTTATCATACGTGCTTGCATCGATGAACATCATTCTCATCACATACACACTGCAATCCTCCTTCCAATACTCCCTTCAACCCAGCCCAGTCCAAGCACCTAGATTACCCTCTCACCACCCCACCCCATCACAAGCTTCAGGACATCAACATGAAGAATAATCGTAACTTCGTATACTCGACTCTCGATCGAAAGTAAAATCGAAGCGGTAAAAGCCTTCGAGAAAATCGTTTATATCATAGAACGTAAGAGATCAATATTCGAATCTGCCCGAGTATACTCCGTCCTTTAGACCAGTAGCGAACGACGCCTTTCCAACCCCAACCCAAAAAAAATCCTCATCACACTTTACCGTCAAAAATTTTTCCCCCATCAACATCACCCCCGGCATCCAATCGCCTCCACAAATTCAACATCCACCTCCACCTCCGAAACCATGGCCAAAACCGCGCGGCTCAAAACCTCCAACAAAGGTACCTCCCCCCCCCCCCCCCTTCCCTCCTCCCCTCCCTATTCCCCCTCCCCCCCCCCTCCTCCCCAACAAAACCCCCCCACACCCCACCCCACTAACAACAACCCCCCCAACAGCACCATCCCCCCACTCCCGCGCCTCCCGCCGCGCCCCCCCTCCCACCCCCTCTTCCACCCTCGCCCCCACCCCGCCCAAAACCCCGGCACCGCCCCCGTCCCGATCCGGCACCGTGCTCGCGCCCGGCCGCGTCGCGAAGGCGAAGGGGAACGGGAAGGGCAAGGTGCTGAAGCGGAAACAGAGGATGCGGGTCGAGAGGGGCAAGGGGAGGGCGGAGGCTGTGGGGGAGAAGAGGGAGAGGAGGGTTGGGATGGTGGGGATGGGGATGGGGAGGGGGATGGGGATAGGGAGGGGGAGGGGGAGGAATGTGAGTTTGGGGGGGTTTTTTTCTTTATAAGGTTGGGTGGGGGTGGGGGGGGGGTTTGATGGGTAGAGACTGACGGTTCATCGTGCGTAGGTTGATTGGGATGAGTTGAATGCGGAGATTGCGGGGAGGAAGGGGAAGGGGAAGGGGAAAAGGGAGGGTGAGGGTGTGGATATGGATGTGGATGTGGATGTCGATGGGGGAAAGGCGGGGTTGGAGGATAAGGCGAGGGGAAAGGATGGGATGAAGGCTGTGGAGGAGGAGGAGGAGGAGATACTGTGAGCTTTTACACGGAGACGTATGCATACGTGGTTGCGTGACCGGCTTTCGGGGGGCTACGATTCAAGGTCGCGGGCAAAAGTTGTTGGGATACCCGGGGAGCTATGGATAGACTAGATTTGCTACCGGTGGAGTTGAGGTTTCCTCGATCGTGCACCGTGCGGCGAGCGTCAGGCTGCCGGCAGGATCTAGGCGGACCGTCTCCCTCGAACTCGAATGTGCGTGGCCAAGGGGGGTGGACGGGTGATGCTGCATTCATAGACAGCCGAATGGATATGTTGGCTGGCTGGCGGGAACTTTGCCAAGCTGGGGTATATTGATCAGACTGTGCCAATGGGCTTCGGGGTCCACCTCCCTTGCCATTTCTGCCAGCCTCCAGGCTGCTCCTCCCCATCTCCTTCCACCTTCTCCCTTTGGTACCCTGCCTCATCCGGCAGAGCCGCGGTCGGCCCATGGCTTGCTGGTAGCGCCGGTGCTTGCTCCTCAAGGCCCTTCCAGTAATCCTCCCATAACCACGTCAACGCTCTCTGCGCCGCACTCCTCAAATTCGTCAAATTGGGCATATCTCCATGCGTAGCCTCGTGCCGTATATCGACGAACAAAGCAGGCAAGCCGATTTTCTGCGCTTGAGTGTACATGGAGACTTTGTACTTGGATTCCTGTTGCGAGTCGAGGAGGCCGGTTACGAAGCTGCTTTTGTTAGATTGGTTGGATGAAGCAAGCCAGGAGGAGGGGAAGAAGGCGAGACGCACCGAGAAATTGCTGTAATGTAAGAAGCCCTGATTGCGAACGCCGGCGTCTGCTCAATCGACTTTTCGTCGATCAAAACTGCTTCGGTGAGGAGACAGGTTGATTCGACGGCATGCGGGAGATTGCCTCGCAATTTCCAGGCCGACACCTGCATTCGACCCGTCATTTAGCTATCATTGATGCATTACAAGAGATGCCTACGTGATTGCAAGCTTTTTTCCTGGAGTTTGAATCTGAATCTGCCTGTTCACTACTTGCTGGTTGAGGAAAAAACCACTCTCGAACACTCAGTAGCTCGCTGTGGTTCCGCCATGGCGTCCAGATGATCTGAAGGCGCTCTGGCATTGGCCTTTATTTAAGAAAAAAGGTGCCGGAAAGAATGGTACGCGCTGTTGTGATTGCCAGAATCGTGAACTAGACGCGGGGTTCTCTTTGTGGCCTGACTGTAGCCTTTAGTGAGAGCTCGTCCATCATCATCATCATCATCATCATCCTCGAAGCTCTGACAGCCAAAGCGCGGGAACAGGGCACGATAGATGTACAGCGCGATAAGACTCAGGAGAAATTTAGGATTGCATAAAAGAATAAGAGCAATCTTAAAGTCGGCGTCCCAGCATTGGTTTCCAAAGACGATCCCAGTCTCGACACCTCATTGGGGTCATATTACAAGGAGAATTCATTCCCATCGAGAACGACAAAGGCTGACCGAGACATGATACTCGGTGAAGGAGGCTAATGCCTTCGGTTGTATTGCGCAGGCATCAAACCGTTACCGACGCACCTGTCCAAATTGGCAACAGAAGCACCCGATCCCCTACCTCAAACCTGTAGACTAGTCACAGTAACCTAAGGGTGCCTGCAAGACCTCGAACTAGCCACCCGGACGGAAAAATGGCAGGCTGTTTGTGGCAACCATGGATCCTTCGTCGCTCGTCGCACCCTTGCTTTGCTCTCTCTTCCTCTTTCAATAACAACGGCACCCTCCCAAAGACCGTCCAGCAAATCGCCCGTCGCGATATCAGCGTGGAAGAGGGAATGTTCGGTGGAGATGTCGGATCACCAAGGCAGCGATTTCATTGGAGCAGTGCTTTGGAGAAATGTCGTCTTGGTCGTGTCGTCCCTGAGGCCGAAAGAGGCCAGACAGCCGAGGATCTATTCCGGATGCAGCTTAGCGTATGATGGAAAGGAGGCTCTCGGATTACTCTAGTGAGTCCGATCGGGGAAACCTGGTAACAAGGCGGCATAAATCCCAGATACTTTTATGCAACTGCTCAATACGGTACAGCGAAAGCAATTTCAACGTCTCGATCAAGAAATTTAAAAGTTTCAAGTCTGTCATGGTGTGAATCTATTGATATTGGGTCCTATGCATGTAACTAGCATCATCCGTCCGAATTGGATAGATCATGGGGGTATCTTCGCATCTATGTACAGAAAGTCGAGCTCGTAATGCCACATCCGCCTCATGTGTGCCACCTTTCATGCCTGTGATCTACTTTGTCTCACATTCGTAGCTCTGCCTCGTATCTGTGTGGCGGATACCTGATCGCCACGTCTAGGTCCAGCCTTCTCCTCCTCTCATCCCTGTCATCAACACCATAAAAAGTTGCCCGTCACGGGATCCTGTGGCTTCGACTGGGCTTGGCCGAAGGCGAGGTAGTTGGTGTACTGGTCATCACCAGTGTACGCATCGTCGTCATTGGAGAAGAAGAAGGATTGATTCGACAGATCCCCATACGGAGGGTAGAAAGCCGTCTGCGCATGTTGTGGTGCCGAGGTCATGATCGGAAGATCCTCTTCCATCTCTTCTGCTTCGTCGGTCGAGCAGCTCCCCTCGTCGTCGTCGTCGTCGTCATCGTTTTCGTCCTCATCTTTGGGTGGCTGCCATGTCTCTTCAAGCTTGAGCCCTTTGCCCATTGAATCTCGATTCGGGTCGCCGCTGGTGCCGGATACGGAGTCGGGTACCTTGTCGTCGTAAAGACCGATGCCTGATAGCACTTTGTTTGCTCTCTTCGACACCTGAGGCGCGGCTTTGATGTTGAGACTCTGTCCAGGATTTGAGGACCATTGACAGAGGTCTGCCGAGGTTTGCGAATCTTGGAAATCGTGGGCAAAGAATGGTTGAGCTTCAGGCCACTGCGGTATTTGATAATTGGCAGGAGGATACGTATCCTGGTTTGATGACTGAGGCATGTAAGAATGTTGAAGTTGCTGGAACGCATCGTACGAGTAAGGATTGTATATCGACTCCGAGTGGTACAATGACTCCGGTCTGTAAACGGAGTCGGGCGCCGATGCATAATCTTCAATTCCGGTAGGTGAATGCTCGTCCATCGTGAGAGGCCTGCTGATGGGAATGCCGTAGCCCACAGCGAAAGCATTCTCAATTGACTGCTGAACGGAGGAAGCTGGTCGCCCACAGACTGCCAGGTTCTGCAGCCCTGCGATGGTATTCCCAAGACCTGGCTCACCGAGGTGGACTTGTGTGGCTGGCGTACTGATCATCTCTGACCCCGGGTGCCAGCTCATGGGCCTCTCCACTGGCATTGCCTGTCGAGAGCTGTAGTAGTTCCTCAAACTTTGCTCCTGTGTCTGATAGGGGCTACTTTGCGAGAGCGGTGGATACGTCCTTGCTGTGTTTGCCGTTGTCCTCCGACGCTGCACATTGTGTGGACTGTTCCCCGCACTGCTCTGCTTTGTGATTCTTGCTGGTGCCCTTTTGTTGCTGCCTGACGTGCTGCTCGAGTGCGTCGATAGGCGGCGGAGGAATTGAGATCTTGACGGGTAATTGGAGGCATCTTGGAGCATGACGCCGTAATCTGTGGAAGGCATGGGGAAGGTGGAAGCCATGGTGCTAGAGAGTGTTGCAACGAGTTGAGTTGATACTTCAGAAGGGCGGAAGGGCGACTCCGAAGGGGACTTTATGAGGTCAGTGATGTACTGTCAATGGTACATGGATGATCTGGTACCTTCTGCTATCGGTATGGTCTTTCAAAGACGGCGGTCATGATCATTACTGTGTTTTGGAAAAAGAAAGATGAAGAACTAGACAGGTGACAAGTGGAGGTAGAGGGAGACAGTGGAAGAGAAGGCAAGGAAACAGCCACAGCCGCCCCGTATATTATTACTGAGACTGACACAAATACGGAGCATCAGAATTGGGACAAGGCATGAGAAATAGGCCGACCCCACGGCAGGGTGATCAAGGGATAAGGCATTTAAGCGGATAGGACTCCGTAGAGTGATTTAGACAGATTGCCATGCAACGGGAATGCAGGCATGCATCCTCTTGTTTGAAGGGGTTTGGGAAGAAGGTTAGCCAACGCCAACGAAAGGGTTGGAGACGATCCTTGTCCATTCCTGCTTCCAATTCTGCATTGATGCGAAAGGCCATTTTAGGCTCGCGGCTGCACAGTCATCACGATTCCGAATTTTTTGATTGATGAGGATTGAGGGGGTTGAACAGTGAATGGTGGAAAGGGAGGGGGGGTGTTCAAACCAGTGTCTAGCCAATTTTTAGTATGGGCAAAAGAAAAAGGAGGACGAGTCGGAGCACTTTTTACTACCTACCTTACTACTGTAGAGTAGAGTAGAGTAGAGTAGAGTACTATTACTGTATTTTGCTACCCGCTACTTAGATGCTACCCGCTACTCACTTAGGTACTCGCTACTTACGTTGGTACTTGCTACTTGCTACTTGCTACTTGCTATTTTGCTAGCCTCAGTAAAAAGTAGGCGGCCGTTAGTGGCACACGCGAGGCACAACCCCGGTGATCAAGATCTGAACGGGGCTACGCAAAGCGGTCAAGCTAAGGTATGCACCTTAAAATATGCAGCTTACTTTTTGTGGGAAGAAGGAATTGCATTTGTGGGCTTCGGTGGGGTCACGCCGCCCTCGCGGATTGAAAAAAAATACGGTAGACTTGAAAAGGGCAAAAGGGTTAGCCCTGGTGGCCCCTAAAAAAACAAAGTTGGGAACCCTGGAACGTGTGACAGATAGGGCCCAACGCCCCGCAGAAGACTACGGCAAGGATAAGGCAAGGGCAAAATAACAACAATACCGGTAGTGGTAGTGGTAGTGGTAGTGGTAGTGGTAGTGGTAGTGATAATAATGTCAATCACTTCGAAACAAATCTCATCACCTGCGAGGTCATCTCGTTCAAGTGCCTCGCTTGCAGGTACCCTAACACCATCTGCGGTACGGGGTCCAACTGCTGACTACTGTTGTTCCGTCTGCGCCAGCCATGAAAGCCTCACCAATCAGCATCACAGGAAGTAGGTTAGAAGGGGGATCAAATGTCCGGAGGTCATGGTCTCATCATGTCGCCGGCAAAGTTCAAAGGTCACGCTGGCGATAACGTGTTCAAGTAGTACCTACGATCACGTATTCGTTTCATCACATTGCTACCGGTACCTCGGCCTTTGAACGAGAGGCTGCGAAGAATCTGCCAATCACGTACTTACCCGTTCCCTACAGCCTTAAAAGCACCTGGAGTCGTAGAAACGCTGCTGCTATTGGCTACCACCTGAACGTCTCGCCAAGGTACTCTGCCGCTAGTGGTGGGCATAGACTTCTCCGTCATGCACCAGCCTCAGGGATCAAACGGAAATTCGAACAAGGTGGCGTCGGCATTTTCATTTTAGCTCAACCATGAGTCAATAAGGCATTCTGGGCTGATGAAAGGAAATTCCAAAAAATCCTTCCGTACATACAACTAGGAACAGTCTGCAGATTCTCTAACCCCGCCGCAGAAAACATCTCAGCTTATCCCGCGCCTCAAGATAACTCTTCCTCAAACGGTCTCTTGCCCCGTATGAAGTCAATCTTGCGACAAGGAGCACGGACCACGGCGGTACGTCGAAGCACTGCTTGCAGCGGGCCACAATATCGATAAGTATGATTGTGCAGGCCGCGCATAAAACACTACGACTACATACCTACCCTACGTGGTCTCGACTGTAACAGGCTTCTGCGAGTCCAAGTCTATCAACGACCCCCTCCCAGCTTCATCGCTCCCGCTGATCGCCCTCGCGAAGGAATGCCATACGGTAACGCGCTGTGAACCCGAGTAATAAACATGTGCGCTATTTCAAAGCGGCCACGCTGTTAGTCTCACTTCGATACGATCATCGTGGATGCGTCATCCAACGCACACCCTCTCTTGCATTGAGGATTCGGTCTTGCGAAGCATGAGATGTTTACTGGTCTCATCACTACGGCCGTTCGCGCCCGGTCAAGAGATCTCTTATCCTGGTGCTGCTCACCGCATGATGCAGATTGTAGTGACGCCTATGTGCCAAAGTTACCAATCAGCCGTCTCATCCAGCATTTCCCCCATCGTTAGACCACCCTTTCTTCTATGGGAGAACGGCAACAAGGCACGGGTAGAAGTCTGTACCCGTACGAGAGCAAATTCGTTGCCTCCATCCAGGATGATGCAGTAGTGGTAGAGTAATCCTCCGAGACTAACAAATGAGTTGGGACCCTCGGACGCCTCGTGGTGACAGTTTCCGCTTCAAGTTGATGATACGAGGCCAGTAGTAGACCCAACTATACGAGCCTAACAACAGCAACTGCTCGGTCCATTAGCGATGTTCTCGAACTCACCGGCTACGGGCGGATGATCTTGAGACGTCACAGCAAAAGAGGAAACCTTCACTTGCTTTTAGGTTGCAGGGAAGAGCAAAGGCGAGTAAATGCTTGGGGCGCTACCATTGCCTGCTTAATTGGAGCTAGTGAATTTCGCCACCATGGTGAGTTGCTGCATATCAGAACGAGTCATCTCATTCTTGCATACAAACTACAGAAATGCATACTGCAATTTGCTGGGCAACAACGCTTTAGCGCAGCAAAAGGATCAGGCAGCTGAGGATGCGTGTTGGTCATCCTGACCGGGTACCAGCAAAAACAAGACCAGATCGGCGCTCACAGGATTGTATGATCCGATACTATCCTCGGCGCTTACAGATGCAAAAGGAATGAGGTTTCGTAATTGCACAGCCGAGGAGCATCTCACTTCAACCGTTTTTCAGATCGTACCGAATCGGATATGAATGGACATGTAAGAACCCGCTTGGTGGGAAATGTCGAAACGGGGGTGCTATCGTGAAACGAGCACCGATTCGTCCGGCACCAGCTAAACATCAGTGCTCGCAGCTTCACCCCACGGCATGCAATGCAAGACATCATCCCGCGCTGTTCAATGCGGGCTTGAGACTTCTTGTTTCTGATTCTTGCCACGATCTTCGTAAATATCGCCGACGGCGTGCAGCATCGAAACAAGTTACCCGACGCCGAATAGATCCGTTGTAGATTCTTCTTCAAGCGACAACCGAATATGCAGTCAGCATACCCTGCGTCAAACTGGCCTTCACTTCGTCGCTCGAACGTTTCGAAGTTTAGAAATTTCGAAATTGAATCGATGGATGTGAGGCGCGAGGGTGCGAGTCTTTTCTACGTATGAATGGTGGGGGAACGGCAGATCTTCGGGGGACTTGGAAACCTCGGAGGCAACTTTGGATAAATTCATGTTCTCAGTGAAAGGAGCGACAAGCTTGGCTCTCAGCGCAATCGCTCCCTCCGAGTACTCTCCAGGTGGTACGCCATTATGGATCGAGCAATGTCTGATGGTGCCCCTCCGCGACTCGATTTCACGACCTTGCCCGAGGCAAAACACCGTGGCGATGAAGTAGGTCGCGCATAGTCAGCGAATCATGGAGAAGCAAGCTAACAACTACGCGAAGAGCCATGGCGACTCCAGCGCCAGCGAGTCCGAGTACCAACATGCTCTTGAGGTAATCTTCATTCCTGTCCTTACGTCCGTCGCCCACACTGAAGTACCCAAGTAGGTAGTCTTCGATGCAGACAATGCCCACCGTCGCAGATCCTCCCTTGTCACCACAGAAGATCCCAACCTAGGAGGTCGCTCGGAATCAGCAGAGAGAAGAGAGAATACCGCATGCTTTGTCCATCATCTTCTCGAAAAACAGCGGCGATCCCGGAAATCAAATACCAACAGTCTGCAAAACATCAATGAAGATACGAAAGCGGACAAGGCAATCGTCACCAAAAATGAGCCGGCTACCCAGTCTCGAATGCTCACGAAGAGGCAGCTGGCTGATATGGCATATGGAGTCCGAGAATTGTCAAAGAGATTGGGCAGTGTGCGGCTAAGGTTGAAGGTCAAGACGGTATTTCTGTTGACGAAGGCGCATGACGAGTCGCTCATTGGGTACACAAGGGACATGGTGGAATGGCTGCTGTCAAAAGAGAGGGACACACCGTACATTGTGTATGGTTTCCGAGTACAAGGAAGGATATATTTTAGGCTTATGCTGTTTAGATACGTTGAAGACACTCTGGAACATAATCACAAGTTCGACGCAAAGAGCATCATCTCCGCAGACATATCAAGGGAAGGTCGCCTGAAGTATTGGAGTAACGAGCTTTGCGCACAGCACCCTCTTACATTTGACTTTGCTGTAACGGTATTGTACCCTGAAGTCCCTGCTAGATCCTATCTAACAAAGATCAAGCTCGGCGGAGATGGCACGCTCCTCTATGCCAGCTGGCTTTTCCAGAGAATTGTACCTCCGGTCCTGTCATTCTCATTGGGCTCTCTGGGTTTCCTGACCAAGTTCGATTATTCAGGCTTTCGAGAAACGCTGACCTCGGCTTTCAAAGACGGCGTGACCGTGAGTTTGCGTCTGCGGTTCGAGGGCACGGTCATGAGATCACAGACCAAAGGCCAGCACCGAGATCTGGTTGAGGAGCTGATAGGCGAAGAGGCCGAAAACGACTATACGCACAAGCCGGATGGCTCCTACGAGATCTTGAATGATATCGTGGTGGACAGAGGCCCTAATCCTAGTCAGTGACCACGAAATTCAAACTGCAGACTTTCGCTAATGCGTTGTCAGCGATGTCTTCCATTGAAATCTTCGGAGACGACGAGCATTTCACGACGGTCCAGGCAGACGGTGTCTGCGTAGCCACTCCGACAGGCTCCACTGCCTACAACCTCGCTGCTGGAGGATCTTTATGCCATCCTGAAAACCCTGTGATATTGGTGACTGCCATTTGCGCGCACACGCTGAATTTCAGACCTATCATACTACCTGACACGGTTGTGTTGCGTGTTGGCGTGCCCTACGACGCTCGGACTTCGTCCTGGGCTAGTTTTGATGGAAGAGAAAGGTATGATAGGAATCTGACTACTATCACCCTGGAAGGGACGCTCACGATGGACAGGATCGAGCTATGCCCTGGCGATTATGTGACCATATCCGCTTCGAGGTACCCATTCGCGAACGTGATGCAACAGGGCAGAAGGAATGAGGATTGGGTCAGCAGTATATCAGAGAAGCTGAACTGGAATTCGAGGCAAAAGCAGAAGAGCTTTCAAGAGTGGTCCAACGATCATGACTCAAAATCATAGATCTTCCGTGCTCAGGTGTTCGGTGTCTGGATACATTACTCGCACTGTGAGTGACACAGCGAAGCAACCTCGGCAAAGAACCAGCAAGCGCAAGGACAAACACTTGATTGATTAAAAGCCCATCCACAGGAACGAAAATCACATAGTTAGTATGAGTAGTTCGTAATTAAGGAATCGAGTACTGTAGTGTTGATGCCTCCTTGGCCTTCCTTTTGAACACACTCATTGCTCTCGTTCTGATTGGTTGAGAAGCGAGCCAATTGACACAGAGGTGGAGATAAGAAAATCACCCTTTTCCCCCTCCCAAATTCTGTTTCTCACCATCACCGCACGAGAAACCTTTGTCTTCCCCATTCAAGGCAAAAAGTATGCGAAGTATGCAGGACGAGTAGTGTTCGGTAGCATCGGCCCAATATGCCCATCAGCAGCCACGAATCAGAGTCTGAGAGTTCGTCACCGCAAGTTCAGACCCAAGGAAGTTAGAGAACCGACAGGCCGCGTTATTCCGCAGAAGGGCGTTGGCCGGCAAGCTTTTCTCAAGTCTCAACGACTGACCTTGCGCCGGGAAGTCTGGGAAGAAAAATGGCTAGTCTCCCCGTCAATCCAGGTCACGAGGGTCTCGTAGGAAAATCACACCTGTTGGGCCAGCGACCACGAGGTCAATCCCAGCCAATGCCTCATGCTGAGCCTGAGAGCGCTATCGAAAGGGACCAGAGGATCGGCTTGGTATGTAACGTTATTGGTTTTTATGTGGATGCACATATGCGACTCTGTACTTGCGCAGCCTACCAGAGACCATTTGACAGGCTGACGGAGCGCCACTAACTGCAGCAAAGAATAAGAGACTTCCTCAAAGTGAGGACAAGCTATGATGTCCTGCCCTTGAGCTTTCGCTTAATCATCTTTGACACTGCCCTCTTGGTCAAGAAGAGCCTCACTATCCTCATCCAGAATGGTAACATGCCTCCTGCAAGCCCAGAGTGTACCCAGTAAGGACGCTGAGCTCTGATAGGCATCGTCTCCGCGCCCCTTTGGGACTCCAAGACATCCTCTTTCGCAGGACTCTTGACTACTTCCGACTACCTCAATCTCATCCAATACTACTGGCAGAATCCTGAAGCTGTGAGCCGCATTGACCAATTCAAATTGAACAGCTTACGCGGTAAGTCGGAATATCAAGGCAACGCCAATCCACTACTAATATCACCGCAAGACATCGAGAGGGCCATTGGCGTCCAGCCTCTCGAGACTGTGTCCATACATCCCCAAAAGCCGCTGTACGAGGCGTGTCGGCGCATGCTTGAATCTCGGGCGCGGCGGATACCATTGGTCGACATCGACGATGAGACCAAACGTGCTATGGTAGTCAGTGTGGTGACTCAGTATCGGATTCTGAAGTTCGTTGCGGTCAACGTTTCAGAGACCCAATTGCTGCGTAAGCCGCTGAAGCACCTCAAGCTTGGCACGTACAAGAATCTTGAGACTGCCAAGATGGAAACGCCTGTTTTTGAGGTCATCCATCAGCTTGTTAACAGTGCGATATCCAGTGTGCCAATTCTGAACAGCGACGGTAATTTGATACATTCCTAGTGATGGGGGAAGCTAAAAGTTTGTAGGCGTTGTCACCAACGTATTCGAGGCTGTAGATGTCATCACGTTGATCAAAGATACGAACTACGACAATCTCAACCTCAATGTCGGCGAAGCCCTTCAGAAACGGCAAGAGGTTTGTAGGTTCCATATCTGAGTCAGTGTACCGTATTGACAATGTTGCAGGACTTTCCGGGAATCTATACGTGCTACATTGATGACCGTCTAGATACGATCTTTGACACGATACGAAAATCGCGGGTGCATCGCCTGGTTGTGGTAGATGAAGACAACCGGTTGATTGGGTTGTTGACCTTGAGTGATATCCTCGAGTACATACTTCTTGAAGGAGAAGGGGACGATAGCAAACAGCAATAAACGGAACGGCCGCGACTGCCCTGTGCGCATTTGCTTGGTGTTCTATATCCCCTGGGGCATGGGGAAAGTCCCATTACGGCGTCACGACATGGTAAATAGAAGCAACCTGGATAAATATGGGTGGAAGCAAAACATGATCGCTCACAGTAGCATTGAAAAGAATTGAAACCAAGCGCTATTGTCCCCTGGTGTTGTCATTGTGAAAACGTATTGACTTCACTCATCATTGGCAGGACCGCGCATTCACTTTTACCTACATCCAAAATTTTCACCCAGATCTCAATTTCACTTTCACTTGAACCTCGTAACTAGCAGGAACGTCCCAATCATCCCACCAATCGGCCATCATGGCTTTCATTAACGCGTCTCCCCTAGCTCTCATCATGCAGCATACATACAGACATCAATATGCAATACTCCAAGAGCTTTGCCTATTTTGCTCCCTCTGAGCAGCAGAGACAAGCTTCAACACAAACAAGAGCGCAACGCCGCTCATCGCTCGATACATTTGTCATACCCGGCCGCACAAGACTGCCATCCAGCAAAGCCAGCACCTTTGACCTTCAGGTTACGCAAGGGCTCCTCAACTCAAGCCTGCTCCAATCCCCAGAAAGGAACATGCCTTCTTCTGCCGAAAGCTTTGAGTGGTCGCCCGAAACTTCGGCTGGTGGGTGTATGCCACGAAGAGACCCTCTTTCAGGCCCGCATGGTCCATCACATCATAGAGTCAGGCCTAACG
Organism: Letharia columbiana; assembly: GCF_014066305.1. NCBI lineage: Eukaryota > Fungi > Ascomycota > Lecanoromycetes > Lecanorales > Parmeliaceae > Letharia > Letharia columbiana. The sequence goes on along the minus strand of NW_023501091.1, from coordinate 90,286 downwards.
TCGTGCGGAGACCGCCTCCTCGCTTTGGTGGTCGCGAAGTCATCATCGTTCCATCTCAACGTCCACGGCCTCATGTTCACCAACCATCGCCTCAACCTCTGGCGCCAACGTCCTCACAAGAGCATGCAAACGTGCAAACATACGATGGCGCCGATGAATCGATCACCGAGTCTCGCCTCACGAGCATGACCTGGAGCACTGTCAGTCATCGAGTTTTCTCAGACTGTTCTGGTAGCTCACGTACAATGGGGGCTTCATTTTACAGAGATGAGTACAACAAGTTGGCCGAAAAGCACGGACTACCTCGGCTAGAAGCAGAGCCAGATGGTACGTTGCACAGCCCCTCTGATCATGGCCCACATCTAAATGCTGACGTTCAAGGTGATATAGACGAGAACCACAGCCAAACAAAGACCACGACCAAGTCTCATCACCAGGGCTGGCTGGCACGTAAGCTGTTCCGACGATCATCTTCAACCTACACGCTCAAAGCCAAGACCACCTACAAGCCCATATCAAAGAAGAAGAGCTTTGCGGGAATCCCTGTTCTGTCAGACGATAGTCATAAGAATGTGCTGAAGGGCAAAAGTCTTGAAGAACTCAGCCGACTTGGAGGACTGAGCGTTTTCATACTTCCGCCCGACTTTGCTGTTGACAGGCTCACCCTTCCCACCTGTCTCTCAGCAACAGCTACGTACTTATATCAACATGGTGAGTCCTTTGTTCTGTCGTGAGAAGTCCGCAAAGCTGACTCAAGCAATGCGCAGGCTGTAACGCACCTGGTATATTCCGCGTGTCCGGTCAAACCACGATCGTCAACGCATTATATGACTTTTATGATCATCAATTCTCCAACGCAGACGCTGGAAGTCCTTCTAAGGTTGAACAGACTGTAGGATCAGGTCTCCTTCCCTCGCACATAGAGCACACAGTACCCGATGCCGCCTCGTTCTTCAAGAGAGTCCTCATTGACCTGCCAGGTGGTTTACTCGGCTCGGTCGAGCTCTTCGAAGCGCTTCGCAACGTCACGACCAATTTCGAGTATGATCCTGAACTTTCCGAATCTGACCTCGTAAGTCTCAGAGCCAAGATGATTGCGCTGGCAATCTCGAGCGTTGCTTCCGACTATCGCTTATATCTCATCCAAGCGGTCTTGGGTCTGGTGTCTTATCTTGGGAATGAAGCCGACAAACTACAAGCGGAGAACGCTTCCGTCGACTCAGACCAGGCCCCATCAGAGCTCATGACTTACAGGTCTCTAGGCGTTGTCTTGGGACCCTTATTACTCGGAAACTTGACTGATAGTGCAATTCACGGTAGCGGTGAAAGTCACGGTGGAGGTCCGCGCACATCGCTTGAGACGGACAGTGCAAAGAAGTTCCGGAAGCACAAGCGCAAGCATTCAGACATGAAATTGGACCAAAGTGCTACTCTAGCTGCATTTGTTGACCGAGCTAATCGCACTGCGATCGTCATGCAACAGCTGCTTTTGGTGTGGCCTGATGTCGTCAAGCAACTTCGGGATATCAATAAAACTGTCAACTCTTCTCTGAAATCTGGAAGCAAGCGGCGTCTCAAGAAGATGCCAAGTCACGCTGGTAGCAGGCTCACGATGAAAACGTCTGAAGAAGACATGAGGTTCCTTGACATTTTGCGCGGACGCACTCTGCCGGAAGAATTTCGAGGGGCTGTCAGAATGAAGAGCAACATACGAATGACAAGCAGGTCGCCGATGTCGCGGGGTGCAATTGGTCCATCCGAGGATGACGGCTCAAACAACACCTGGTTACCTGCAGCTAGCGAAGAGCATGGTAGTCCCAATCCTGGCCACACTAGGGTTGCTGAACGCGCTGCACGAGACAACGAATTCGCTGTTACTACCAAGCTACGGTCTGTGGAGGGGACGAACATGTCACTCGCGGACGACATCGGGCTCGATGTCGAGAATCGTACACATTCAGATGTTGCTATGGAGAAGATGGCGATGGGTACAATATTGCCACCCCTTCAAATCAAGCCTAGCCCTTCACGCAAAGGGTTTCTTCGCCTAGTAGATCCTGCTGTGGAGACACCACAAAGGACCCAGAATTCCAGCTCATCGAGCAAGACACCTGAAACGGCCCTGAGGGATGCGCCACCTGCGGAACATAGCCATGAGTCAGATGAATCCCGACTCCAGATATCCATGGGAAAGCCACTCCCGCCCATTGGAGACACCCAAAGGGCAGAGCTCTCCTTTTCATGCCCTGAGGGCGATGTCATTGACGCGACTTCAAAGCCATTTGCATGGAATGAGCGCCCCGATCCACCTCGCCGCAACACCTCATCAAGGAAATCGTCAAGGAACTCTTTCTCAAGCCGCAAACCCCGTCAGTCAGCAGAGCGGACCATCTTTCCGTCTCGCCAGTCGGGGCAGTGGCCTTCATCTCCAACCAAGCAAACAGATGAAAAAGCCATGTTTCCACCTCGTCAATCATCATTGACAATGGAAAAACATCTTGCACTGAAGCCTATCGAGACCTACTCTTCTCTAGCAGAATACAAGGCTAAGGCTGACACCTACATGTCTCCTCCAAAATTCAATGTCTCGCAGAAAGCAAGCGAAGCGCAACTAGATCAAATCGAAGTGCCTGATGGCGGCCCTAGATCCAACAAGGTCAGATTTCTTGCCCAAAGGTTCGCCGAGGCTTCCAGAGCCATGCGCAGCAGTAACGAGCGCGCAAAGGAGACGGCTATCCCTAGGATTTACGCTTTTGTCAACTCCGTACCCTCGCCTAAGTCTCCTATGCTTGGTCTCGATGATCCGTTCTTCTCTGCAGAGAGCAACAACGTATCAAAAGAATCCCTCATTCCCAAACCAGTCCATGACGTTGGCCGTAGTAGGGAATGCCGATCCCTTTCTCCACCGAAGCGAGCTGCACCGCAAATACATACTGCCAAGCGCAACTCAGGCTTCGGCATGATTACAGACCGGGATGCTGAGATCGTGCAAAAAAACACCATCTCCAACCCTCCAGCTTCACCTAGCCACGGCGAAGGAGAGACTTACGACGAAATGATCGTCAACTCTAATGGTATTGGATTCTCTAAGCAACCATTGACTCAACTCCTCGACGCCTACCACCACCAGCGTTCAGCCGAGTCGCTCCGTCGTCTACGCACATATCTCCAAGAATCACCACCAGAGATCCGCCGTGTCCACAACCGCACTATATCGTTTGCCGAGCTTGCTCGCCCTGTCTCTCCTTCTCGCCCCGACTCTCCATCTCTCAATATCTACGTTAACCCAAAAGATTCCCCTACTCGCTCCAACAGTTATCTAAATGCCAGTGAGGCCCTTAAACCTCTCGAGCGCCACGCCTCCCTCAACGCAACAATGTATGCCGAAATCTGCCGCCTTCAACGCCTTCTGCAGCAGGTGGGCGAAGAAAAGGAAGCAAAAGACCGTAGAATTGAAGCATTGGAAGAAGTTCAGGGTGGCAATCCCGTCGCCGCTGGAGTCAAAGCGAAAGGGAGCTTTGGGAAAGGCGGTTTGCATAACGAAGTTCGGAAGGCGAAGAGAGAATTGAGTCTTTGGAAAATGAGGGCTGAGTTGGCGGAGAGGAGGTTGTCGGGGTTGAAGCAGTTGTCTGATAGGTCGTGGGAGAGCGAGATGATGTATCCGGGCTATACAGAACCAACAGAGAGGCCTGAGTTTGTCAAGCAGGAGGATGGTGAAAAGCAGGCGGGTGGTGTCCGGGATATGCAGGGAGATAGCCCGGATTCTTGGAAGAGGCGAGCTATCGTCGCGGAAAGTCGAGTGGCTCAGATCAATGGATGGGAGAGCGCAGACATCAAGATCGACGTCCAGGAAGTGCAAGAAGAAAGTCCAGACTTTTGGAAGAGGAGGGCTATCATCGCCGAGAGTCAATTGGCTCAGGTTGCGCCGCTGATGGAGGAAGGACCGCACAGTGAGATGGTATGCACGACTCCTTCACCACTCACGGCAAAAGTATATGTAGCCGTTGAGACAGAGAGTGGAGAAAAGAAAGAGCGTACTTGGGATTTGCGTGGATCGGAGGATCGGAGTCTGAATATCAGTGAGTACAGTCAGAGCAACAGTGAGAAAGAGGCGGGAAGACGAACAAGTCCAGTGGAGAAGAGCCGTGGAAGCGATGACGGGAGTTCCGATTTTGCGAGTCCGTTGAACGGGTTCGGCTGAGCCGGCGCCAAAGCTGGTATGCATCGTTGGATGATGGACTTCACATCTGGCGAAGAATGGAGGCTTGGAAAGCTCGAGCTCTCATTCTGCGTCCACGTGGCCGAAAAGCGTGCACTGCAGGGGAAGCTTTCGGTACTTTAGGACAAACGCATGTTGGATGGCTTGGAGAGCGTCGTTTACTTTTCGCGTCGATTGGCGATGCACTGATACGGATGCGAAGGGGAGTGACGGACTTTGGCGTTGGTTCGTTACGGTCGTTGTGCAGGGCGTTGTGCAGGGCGTTGTGCAGGTCGTTGTGCAGGGCGTAGCGATAGCGAACAGTATTACAGGAAGGATTATAGAATGGGCGCCCATTATAGAATTCCATCAGGGTCCGCCGCACTATTACGAGTGAGTACGTACCTTTGGTGAGTACGTACCTTTGGTGAGTACGTACCTTTGGTGAGTACGTACCTTTGGCGTATAGGGGATTATTGACCGGTTCACCCAAGATGAAAAGTTCTCACTCTTTAATCGTGGAAGTGTGATTTATTCGTCTTGTAAAAATTGTAGCTCGCAGTTATAACTTATGCGTATTTCAAGATACGTTTCCTAACGAGCAACTGTTGAAAATATATAAAGGATTGATTGATTAGATAGCTATGAGAGTGCTAAGTAGACTACTTATATCTCTATCTACTATTATAATATAAGATAGCTTTAATATAGATACTATAGTAAATCTTAATATACTCTTATAATATAATATTATTAACCACACCTCTATGCTACGAAATAGCTCTTTAATAACTAATTATAATACGAGTATAGACTCGATCTTCTCTTTACGTAATACGAGTACGACTTAAGACCTAGTAACTAATATCGAAAGAATTAAATATCGACTTACTTAATAAAGAGATTGAATTTAATTTATCTTATAGTAGGCTTATTAATGATTTTAATATTAAATAATCTAGCTACTTCTTAGATACTAGTATAACTAATAAAGCTCTAGTTACTTCTTAGATACTAACTAATAGAAAGACTAATAAAGCTCTAGCTATTACTTAGATATAGGCTTAAAGTTTATAATTAAATAATCTCTACGTGCTTTAATCTCTTACTTAGATAGTAGCCGTAGTAGAATCTATACTAAAATAGTAATAATATTAGAAATAGAGAGAAAAAGTAATAATAGTAATAAAAGTTATCGAAGTTACTATAACTAAGCTAGACTTAATACTTAAAGATTAAATTAATAATTAATAACTACGTAATAATAGCGCGAGAGTCTTATAATCTATTAAAAATAATATAAAGAATTAATTAGAGAGTTTCAGACCACTTTTTTTAAGCGTGGAATTTTCAGATCGTGGGAAAATAAGCAATTTACCACCAACTGTTGGTGGCAAATCGCTTATTTTCCCACGATTTAAAAAATCCACGCTATTTATTAAAGGTATTCTAGGGTATCTTTAATAAAGAAAATCGGCCTATTTGATGAATTTCTCGTATCGATATTCTATATCTCTTAGTAAATCTATTTAATTAGAAGGCCTTTCTTCTTATTACTACTACTACTATTTATCTCCTATTACTATTACCTCTTATACGTCTACGTCTTTTCTATCGTTCTTTCTATCGTCCTTTCTACTACGCCGTCGCGAATATCTCTTCTTTCCCTCTTTAATATCGCGAAAGAAAGTCTTTATAAATAAAGCTCTTAGAACGCTTCGAGCTTTCGCTATTAAATAAATAAAGTAAGATATCGATCTTATAATATAATAATTCTATAGTCGTAATTGTTACGAGCGTACCCTTAACATACCTCTCAGCCCTATGGCTAGCGGGCCTTGGCGGAGGCATCTCCTACTATATCATGCCTCCTTCCTACATACATAGTTCGGTAGCCTTATTATCCTATTCTACCTCACCCATACTGGTATCGCACCTATGCTGGTCCTGACATTATAATAAGGCTCCTTCGTATACCCGGCGAAGAGAAATGCAATCGGACACACTCCATTCGAATTAGCGGACGAATTCAAAGAAATGCGCTGGCAGGGGCTTTGGCAAGAAACCAAGTTGAGCCATCGTATCCCTGGGTAAGCCCACCAGACGGGTAACTCGATTCCAAAGAGCCTAACGGGACAGCGGAACGGCCTCGCCAGAACAGTGGGCGAGGGATAAATAAGGCACAGGGACTATTCGTACGACTAGCGAATTGATAATAGAAAGAAATCGTCACAAACCCCACACACACAGTGAGCCTGCTACAAAGGCAGCAAACGTACGACCTCTTTACTGAGCATGTCGACAACACCATAGTGAGCCTGCTACAACGGCGACGGGAACAGCCCCGAAACGACACATATCGACCTCTTCACTGAGCATGTCGACAACACACATAGTGAAGCCTGCTACCAAATGGCATGTCGGCATTTACATAGTGAGCCTGCTACCAAATGGCATTCAACACATTCAAATTCTTATCACCTACCTTCCTACCAAACCCTACGAATCGACGAGATGGAACGGAGGATGGATTTTTGATGGCAAGAGCATGGGAGACACAGGGCAAATCTACAGTGAAGCTCCCAGGCCAGGCTGCCAACAGGTGTTGGGGGGGATTTACGACACATGCATGCGTTGGATTTTCTTCAATTCTACCGAAGGACTATGGCAAGAAGACTGGGCAAGGAGAAGAATTCGGAGAATCTTGCTGGTACGCAGGCAAGATGTGGCTACATCTCCAGGATCTCTGAAGGACAATGCAGGCATGGCACAGTCAAGACCAGCATGCGGCCCGGCAATACCGCTACACCTCGGCAAATCTTCTCCGGTCGAGGCCTACACGGGCTATGGATGTTTGGAGACACAGGGCAAGCGATGGGCGTGCATCTCCGGTCTACCAGCCATGGGGGCCATGGCTATTGAGAGGGGGGGGTAGTGTTACGAGCGTACCCTTGACACACCACTCAGCCCTATGGCTAGCGGGCCTTGGCGGAGGCATCTCCTACTATATCATGCCTCCTTCCTACATACATAGTTCGGTAGCCTTATTATCCTATTCTACCTCACCCATACTGGTATCGCACCTATGCTGGTCCTGACAGTAATAAGAAAGAAGTCGTAGTTAACTATAAGATATAGATAATAAGTATATATACGAATATAGCGGGAAGAATACTTAAAGATACGAGATTAATTAATAAGCTATTAATAATAAGAAAGAAGATCTCTAATAAAATAGATATTATAATTAAGAACTATAAGAATATAAGAATAAAGGCCGAAGGGTCTAGCTAAGATATTAATACTAATACTTATAAGACGTATAATTTAAATAGCCCGTATAGTACTATAGTAGAAAACTTTATTCTTAAGAAGTATTTATAATTCTATAACTTCGAAGGCGTCTATAACGATTATCCCGGCGTTAATTCTTTAATTATTATTAAATCTAGATAATCTCTACGGCGTAATAAATAGACTATCGAGGAGACGAATCTAGATAAATTTAATAATAAAGATATAGAGGGTAATATTAATAAGAAAGCGTTAGAAGAATATAAAAAATCTATAATTAAGAAAGAGAAAGAGATTAATAAAGCGGAAGACTCGGACTTTAAATATTTAGCTTATTCTTTAGCTATAACGACTTTAGATAAGATAAAGATAGCGGAGTAGGTAATTAAGAAGATTATTCTTCCTCCTCTTTTAGTTTTAGATATCGATCTCTACGATATTCTTAATAAGTCTTCTTCGAAGCCTCTTACTTAGCTATCTAAAACGCCCATCTTATATCGCTCTAAGATAGCCTTAGTTAAAACCGTAGAGTAGTCTTTCGTAAAGATATTCGAATAAGTCTCTACGTAAGCTCTTAAAGCTTTTAAAGCTCTTAAAGCGAAAGATAAATTAGATATTCTAAAGAGAGTTAAACGGCTAGTTATATCGAAAGACTCGAATAGCGATAATATTGAGAAGTCTCGCCGTAGTCGCTAAAAACCTAATAAAGAACGAATAATTATAGCGGAATCGATATTCGAATAAGCGAAGATAAATAACTCTCATTAAAGAGAGCTTATTAAAGATGAAAGAGAGGATCGCTATTAGTAATTTAAGCTTAAAAGATAGTAGCGTAATCTTTATTATATCTCTAAAATAGCTCGCTCTAAAGTCCTTATTAATAAAAATAAGAAGAGAGTATTATATCTTTAATATAAAATACGAAAGTATAAAGAATAATAGCGAGGATATAATATTTTTAGATCCTCGAATAATAATTAAATATAGAGTTAAATAATAGTTTTAAAAATACTTACGAAGAGACGTAAAGTTGAATATATATATAGCACTCTACTTAAGTTAATTTAATAGTAATTTTATACTATATTACGCTCTAAGATTATAATATTTCTTATAAATATTTAATTATCTCCTTCTACTATTCGTTTAAAAAAATATAAGATTTATATAAAGTATAGTCGAAGAAGAAAATACTTACGGAGAAGATTTTCTTCTTCGTAAAGTATAAAAAAATAGTGTTATAAAATATCGTAAGTATTCTATTAAGAATAAGTGTATTTTATACGTTAAATGCACTCGCGCTAAGTCTAATACTAAAATTCTATATTAATTTATCGCGCTATATCTTTTAAAAAGAATTAAATATCGTTATTTACGACCGTATCTCTACCTCCACTTTAATTTCCTTACTATATAAAAAAAAATATAATTAAGACGTCTTTTTAAGAACTATAACTCTTATTATCTTTCTCTTATTATATTTCTAATATCGCTATAGCGATATAAGACTAATAAGTTTATTATTATATTTATCGTCGTTATCGTCTTCGACTTATTATTCTTCTTCTTTATTCTAAATATTATTAAGATTTAATAGAATATTATAAAGAATAACGTAGGTAGTAATTTATATATACGTATATTCGTATTACTTATTAGTATTTAAGATTAATCTTAGCCCGATAAGACTCTTTTATCTCCTCTTTTAAGAATATCGAATATATATTCGATATCGATTCTTATACTGGAAAGTCGTCTATTAAATATTTAAATTCTTCTTTATCTCGTATATAAAGCTTTATATAGCGGAACTAAGTACTCTATACTAGAGTATATATTATTAACGAGTATATACTATCTTACTAAGAAGTAAGCTTTTAAGTCTTAATATAGTCGAGTATAACTTTATACTCTTATATTATAAGTAATATTTAAAAAGTCGATAAGTATATAGATAAATCTCTTCGACGAGTTATATATATCGTAAAGATCGATAATATATCTCTTCTTTTTATTAAAGAAATTTTTATTATTAAATACGTCTTTAGATTTATATAATAGTACGATATTTATTTTATCCGCCTTTTCTATTACTTCGAGAAAGTCTTTTCTATTATTATTTACTATACTCTTATATCGTCGCTCTATCTTAGAGAATCATCGAATATACTATTCTTATAGCTGAAATAGAGCTACTATAACTCGTCTCGTATAATTATTTATATATTTCTTTAAGACGCTTTATTAACTAATTAAGAAACGATAATTACTTACGCTTTTATTATATTCTAGCTTCTATAATACGATCTTAAGTTATATCTTAATTAAAGCTTATTAATAAGAGAAGTTATTATAAAATATAGGATTATAAGAGATAAGTTAAAGAATATACTAAAAACTCTTAGAATTTATATAGGTAAAGACTCGCTATCGAGCGTCGTTATATTAAGAAAGAATATAACTCGCCTAGTCTAATTTAGATATAAAGAGTCGTGGCTTTATATAACGCTACTCTATAAATACTTCGTAAATTATCAGCTATCTTCTCGTTATATAATATCTAGAACCGCGTCTTATATAACTAATAAGAAAGAGATTAAATAGCTTACGTCTATATATTTTCTTTTTCGATAAACGAGGTATAGCCGTATAAGAATTTAGGGTAGAAAGGATTAGGTATAAGGAAGATTATACGGTTTTCTCGAGTAATAACTAAGCGGTTTTATTATAAATTTATTAAAGAAGCCTATTTAATAGTGGGGGTATTTAGACTAATCTAGATAATTCCATTTTTCCATAGCTGAAAGTCTGAATATTCCACTATTCCACAGCAAAAAAAAAAGTGGTCTGAAACTCCCTATTGATTGATTAGGTAGCTATGAGAGTGCTGAGTGGGCTACTTATACCCCTATTTGCCACCATATGGGGTAGCTTCAACACAGGTGCTGCAGCAAATCTCAACAGCAACCACCCTTTCGCTTCGATAGACATCATCTCTCCTAATGGATAGGGTTGATGGAATTTTATTAGGGACCGCCGCACCATTACGGGTACGTATCTTTGGCGTACAGGGGATCATCGACCGTTTTTATCCCGAAACAAAATCTCCTTACTCTTCAATCGTAGAAGCGTGATTTACTCGCCTTATAAAAATTGTAGCTCGCAGCTATAACTTATACGTATTTTCAAGATATGTTTTCTAACGAGTAATTACCCTTTTACTTCGATGGATGTCATCTCTTCTTCTAAGCCCTATTCGAGAAATTATCTCCCTCCTAACAGCCCTTCACTTCGATGGATATTATCTCCCCTGGCGGACGGGGTTGACAGAGCCACTGCCACTACCGTCTTCGAATGATGCTTCGCCAGAGCTCTGAACTGCCTTGGGTGGTGCGTGCGTGCGTGTGGGTGGGTCGAAACGGGGAGTAAGCGTCTGTAGGCGGAGGGTGGGTTGTGGTTTGTGTCCTTCTTGGGAGGTGGGAAGGAGGGCTGGGAGAGAGAAGGGGGGGGGGTGTTGGGTGTTGGGTGGTTGATGGATGGGAAGGAAAGGAAGGGAAGGGGAGGGATGGGACACATTAGACGGGATTGGATGGAGTGGAGGTTGGGGGGAGGGGGAGGGATGGAAGAGGGATGGAACACATTAAAATTCTAGATTCGGGTTCCTGGTAGTTCCATCCGTTCGTGCCACTGCGCGATCAAATCGGGAAGGGCAAAAGAAACCTGTTCGTCACGCGGGGATGTGCTGGGATTTCTGTTCATTGGAGTTTCTTGTAGGAGCTGAGCCATTTTTGTTGATTGGCTGGAGTCGAGCGGCGGTTGATTGATTGATTGTTTGGTTTTTGAAAGGGGGGGGGGTTTTCAAAAAATATTCCCCTAGAATATAGGACAAGATAGGGTCATTTGCTTCGCCCTTCGGGGCTGTGGTATAAAATCCCTTCATTGGGGTTTTCGTAGGGTATGACCACAATGAAGTGATCCGCGGTTTTCACAGACCGACGGTCTGAGGTTGTTGGCCCCAGCCTGAGCTTTTTGCCCCTTGGTCACGGGTTCGATCCAGGTCCAGGATCTTTTTTTTCTTTCAGATAGTAGTTAGTGCTTGCTAATATTTGCTCAACTTTGGCGAGTTCACTTTCAACGCGTTTGAGACCCCAGCAGAGACTGTCATGCTCTCTCTAAGAAGCCCCACAACTGAAGTGGGGGACCTTAGGTAGGCGGCTCGACCACAAATCAACATTGGGGGCAGGACACGGTCATTTGTGCGAAAGATGTGCGATTTGGCTCAAGGGAGCTTATGTGCAAGCATCATGTTTTCTCGTCTATCGTGCCTGACTAGCCGTACGCCTCAAGCATCGATCCAGCATCATTTTCCTTGGTATGCCTCCACTACTCTTTCATCCAACCCCCCCCACGCATCCACCGTACAACCCTCATTGCTCCATTGACCTATCGGTGCTGCAGGTCCAACGCGTTAGCTATATCTCCTATTGGTCCCCGCTCCGTCCAGGCTCGCGGTGTGGGTCATGAACTCTCTTACTTTTGTGAACCCGATATCCGAAGACTTTTCCCTGAAGCACTGACGGCAGATGTTCAAGCCGTACTTGCGAATAAGACCGGCGGGGTGGGTGCAGATACGGCTAACACGGCCATATTATCAGCATCTGCTTCTCGCGTAGGGACTCTGTGTCAAGACATTTGAAGGCGCGATCTGTCTGCGCTCGAGATGGCACCGACGAGCTGAGTACAGGTAGGGGGAGAACGAGGGAGGCAGTGGAAGAGACCGTACCAAGAGCGAGCCCCTTTCCCATATCCGCGAGGTCTTGAGTACCAGACTGATTCGTGAGACATGATTGCGGTGCGCGCTTGGCAGTAGCGGAGGATTAAGGTGTTGTCTGTAGGCCTACACGGAGTCAGCAAGGTTTGCCCACGGTCTCGAATGTCAGCGATAGGAGGAGAGAACGGTCTCACTGTGTTGGCGGCGCCGAATAAGTTCTTGAAGTCGGTGATGCGAAGATCTGAGGTTGCTGTCGGGAAATGTGTGGGACGCCAAGACCTTCGACGGAAGCGAGGGACTAATGTGATTTAGCGCGACGGGGTTTTATCTACCGCGCTGAAATTCTCTTCGACTTCGCTTCATCGTGCCCTGTCACAGATATATGTACGTTGCCCCTAATATATCTGTCAACAATCCTAGACGGTAGCACTCTCCTCCGGAACCTTGCTATCGACGTCTATCATGCCCTTTCATTTCTAATGCATGGCTCTTCGGTGCGCGACGGACGCCCAAGACTGTTAAGATCATGGAGGAAGTGGCTCAAATTTCAAACCAAAAAGCGGTGCCTGTCTTTAGGTGGGAGGGCTTCCGGACCCTGATACCCATATGATCCTCATCCCCTCCGTGTGTCTCATTCCATCGCATTGGCTTATGGGCCCAAATTCTATGGGGATCATGATTGTTTTCATATGTCTCATGTCGTACCATCTCTCTCAACGCTTCTAAGATAGCTAGAACCTGCCATCACCACCTTACAGGATGCGCAGGCGTGGACAGTGAAGCAAAATTGAAACCCATCTTGCTTGCAAGACTCCTCCGGCCCCCGCTCGGCCCTTCAATGGATTCGACGCCTTGCTTTTTGCTTGGTAGAGGGGAGTTGGAGGAAACATGTTGTTACAATCGTACGAGATCCGCGAGTGAGAGGGGACAGTTTAAGTGGATGAGTGGGTGCCTGGGAAATGTCAGCTAAGCGGTGGTCTAGAGCGGGAGATGTTAAGAGGTGTATACCTTTGAGGAGAGAAGTCTCGTCGCTGGTGGCGCCAGCGGGTCGCTGTTTGCTGTCTTCGCTGGCGGAAGAGTCCTTCCATACGCGATCCGCATCTGCATTATGGTTGTCAGCGTACACAATCACCCAAGTCTCGCATATCCCCCGTACCCTCATGAACCTCTGGCTCTTCAATATACGCCCTCTTGTCCCTCTTTTGCTTGCTCGAGACCTTGAACCTGCTATCCCTCTCTCCAATCAACTCACTCAACCCCTCCTGCTGTCCCTCACCCGTGAAACTCATCATCAACTCCGGCCCTCCCAACGGCAACTTGTCCCCTCTATCCACCTGCCAGAAATGATACGTCTTCCCATACAACCCCACCACATCCTCCATCTCCTTGGTCTCTGCCTCCTCCCATATTCCCGTTGGCAATCCTTCCGGGCCCGGCATGATCAGCATACCGCTTTTGACCTCGAAGACGTGAGAGTGCCAGAGCTTGCGCTCGGACTGTGACAGGGTCTTATAGAGGGTGGCTGAGATCATGTATTCGACGCCAATAAGACGGGCGTTGGGCGCAGGGGTATCGTAGATGAGGCATTGGCGGACGTCTGTGGGCCGATATGTCAGCAATGTGCGAAGCTGGGAGACATGAAGAATGAGAAGTAAAGATCGATGCTTACCTTCATTCAGATGCGAGCAGTAGTGGTTTGCCTCAACGCAACGTTGAGGGTCAGAGGCGTAGACATGGAAGGCATTAAGATGGGCGCATATAGCTTTGATGGGGCCGAAACTCTGACGAGGCGCGAATTGTTAGTGGGTAAGATCTCTCTAGAGTGACAGAATGTCGAGACCTGTCCGGCTGCCGCCCCTGTCTCTAGCACTTGGCTCTTCGTCGTGATTGGATTCCCTTGGGCGTCGTTCGTGACGTTCTCCGTTGCACTCATGACGAAGATGATGACGCGATTTTCTGGATTGCTAAGATATTGCTGGCGAACCTTTGTGAGCAAACAAGAGCGACTTTGAAAATCACAATCGAGTGAGTTTTGGCTTGTTGATTGTCCTAGTCCAGGTGTTGTGCATCTGTGGAAAGTATATGAAAATTGGGAATGAACTGATCAAGCAAAAGAGCGAGACATCCAAGGACTGCAGAGCTGCCCAAAACGAACTGACGTCATGAGGGGTTAATATACACATTGCAAGTCTCAGAAGAATATTCCGAGGATCTCTATGAGGTTTTGAGTGTGATAGTACACAAACCCGCTAATGTTGAATATTACAAGTTCGCTTTTTCTGGCGCAGGCCTATCCATCGATACCAAATCAGTCATATACCCAAATTCGGAGAAACGCAGACCAATTGAGTTTTACTGTATTCACATGCTGTTCTTCATCTCCCTAAGCGCCTCCATGACATCGACAGCATCTGTTTTGCCTGTTGCTTTCTGAACGGTTGGATCCTGTGGCAGATTAGCACAGATTCATTGCCTTCATGCCCAAAGGCAACCGCTCACATTTAATTTCATGAAAACATTATATTCCTTTTCCTGATCAGCCTTCGGTATGTAGTAAGCAAGGACCCTGAATCCTACCTTCTCATCCCCAATCGTAAACTTTCCCTGCGTCTGCTCGTTGTTCTCTGCAAAGGTCTGCAGTTTCTTCACGGGCTCTGTTTGCAGCACGCTAGCCAAGAACTTGACGTTCTGCTTTGTGTATTCGTGGCCAGGCTACTCGATCAGCATCCCAGCCTTTGGTTCCATAACTCGCGAATACTCACATAGACCTTAGTATCATTCGGCAGCGCCGACAGCGTCTTGTTCAGCGCCGTATGCATCTCAGCTGGGGTACCCTCGAAGAATCTTCCGCACCCTAGACACCATTCATCAATATCGCGTTCAGTCCCATCTCAAGCCTGGAATTTACCAACCTCCGATAAACAATGTATCTCCAGTGAAAACCACCTTCTCTGAATCGTCTTCCATGAACCAGCAAATGCTGTCTTGTGTATGGCATGGCGTATGTAAAGCCTTGACTGTGATTCCGGAACCGATCTTGAAGGTCTCGTCGTGTTTGGGTGTCCGAGTGACTGCTTCACAGTCTTTGCCGCCGATGACGGGGAGGTCTTTGAAATGAGCGAGCTAACCGGAGTCGTAAGTAATGGATTGTAGCTATTCAGATGAAACGCCGACCATCTTCTTGTTTCCTCCAGCATGGTCCCAGTGGCTGTGGCATGTGTATAAGTATCTTCGTTGGCTTACTGGGTTGAGCCGGGCTCACTGATGAGTATTCACTATCGCAGTCAGGTTGATCTTCCCAGCATCAACCTGTTCCTTGACTACAGGAGCTACCCTGCAAGAATTTGTCAGACAATGGCCCCATGGCTTCCCTAGGACCGAACACACTCCGGCGGATTCGCTGGATCAATGATAACGGCATCATTCGTCTTGTCGTCTCTCACAAGATAGGCGTAATTGTTGCTAGATCCAGTCCCTAGAAGACCAATGTACTTTAGTCAAGTTCAATTCAGGAGGTAATGCTCCAGCCGTTCATCTTACACATGGGTATCGATTGGATATGCATCGCGCGTGTGACGGCAAGCTTCGAGCAAAGTCAGCATGGGTCCATCAGCAGGGATGCACGGAAATAATGTACACTAGCTGCTAGAGTTTTCAACGGCTTAGCAAAAGAAGGTCGAGTCAACGCGATGACATACATTGATAGATAGATGCAAGAGTACCTGAGACTCGATGTCATTACGTCGATGTAACCAATGGGGAAGCTTTGCCGAGAGCTGCTTGAGCCCCACGAGCCCCACATCTTCCCCGCATTCGAGAGACAAATGGCCCGCCATGGCTTGAAGGAAGAGACATTTTGCTGCCTCATGCCTCCCGTTTTCTCTCCATACTCTCCTTCTCATAGCGGCTATCCATACTGGCTCTCATAAACATGTCTGGTATGTCGGGAACGGGGCTGTAGCACATCTCTTTCCCAATTGCCCTGGTGCTGACATCTCGCCCCAGCAGCAAAGCACTACCTCACCGATCCCACCCATGCCGTACTTTCCTCCCTCCGTTCCCTCACCCTGACAAATCCATCTCTGCTGCTCGACACTCCCAACAAAATTGTGTACCGTAACCCCTCTTCTCTCTCCCAACCTCACAACGTTTCCGTCGTTTGCGGCGGTGGTTCTGGCCATGAACCCGGATTCGCTGGCTTCGTAGGCGACGGTCTCCTCACTGCTTGCGTCGCCGGCACCATTTTTGCTTCTCCAGGCGCTGAACAAGTGAGAACGTGCTTGCAGCATAGGCTGCCGCCGGAGAGCAAAGGTGTGCTTGTGATCGCGACGAATTATACAGGTGATGTGCTGAACTTCGGCATGGGGGTTGAAAAGGCGCGGGCGTTGGGGAGGAAGGTAGAAATGGTAGTCGTAGGGGATGATGTGGGCGTCGGGCGCGCAAAAGGGGGTAAGGTTGGCCGAAGAGGTTTGTCAGGAACGGCGTTGGTGGTGAAGATCTGCGGCGCGTTAGCTGAGCGGGGTGTTGGGCTGGAGGATTGTGCGAGGGTGGGAAGGCTGGTGGTCCATAACCTGGTCAGTCTGGGAGCTAGTTTGAGCAGGGTGCATGTGCCCGGACATGGCATCGAAGAAGCAAGGGAAGAAGAAGAGAGATTGGGACCAGGCCTGGTAGAGATTGGGATGGGAATACACAATGAACCTGGATGCGAGAAAGTCAAAACAGATTTGCCAGGCTTGGTGAAGATCATGCTCAGCCAAATGCTCGATCAAAGCGACAAAAACCGGGCATATGTGAGAATGATTAAGACCGATGAGACAGTATTGCTGATCAACAACTTTGGTGGAGTGAGCAACTTGGAACTTGGCGCCATCACAGCCGAAGTCACGACACAGCTGGAGAATAAATATGAATTGAAGCCCCGGAGAATAATATCGGGAACGCTTTTTGGAAGCCTGGATGGACCTGGCTTCATTGTTTCCGTTCTCAGATTGGCGGACACAGGCCTTGGCACAGGTAAGTCGTTACTCGACCTTATAGACGCACCCGTAAATGCGATAGGGTGGCCGAGGTGCGTGACAGGGGATACGTGGGAGAAGACCTATAAGCCGGCACCAGAGAAGACCGAAGAAGAGGAAGATGAGACAGAGCCAAGCAATCTGAAGCGTGAGTCACATCCTTTCGTGCAAGGATTTCGCAGACTGACGACGCACAGTCGATCCAACGAGTTTACGGAAGGCCTTGGAGCCTGCTCTCAATAAGCTCATAGCAGCCGAGGCCGAAGTTACCAGATACGATAGCGTCGTTGGAGACGGCGATTGCGGTCTCGGCCTCAAACGTGGAGCGGAGGCAGTCCTCAGGGTGCTGCCTAGCTTGTCATCCCACGATGCCATGATGACTTTCGCGAAGATTGTGCCGACTGTGGAACAGAACATGGATGGCACTTCTGGCGCTCTGTACGCCATCTTCCTCAATTCATTGGCTTCCAACGTGAGAAGTCAGGATTCGTCGTCGCCCACTCCAGTCACAACAGAAATCTGGGCGAAAGCTCTTGCAATGTCAATCGAAGGCCTCGGCAAATATACCCCAGCGCAACCGGGAGATCGGACTTTGATGGATGCCTTGGCTCCATTTGTGGATGTGCTCAAGAAGACAGGAAACGTTCAGAAAGCTGCCGAGGCTGCAAAGGAGGGCGCCGACAAGACGAAAGGAATGAAAGCAAGTTTGGGGAGATCTGTTTATGTTGGTGGTACAGGATTCGAAGAAGTACCAGATCCAGGAGCCCATGGACTGAGCATATTCCTGTCCGGCATTGCGGGAGCCCTGTAAGAGTGCTGTCGGAATATCGTCGGAGACTGTATCATACTGTGCTTTTGAACGCTTTGAGCAGATCAACTTAATAACACCAGAATTACCGAATCTCCCCTCAGGAACCTAGAAACCAGCGTTACTCTCCTTCTCATGACCACCAATCATTGGAGACCGGGGAAGTGCTCACATCTTGCTTATGAACCTGTCCTTGTTGACTGGCCTGCCCTTCTTTCCCCCTGATATCCTAGGCGTCTCTGTCCACATCTCCTTCACATTTTCCAACACCATATTGCAATGCCTATCAAATGCCTTCACCCTCGCCAACAGTTTCCGGTTGTTGCGGCAAGATATCAGGACTTGGGTGTGCGAGCGGACGGCGGTCTGTAGGATAGAGAGTGGGCCGGAGGTGAACTCGTGCTCTTCAAGGACGGAGATTTCGTACTCGCTGCGCGATTGTCAGTATGACTTCATTATTGGCCAGGCAGCAGCGGCGGTAGCGGAAAGAAGAGGAGCCGCTGAGTAGAATTGGATGGGTGCAAAGTAGACGTACGTGAGCTCCATACGAGGCTTGTTCAACAAGTCTCTGTAGCGTTGTTAGCCTTGACTACTTGAGCTGACGTCATAAAGCACGTGGATGAGTCACATACTGGATCTTTGCGTCCGCCATCGTCTATAAAGGGAGGACTCGCTGCACTGTGGTTTCGTCGTGTGAAGGTAATCGACTCAGAGATGTTCCTGAGATTTAAAGCTAGAGTTTCATTGGTTCGAGCTTAGCTCAGCCCTGCTGACTCATCGGATTATGTCCCCCACGTCTTGAAGCTTTGGCGCGTGTACGAAGATACACGCTCTTCAAGTCCTTGAATTGCAGCCTCAACGAGGTCAAGTCGGCCCAATTCGCTCCAATCTCCCTTGCAGGCTGGCATAAGTACCGATTGCCCCCCAAATCCTCCTCACTTATCTACAAATCTACCTCCACTCCGTCTTCAACGATACCAAAGCGCGTCATCAACACTTTGATTGGCAAATATTCAAGATTCTCGGACACCTCGGGGTTCACGATTACTGCCATTCGTCTTGTATGGATGACGTTCAATGCTAGCATCTGCTGTGTGGGGATTGAATGTCCACCGGCTCCACAATGCCAGATCATGGGCCTCTCAGGGGAGCCGCGTCTTCTCCAGCACCACCCCGGCCTCAATCTCAGCCTTCAGGACCGTCTCAAAGCTCCGACGATGTCACCGTACGCTCAATGAGACGTAAGTATATCAGAACAGTCCATGATCGATTGTAAGCATGCTGAAAGTTTTGATTTCAGTCAAGGTGCTTTACTCTTTCGACAACGAGAACAAGACGAATTGCTTGGCACGATGGCCGCAGCCTCTCGATATTCGAACAGCATATCTCGATGAAAACACACAGATTGGGGTCATCGAGTTGAAGACATGCATCCAAGCTATTGTGGCTGCTAGCCCAGAATTAGTTGCGGCGCTTGGCCAGGATTACACCGTCTATGCGTACGATTACTCAGAATACGAGACACCTCTTGTCGGCCAAGGGATGCTTTCATGGGTTCTTGCATCTTCGTCCTCGACGCCTTCCGCTCCCGCTCACCAATCTCGCACTATTGTCACTGGACGTGTCTGCAAAAATCTTCTTGGACTGTTCTCCAGCAATTCACAAGAGACCCTTGAAGTAAAGTTACGCTTAGTTCCTGTGCCAACATCGCTGCAGAGCGAATACATCGAAAGCATGAAGAAGTATAGGGACATAAGTCAGATGATGCCTGAAGGTTTCGACCCTCAAGCTTGGACGTTATTTGTACAAGCAAACCCTGCTATCTGGCAGCTTGCAAACAAGAGCCGAAGTCAGTCTCCAGCGGTGGGGCAGGGACAGATTAGTGGATTTGGCATTGAACATGTGCAGCGGCTGCTAAGTGGCGAAGGCTACCGGCAAAGAAACATCGAATCGCAAAGCACCCAACAGGCAAAACCGGAGCCACAACGTTTAGCACCTCAGAACAACAACTATGCAATCTCCGATGCAGCACGGCAAATCCCTCGGATGCCGAGCCCGGCTTCAAGTATAGCGTCCGCAGCGACGAAGAAGAGGAGAGGGAGGCCTCCAGGTCCCAATCCCAGAAAGAGCCGTGTGAAAACCGCTACTAGGCAGGCTTCTGTGGATACTAGCTACGCAAGCAATGACGAGCGATTTGAGGATGGACCAAATAAGAAAAGAGCAAAAATCATGCAAGCAGAATGGTCCGGCAACACTGATTTTGGAAGGCAGCCAGAGTCTCTAAGGGTTGCGGCAAGTACTGCAGCATCGATACGGATCCATCAGCCGACTGCAGTGCGTCCAAACAACAGCCTAGCCAATTCGCTGGAGGGTCCGCCAAGAGTGCCCACCCCAATAGCTGATGCTTCAAATCGCATGCAGAGACCTCAGCTGCCCGTGCCCATAAGCAATCTTCGCCGTGAGTCTTTTGCTATTGCCAGAAAAGATTATGCTTCCCCGTATGATCCCGTGGGTGCGAATGTGAAGTTAGCGGAATCTGCGATGACATCTCCTGAAGCAAGTCAAGCCGAGAGTTCACCGGTGGATATTGCGTCGTCTCCGCCCGTTTATCGTGGGACTTCGACGTGCCCTTCGAGTCCGAATCAGACAACTCAAGCTCGACACTTTGAAGATTCGGGGTTTATGAGTGGTAACATAGATGAACTTTTCGAAGATGACGAGACGCGGCCCGTTGATGATGAAGACCTTGACGTCGCAGCTCAATACAGTAAACGTCCTAATCTATCAGTGCTTCCTGCCCAGGAAGAGCCAGCCGCTCAGCTTCCAGAACCCAACACTTCTCAGCAAATTCGCGACATTCAACAGCCGACTGCTCCTCATGAGCAGAATCAGCAGCTTCACGGGCTTCAGCGGCCGGATATCCTCTCTCGGCAGACTCATCAGCCTTACGAGCTTCCGCAGCCTCAACAGCAAGAGGGCAACGCTTTTACGGTATCTAGGAAGCCTGCTAGGGGCGCAGCAGGTCTTAGTCGGACGGCGTCCTCGGGAAACCTGGCTCTGCCACCAATACACGCGAGTGACCCAATTCGGCCCACTTTGAACCGCTCACAAACCTGGTCCGGCCGTCAAGCACCACATCCTGCTTCTGATATGACACCTATTCCTCCTGTAATGGAGACAACCGAGAGACCCGTGCCAAGACTTAGAAAAGGCAGTGAGATCGGGACTGGTTCTGGCGTTAGAAGAAAACAAGCCATTCAGAGCAAGTTGGCTTTGTCTGTCGCTGCAGGGGAGATGCCACCTTTCTGTGAAAACTGTGGTGCTATCGAAACTCCAACATGGAGGAAAGCGTGGGTCAAGATACACAGCGGTACGCCAGAACATGTCGTCATCTCCGAAGAAGAGGGAGGCATCATTGCATGGCAAACTCTGCAGACAGATTGCAACGGGATCATCTGCCTCTACAGGATCGTCAAGAAGTCAGTGCTAAAGACTGATGAAGGCTTTACCGAAATCCTGCTATGCAACCGTAAGTTTTGCTTGCTGAAGAAGTTCTGAAAAAACGCTAATCAATCGGCAGCTTGTGGGCTTTGGCTGCATACTCGTAAATGTATGCGACCAAAGGAGGTTTGGGACAAGACACAAAATGGTCCTGACGAAAAGCGAAAACGAGGGGCAAATGGGAAGAGGCACAGGGCTAACTCAACATCTGACCAGGCAGCGGACGCCGCACCTAATGGTTCAGCTCTGCATTCTTATGATTCCTCGTCAGCAAACAACGGCGGACAAACCGAGTGTGGAGAGGCAGAATCTCAGCTGCCGCCTTTCCAACATCGAAGAGCATCTAGCCAGCACACAATATCGCCCCAGGCCAAGCGCAGAATTGCAGAAGAAGCTTCCGCGGTGGCGGCACTCGAAAGGGCTATCAGATCCTCTCCACACAAGTTTCGGGGCACTGAACATGTCCCTATCGACGTAGAAGATCTCACGCCGCAGCCCACCAGACGAGTGCTGTTCCCTTCGCCAACCCTGTCTGAAGATGCCAAATCGAAACGTAATTCAATTGTCGAGGTCAGCGGTAAAGGACGCCATCAAACTCCTGGCAAGTTGTTTGAAGATCCTGATAATGACCAAGCCGACAAGGAGAATTGCCCTCCTGCTGAGGATGATGGCCTAGATCACCTCTTCACAGAAGATCCCCACCTTACCCGTGCCACAACTCCGACACCTACCAGCTCAAGCCGAGCACACACCTTCAAGACTCCAAAGAGGTCACCCAACCGGCTTCCACCAACGACGGGCGACTTCTTCTCTTCCGCCGCCAAAGCACTCCTCCGCGCTCCTAACACGCCCAAGCGCACTCCGACCAAGGATATTCAACCACTCGGAGAGCTGACTCCTTTTACTGCCCACCTCAACCAACTGCTGTCCGACGCGAATAACGGCAATGGCAGTCCCGGGTCCAATGGTTTCGATTTCCCCTCTTTACCTTCCTTGCATAATACACCTGGCCGTCGTACCATGGATTTCGACTTCTCGCAATTCGATTCTCAGGATCTTCTCAGCACCGATGTTCCAATGCCCAGCAGTCCGCCAGCCTGGTTCGGCGTATATGAGGATCCGATCGAGCATGGTGCTGGATCGCTGTGGGGAGACTACGCGCTGCCTAATTCGGCTTCTACTCCATCAGACGATGAGGAGGAAGTCAATGGCGCTAAGCGACCAAAGACTCCAGGTCTGGTTGTTGATGAGAATGGGAGAGCAAGAATTGACTTTCAAGCTATGACATGAGGGTTCGTCTTGGACATAATGAGACGCGGTTCATGATGCTAATGACGTTTTTGTACATATTGTTCTAAGACGCCTGCGAGGGCAGTTGATGGCGAAAGATCGTTTCTGGGGAATGAGCGGAATGGCTAGAAGTATCAGTAGGATATCCATACTTTTGCATTCAGTGATTGCTGGGGTAGCTCGGGTTTCCACCAATACATCTCTAGCAAAAACTTTCATACATGAGCTTTGTACCTGTGATATTCACAGGCAGTCATGATAAATTTTACAGCTTCAGATCCCAGCAAACACCGCTTGCGAAATCACTGTTGAAGAGTGCCAATAATGTTCTTTCGCATACTCGCGCGTTATCGTCATTATAAAGCCCTTCTCCGACTACTCATCCATTGTTTCATAGCCGCCTGCCCGCGACCATGCCCAATGCTCTTTTCCCACAACTGGCAGCTCAGTCATTGCTATCATAGAATATCTCCTTGTACCTATGTGTGGCATCCACGACTGCTTCGACGGCATTGAAATCTGGATTGCACACACCTGATCAGCCATCGATCATCCCTCTTGAACGACCCTGACCATTGTGCAGGAAAGCGGGTATGCCCGTACCAATGTTGCTGCCAAAATCCGTAGCCTGGAACACCTTGACGCTCAAATCCTGCTGCACTTTACCCACGACCTCTACAGCGTTGTTGAGTTGGAGGTGTGCATCCTATGGAATCTGTCAGCCGCTTTCACCGTTTGCCTACACCCTCTAGCGCCTCGTCCTTCTCGGTGTTCCACCTCTTCCCGCCTCCCCATTTTCCACATGCCCCGCTTCTCCCGCCTTCTCCCCTGGTCTGACCGGGCTAAGACAGCTTACCCTGTTCAATTGTACATTTATGGTACCATTCGCATCGATAGTAGCCGTTTCTCCACGCAATGACACCACTTTGCCAAGGATGCGGACGGTTTGATTGGTGAAGGAGTCGAGGTATTTGGCGTTGACGCGGGGGGTGGCTTCGGAAGCCATGGTAGAGGGTCTGCGAGGGAGAAGGATAGGAAGAGCTGAGAACGTGTAAGTGTAGGATGCTGGTACTTTTGAGGGGTTGCAGGGGTACCTGGTAGAAGCTGTGTAGTGATTGAGGTAGTTTTGTGATGGAACAAGAACAAAAAATGGGGTGATTAGGAAACGTGTTCTGGTGCGGCACGTGATCACGTGCTGCACTTCATCATTGGGATGTTTCATCAAACGCTGAGGCGCATACTCTATCAACTATCTGTCCGAAGGTATTTGGATGTTCCCTTGGTTAACATTATCTAGGATTGTGTTGCTGCTACTATTGCTTTGCAGTAAAAATACGTGTGGCTGCGTTTGAGCGTCTCTTACCCTTGCAGAAAAGATGGTGTTTCCTTTTTCCTCTCCGCATTGCCTCGATACCTGCAACATGAAGTCATTTCCTCCTGCCTTTCGTTAGAGCAATGGCGCAGGCAGCAATTCCTCGTCCACCGCGGGGAAAGGACTTCCGGTAGACGGCTACCACCTTCCTTATTCGGCACCGCAGGGGTGCCTCCAGGATTGCGAGATTCAAGATCCCATGCGGCGATCCATCTGCTTCCTGGGAAAACAGCTCTCGCATGCGTCTTTCTCAGCCATTGTCCCTATCGCGTCTCAGGACAATATGCAGTCGCCCGTTCAGCAGGGGACCTCAACATAGCCTAGGTCTCATCTAGGCAGGTACTAAATCTGTTCTCGTTGCTCCTTCCCTGGAGAAAAAAGACGCACAATGATGGAGCCAAGACGCGAGTCAGCGTCATGCTGTCACCGAGCTCCACATCAGGGCACACCAGAAGGTTGGGCCAGGGCTTTATATATTTCCTGCACCCATTAACTCCCATCCTCTTTGACGTCTATACAGCTTTGACAAGTATTATTCCTACCCAAAATGTTTTTTCAAAGGCCTAAGTTCACTGCGCTCGCAGTGGGCTTGCTTTTTTCTATTTCCACTACAGTGAATGCTGTACCAAGCCTGGAACCCAGACAAATCCCTGCCAATGCCACTGACGTGACTACTATCAAATCGCCCACAGGCGTAACCATTCGCTACAAAGAGCCTGGCAAGGCTGGCGTCTGTGAAACGACTCCTGGTGTCGGATCATACGCTGGCTATGTCGACCTCTCTCCAACTTCACACACATTCTTTTGGTTCTTCGAAGCGCGAAACAATCCAGAAACGGCGCCCCTTACGCTGTGGTTGAATGGTGGTCCCGGTAGTGACTCTTTAATTGGCCTCTTCCAAGGTATACACATTACGAAGCTGTGGGTGTTTTGAACATATCATGCTGAACAGAGTACGTAGAACTCGGACCGTGCAACGTCACCCAGAATCTAACCACCGTCGTGAACGAAAACTCGTGGAGCGAAGTATCGAACATGCTGTTCATTTCCCAGCCACTCGGAGTGGGCTTCTCCTACTCTGAAGAAGAGGCCGGTAGCTTTAATCCGTACACCGGCGAGCAAGAGAACTCGAGCTACGGAGTGACAGGAGAATGGCCGGTGATCAACGCTACAGAGCTCAGCACGACAGATCTCGCTGCTGTCGCTACATGGCATGTTCTTCAAGGCTTTCTCAGTGCTCTCCCTCAATTGGACGGCAAGGTCGCCAGTAAGACGTTCAACCTGTGGACCGAGTCGTACGGTGGTCATTATGGCCCTGCATTCTACAACTACTTCTACGACCAGAACGAGCTGATTGCTAATGGCACGACGACCGGCACGCCCCTTATCTTCGATACTCTAGGCATTGGCAACGGCATCATTTCTGAGTCAATTCAAGCCCCTTGGTATCCTGAATTCGCTGTGAACAATACCTACGGGATCAAAGCTGTCAATGACACTGTTTACGAGTACATGAAGTTCGCCTGCTACATGATCGGTGGTTGTCTTGATCAATGTGTAGAATGCGAACAAGTAAACAGGTCAACAGACGTGGGAATGCAAACATGCTTTCAAGCCACCGACCAGTGCAGGACCAACGTCGAATCCCCCTACTACATGTACAGCGGCCGCGGAGTCTACGAGTAAGAGACTGTCTTCATACTTGATGCCTGGATGGTCAGCTAATTATTTTACAGCATCCGTCACCCCTACAGTGATCCCACACCCCCTACTTACTTTGTCGACTATCTCAACCTCGCTTCCACCCAAGCCGCCCTGGGCGTCAACTTAAATTACACAGACTCCAACACCGATGTTTATTACGCCTTCCAAAAAACGGGCGACTTCGTTTACCCAAATTTCCTCACAGACCTCGAAATGATTCTGGACAACTCCGTTCGTGTAGCTATGTACCACGGCGATGCTGACTACATCTGCAACTGGTTCGGCGGGCAGGCCGTCTCCCTCCAAATTGATTACACGCACTCGGCAGAATTCCGCGCTGCAGGCTACGCGCCCTTTGTCGTTGACGGGACTGAGTATGGCGAAGTGCGGCAATATGGGAATTACAGCTTCATGCGTATATATGAAGCAGGTCATGAAGTCCCGTTCTACCAGCCGATCGCTTCACTGGCTATGTTCAGCCGTGTGCTCGGGAACTTGGACATTGCGACTGGCGAGACGGTGGTGACGGGGAGTTACGAGACGAATGGAACGGTCAATGCGACACATACTGAGCCATATGTCGCGATTCCGACCGTTACGGGGAATGGAAGCTCGCTGTTAAGCTATACAGCAGCGATTACGGCGCCCATTACGAGTGTGCCACCAGAGGGGGATCAGGTGGTGGAGACGGCGAGTGCGACGGCGACGGATGGAGTGTATGGAAGGTATGTGAGAAGGGAGTTGGATTTGAAGGGGTGAGGGCTTCGAGAGGATGGGTAGTACTGAACTATGGAGGGTGTGCTTGCGCTCCTATTATTATGTAGAAAGATAGAAGGCATCAATAGGAATCCTTTTGATTGACTTTCCATAGTGGTCTCTGCACTGCGATATCCTTCAAGACCACGAAATCAGACTACGACCAGCGGGTGTGAAACTCATCCAGCAGGTGTGCTACCAGAGACAGTCGCAGCGAATGGAAGTTCCAGCGGTCTGTATTCCAGTTGTGGAGAGCTGTCGACCGTGAACCCGACGTTTCAAAGATCCTTGGGATTTGGTGAGACGATACTTCATGCAAGCCTAGTAGAGTCTCTACGTCACAACGCTGAAGGACCAGTGTGCTACTTCTTTAATAATACGTGGAACTGACACTAAACAACATCTTCAGGCCGTACTTCGATCATGGATAGCCCAGTCGTTGTGAAACATGAGGTAGCAACGAAGCATACCAACTAACGCCGGAGCCAGAACGACCGCACCGCTTCTGAGGTGGACTTGTGGTCCATCTTTCGAAAGTTGAGTCTTGCTATCCGGTCGTGTTTCTTCGCTGTCGACGGATGCCTACGGAATACCTAAGATGATACAAAGCAATCTATAACAGACGAGCGGGCTGGGTTCCCGCATCAGCTGGCCGAGATCTTGGAAACCGCGTTTTGATGACTTGCTGGGGAAGTCCGGAGGTTCAGGGTGAGTTCATGAGAGGTTGGCAGGATGCAAGCAATCCTAGCCGAACGAGCGGTCTGCAGGAATTTGTACTTCGAATCGTGATCGAATGTCCTCGGACTAACAGATAACACCGGCTGATACGAAGGATGGCATCAAGTCCTTCGCTGACAGTGTAGCTGCGGCTCGGCTACCCAATAAGCCTGGAGAATTTTTAGAAGATCTTGCACAGGCAGCCTGAGAGAAATGCGATGGAAAGTTTTTGTGGATTCGACTTTTGTATGATCACCTAGCGGCCGGAAAAAGTACGAAGCAGCTACAGCGAGTAATATTGGGAACGCCAGCTGGACTGGAACAAACGTATAAAAGAGGTTTGAAAGGCATCACCGAGCTTCCAGACGATGAAATAGACCGCGTACTCTCCCTTCTACAATGAGTGCTCTTTCGATGCAGACCACTTAGGTACGAGAGCTTACAGAGGCCTCTTGGTCGATATCGACGACATGTCGGGCTCAGTCCCTAAAGATGACTTGCCAGATGCTTGGAATGAGTTCTATGCCAATGAGACCATACGCAAGCCATGCAGATAGCTGATTGAAATCCGCGGTCAAGTTGTCGACTGTTCCATAGCGGAGATGACTGTCTAGTTCGTCCATTCCTCTGCGAAGGAATTCCTGTTGAAGACTGAAAACGTTATCCTATTGTGTAAAAAAGAGCCTATGGGCAAGACTCCTACCCACACGAATGAGGTAATCGCTCAAATGTGTCTGACCTACTTATGCTACGAGGATCCATACCGGGACGACCGTTCACCCAAAAAAAAGATATTCAAGTCATCGACGAATCACGCTTTTCTGAGGTATCCAGCTGATTCGTGGCACCAGCACTGTTTCCTTGCTAGAAACCTCTCGGGAGCTAGCCACTATTGTGAACCATTCTTGGATCCTACCGCCAGTCGATGGATGCTCTGGTTCGACTGCAGATAATAAATTTTGAGAGAGCAGTGGGGAGCCTAAGAAAAGCTAAGCACTACCTTACATCAACTCCACTACATACCGCATCTGAGTGTGAACTTTTGAACGCCATCGGATACCTCTTGAGCCAGGATGTGCAATTGGACCTCGTGTTTGGCAGTGAAGGAAAAGCCCTCCATACAGCCACACTCAACGGCCAAGTTCAAGCGGTTAAGCTGCTATTGGCAAAAGCGCAAGTCTTACTTTAGGAGCGCCAGAGTGGCGGACGCTCTCCATTACCTTGCCTTTGCTCGTGAAGAACCGAAGGTCCAAACCACGATAACAACTCTGCTCAGGTGTAGGACGGACGTAGAGGGAAAGACGATGAACAGCAAGCAGCGCCGTTGCGGTACGCTATAGCATGTGGGTTTAAATATCTTGTTCTTTAGCTCTTGGAAGCAGGGGCAGAACTAGATGCGAGGGATGCTATTTCGGGGTTGCCGCCACTGCCTGTGACAAGCTTCAATGGGCATCAAGAATTTGTTGAGATTGTGCTTCGCAATGGTGCAAATGTGCTGCAGACAACATGAAGCACAAAGCACTGCATTACGCGTTGCTGTTTGGCAACTTATCACGATCTTGCTTCAATCAGATGCAGAAAGTTGATGCTTCTAACAATGGAAGAACGATTGCACTTCTTTACGCGGCGAAATGCGACCACACAGATGCAATGAAGACTTTGCTTCAAGGAGGGTCGGACACTAATGCTACGGACAAGGGAGCAAAGAGTGCACTTGTTTACGCGGTAGAACGGGGCCACACAGGCGCTATGATGGGCAGACGTCAATGCCATTAACAAGGGAGGAATAACCGCACTTTCTTGGGCGGCGGAGAAGGGCCATGGGAGTGCGACATTGACATTGCGGACCTGGAGGCGGAAGACAAAGGTGGTAGTACGCCTTTGATGGAGGCTACATGCCACGGAGAGGTTGCTGTAGTAAAGTGTCCTTGACAAAGGGGCTGGCGTTCGAGCCTCAATGGCGTGAAGGTTTCCTGGAGACCATAAAACCGCAAAAAAACAGCTTCCGACTTGTAAGGGCAGTTTCTGAGTTCCAGCTTCGATGACTGTGCTCGGGGAGAGTCTGAAAAGCTCTCTGGCCGGCTGAGTCCTGTACAGTAAACCCCGGCGTCACTCATGCCATGGTCACAGACCAGCGCGGTGGTGTCTGGCTGTGTACATGCGAGGCTGAGAGGCTGACTACAATGCGAAAGTATCAATGCGGATAGTAATGCCTGTAGAAGCTTTCGTCAACGGCTATTGACGGTGGCTGATATTGCCATTTTCTTGCCCGAGTCATGAAGCTGCGATGAACGCGACCGCGTCCCTTGCCATAGGGAAGGACGGTAAGGTTTTGTTAGCACGCTGAGTGCACAGCTGGTATACCTACGGCGTTTCATACCTACCTGGTAGGCTTTCGACGGGTACGGATCCTGATGGTTCTGGCTCGTCTATCCGTATTCCGTAACGTTGGTTATGATACGCGTCTCGTTTTTGGCGCTAAACGTTTATTACCGTGCCACAGGGCTGAGCGGCTTTCTTTTCTCTCGTAAACTCTGGGTCGAACTCCTGCCTCAGATTGCTTTCTGCGGACGACAACCTTGCTCCTTGTGGGACCGTAGCACTAGTTATCCAGGGTTACCATGCCTTCGGACGACCTCAAGATCTATGCCACATCCGATACTGACTTCTACGACCTCCTAGGCGTCACCTTCGAGACTTCCCAGAAAGATATCGACCGAGCATGGCGAAGAACAGCACTCAAATATCATCCTGACAAAGTCGGCAACGATCCAGTCGCCAAGGAGAAGTTTCACCTTGCGCAAATTGGATATGATCTGCTATCTGATCCGGCAAGCAAGGCTATCTACGATAATGCCCGCAGTGCTAGATTACAGAGAAAGAGGCAAAATGATTTATTTGAGGGCAGAAGGAGGCAGATGAAAGATGACTTGGAGGCGAGGGAACGTGGTGTCAAGAGACCTAGGGAGGAAGATGAAGGTGACGAAGAGAAGCTGGAGAGAGAGATACGGAGGTTGGCTGAGGATGGGAAGAGAAGGAGAAAGGAGAGGGAGGATGCGCTGAGAAGGGATATGCGGAATGAAGCCGAGAACGCTGACGCTGCAGCACCGACGCCCGGCTCGAGCAGTAGCCACATGAATAGAGCAAGCACTTCCCAGTCGACTGTGTCTGAGATCGATCGGACCGTAAAAGTACGGTGGCCGGTCGAAGGCGAAGGGGGCTCCATAACAGCGGAAGGCGTCAGAAACTTATTCTCGCAATTTGGCTCCATCGAAAGCGCGGACTTGCTCAATTCAAAGATGCTCCGGCTCGGAAAGAAGCAAAAGAAGCAGCTCGCCGTAGTCTGCATGATACAGTACAAATCAGTTGTCGGCGCGCATGCTGCAGTGGAAGACTTTCCAAAACAAAATGGTCCTGAATGGCGAACATTCGACTCCGTGTTCTGGGCCGCTAACAGGGAGCCTGACTTCATAACTGCACACCAAGACAACAGGGCCTCCGCACCGGCAACGCCCACGCCGGATGGTCGGACCAAAAGCACATATGCGTTCTCCGGCTTTGACAGCCAAGCATCCACACCCGCAGCTTCGCCTAAAGCAGGTGATGGTGGGCTTAAGAAGATGCCATCTTTCGCGTCCTTCTCATCCGCAGCGTTCAATACGCCGAAAGGCTCACCTTTTGGCAAAGGGCTGGGGGTTAATAGTCCTAGCCTTGAAGAGATGACAATGATACGGCTGAAGAACGCAGAGAAGAAACGATTGGCCGCCGAGATAGAGCGGCAGGACAGGGAAGACGATGCCGCTGAGGCAAAGCAGGCATGAACACGACAGCAAGAGCATTGCATCTGAAAATTAGCGTTGGCGCACAGGCGTTACAGAGATACCCAGCTTTTCGCAGCACCGAATCTGAAATTTGGACAGTCATTTCTTCTGCTTATATCTTCATGTGCATCAACTTCGATGCAGCTTCTGACCCTCAGCTCTACTCTGATGCCAACTGGGCACAAAAGCCTTCACCCTTACCTCTCCCCCCTCCCTTCCCTCTTCTGGTTCCCACGCCACCTTGAACTCATGCTCTGGACTCCACTGACTGCCCTCCCCCGTCAGCACCGTATCCGTCATAATCTCTAGCCGACATAATGCCAATCCAATATTACCCATACCACTTAGCCATTTGCCTGCGCTCCTCCCTTTCTTATCCACCCTACTGATATTCGCTCCCCTAGGCGGCAATCGTATCTTCATATTTGCATCATACCTCAAACCGTCCGGCGGTTTCGAGTCCCCTTCAGTAGGGTATATCTGTACGGGTAGTATCCTCTTCCTGACAACGCCCGTATGATGCGTCCGAATTGTCAACTCCTGGCCCACATAACAGCCTTTCCGAAAATCAATCCCACCCATAAAATCAATATTACTCTCTTGCGGTAACGCTGACTCTTTAAGTATCTCTCCTTGGCCCTCTGCTACCCCCATCATCATCCGCCTTATATCGTAGCTGCCGCCCTCAACTTGCGTTCCTGAGCCCTCAAGCTTACGGTCCCCAGACACTATGACCCTCTCCCCCATATCTGGCGCTCGCTGGTCTAAGCCGCCCGTTCTCGAGTCGGCTCCGGACGGTGACTGCTTTCCCCAGGTTGCCCAGATGCTCAGCTCTCCTTCGTCAATTACTCTGATCCCCACTTTCGCTCGTAGTTTATACCGCTTCAGATGTCTCGCCAACGCTTCCACCTCGTTTGCGTCGACCTCGATTAAGAAACCCGGTTCTTCCCTCTCCGCATCCGCGTCCGGATATATGAATACATCGTGCAGAACTCTCCCTGAGGCATTCAGAAAGGCGCTGTAGAAGCAGGACCTCATATATTGACTAGGGATGTTTTGTGTTGTAAGACCTTGCAAGAAGCGGGATGCATCATGGCCGCGGAGCGAGACGAGGCGGCGAGTGGGGAGCTGAGCGCATGCGGTATGTAGGGGGACGGGCGGGTTCGGCGAGGAGATGGTAGTATGGCTACGGGATAGACGTGGGAGAGCTCTGCGATAATGGTAAAGAGATTCGGAGAAGAGCGAAGATGTACGTGGAGGCATGGCGCGCTGGTTGGTGGGAGAGCGGAGAGATCGTGGACTCGGGATGTAATTTTAGTTATATATATTACTAGCGTGCTGTATTATCACGACTAGTAAATTCTGACATCTGTACTAACCGTCTTCACACGTCCCTCATGCAATTGTTGGAACCCAGTACCGCTCAACAATGACCTGTGTCATATCTTACAGCTGCTAGATCGGCTGCGCGCAATGTCTCTGCTTTCGCCCTGCCGCTTCGTCTCTCGTGTGGCTTGTCTAACGAAAGGAAAGTAACAAATTCTCAAACATGCATTTCTTTGTTCACAAAACGTTGCTCATCAGATGACGCTGGCAGGATGATCTCAAGGCGGTGGAGAAGAGCCCGTTACTGTCTAGTAGTCTCGTGCACCCGAATGTTTCCATTATGTCCGGCGCAGGCGTTCTTTCTCAACCTTTGATTGCTTAGAGAGCAAGTACTACCAGTTAAAATGCTAAACCACAACGTCTCGCTAGTCCAATCTCTCTACAAGTACAGTACCTGTATTTTGTTTCACACCGCGCTCTCAACCTAACATTCTTTCAACGGATGCATATTTCTACCTCTAAGATATCCCTTCGGAGATCCCCTTCACCAGTATCTAGCCTTTAGCCCCTTCTACCACCTTTCTTGGATGTGTTTCCAAGATGGGCGAGACCGAGCCTGAATTGACATATCACAAGCCAACGCCAACGTTCGACCGGGACCTGGAAAAGGCTGGTAGCACCGATAGACTCAGTGTCTTCCGCGAGCAGGTCGGCATCAGCGATGTTCTTGAACTGAGCCCTCGAGCTTCGAGACGGCCAGCTCCAAATCTCGGCATTTACAATCGAGTCTCAACAGAGGAACACAAAGCTAAGCTGCAGTACTATTCCAGCGCTCTTGTCATCAACGCGTGTCTCCTTACCCAGGTGATCTTTGCGTCAGCTTTGACCGCTCTTGGCGCTGGCGGTGGGTCGCATATCCAGATCACGGTCCTCGGTGCAGCGAACACCGTCATTGCAGCCATTCTCACATTCACGAAGGGCTCAGGCTTACCCAACCGCTTACGTCAATATCAATGTACTCTCCGCAAGGTGCGAGAATACATCGAGCAGAGGGAGCGAGACTTTGCTCAGCTGGACTGCCAGCTGGATCTGGATCACGAGATGAAAATCATCAAAGGAATGTACGAGCAGGCTCGCCAAAATGATGAGAATAACGATCCGGGCACCTACCATAATCCTACTGCAGCATCGACCGCAAATGGGCCGTTGACCGGCAAAACCCTAGTGAGCGAGCCGTCCTCCATCCTTGGTCCCGACATACGCCAGCCAGCCCCTCGAGTGGCTTCTGCAGTGGCTCCTCAGGTTCCTCCAATGAATCAGCCAAAGACCGAGGAGGACTTGACGCATAACGAGCCTACACCGCTGGGCGGAGTTGACCGTTCGGCTACAGATGTAGGATACTCCAGCCTAGTCCAGCGACAAAGCTGACAGCTCAATTAGCCAGCGCCCCCGCGTAGAGAAGATTCTCAGCGGTACAAGATCGCCTACTCGGTTGCGGATAGGTTAGTGTCAGGAAGGAATCCGTGGTAGCCCTGTCTGTCGAGACTTGGAATTTGCCTCCTTGGCTTCAATAGACTCAGTGCAACACTCATTGTCTGCTTGCTCAATTCTTACCAAGGCCTTTTTATTCTCCTGGACCCTGGCCCCTTGGCGCTCCTATTTCAGCATTTGAGACTCAAAGCCCGTTATGATGCTAATGGCAACTATCAGACGCAAGACAAGGAGTTGAGATTCATGAAAGACGCACTTTGCTTCATGCGATATGCGTCTAAGACAAATTTGGCGAAGGAAAAGTCCAATGCATTCTCTTTGTGTTTACCTTCCGGTTTCAGGACTGACTGCTCGGCCCTTGTTGGTGAAGACATTGTCTCTCCAAAGGTCTCTTCCGCAAGCAAACAATTCAGTTTCGTCTCTAATTTATGCCATTGTTCTCAACATATAATGTGCTTCCATCCCGCAAACAGTTGGAATACATTCCTGTTGCTGCTGCGGATGATCGCTCAAATAGGTTGGGCACTCTCTTCTACTCTTGTTTTTTTCCGCACCACTTTGGAAGGCCGAAGTTTCTTAGTATGGCAGACAATACATCAGATGATTCGCCAGCCAATAGTCCAATCTACACTCCAGTCGCGCCCAAATTTCCTGAGCAGACATACCGTGACAGATCTAGGTCTCCCAACTCAGACGACTCGGAAGGCGGGCCATCAAGTAATCTTACTTCAATTCACATGCCAGTATTGAAAATGCTAACTAACCACAGGACCTATTCCTAGGAGTTCCAACAATGAGCCGAGCCAATCTTCCACCGAGATCGACCCATCCGCAGGATCAATTGGACGTCTCTACGTTGACCCAGCTCGTCTTACACCAGACCCTTTCCGTTCACCTCCACCAGGTCCCCCAGGTGTGAACCCTTTCATCCGCCTTCCCGTACCGCCCCAACCAGGAACAGGCCGACGAGGTTCGAGGCCCAGAACCGCGCAAGGGACTCCTCCGCCTAGCCGCCCTTCCACCAGGGGCTCGGCTACCGTAACAGTATCCAACACCGCTCAAGCGGGCGATGCTCCCCAAAGGACCGCTGGACCCGCCGCACCTCGCCGTCCGTCCGCGAAGCGTACGATCAAGCAAGAAGACTCCAACAGCGCGAACTCCACCCACCGAACCCCCGGTGCCGAAGCCTCGGCCGCTACGGGACCATCATCCGACCCCCACCCCTCCGGTAAAGGCCAAAGCGCGAAGCGCCGTCCCAATGCCCGGAAATTGCGACCGCACAAGAATCCCAAACCCAAATCTCGTCGGCCGTATGTGCGCGTCGCGGATCGAGAAGAGGTTGTGACGGGACCGGCGAGGAGTACGAGAGGGCAGAAGGAGAGGGCGGGGAGGAGGGGGAGGGTGGAGTTTGGGTTTGGCGATTTGGATCGGTTGGAGAGGCGGAGGAGGGAGGAGAGGAGGGCGGAGAGGGAGGGTTGAGTGAGGGGTTGGCGGTGGATGGAGGAGGAGGAGGAGGAGGTAATTAATTGGGTTGTCGAGTTGGGGTTTGAAATTGGATAGGATGTGTAATATTTCTGTTGTAGATTCAGAAGTTCGCAGATTTTATCTGGGAGTTTCTGTATCTGTTGTGTCTCACCCAATAAAAGGGGCCGTTGTTCAATCGGAGCAAATTCAGAGGTGTCACCGCATCGCCCAGAGTCAAATCCCTCTTTCCGATTAAGCAGGAGGACTACCTCTAGCAGACCTCTACGGCAATCCCAATACCAACAAACTTTAACCCCACCCCCCTCGTACTCTACCAAAACCACATCCCCCTTCTTCATCTCCCACCCTTCGCAACATCCTCCAAATACCCAAGCAAAAAGCTCCGATCTACGGGCGTAGTCCTAGGCGTCGGTGTCTTCGTACCACCTGTCACTCTCTCTTTGCCTCCCATACCCGCAACAATGGCATTGACGCTACTGGCTCTTGACGATGAAACAGGTGGCGCGGTGGGTTTCTGCGAGAAGCCTCCAACATCGCGCGTCAGTTTCGCAAAAGCTGCATCAGCTTGCTCGCGCGGTGTTGGTTTCTCTGATAGCGGACTTATGAAGCTTGCCGGGTCGATGGCGCTAGATGGAGCGGTCAGTGCGGGAGAGACGATTGGCGAGGGTTTCGTGAATAGGGATAGGAGGGATTTCTTGTGATCGGTTGGTTGAGTAGTGCGGTTGGCGAGGAGACTGTGTTTTGGTGAAGGAAGTGGTTGGATGGGAGAAGGTTCATTGGCGTCTTCAGCGTGTGGTGGGCGGCGGAGGATCTGAGGGTGGAATGGTTTGGGTGGTACGGCATGGCCTTTGAGATCGGGCGTAGGAGGCATAGTCTTGATAGGAGATATGAGAGTCTGCAGTTTGGGAGCAACAGCGGCTTTCTGCTGTTTTGGTGGTGGTGTGGGAGTATTGGCATCAGTCAAGCTGAGAGGTGCTTGAGGATGGGCATTCGAACTCGATGGTCGAGCTAGAATGATGACTGGTGACTTTCCGGGTGAATCCTTATGGCTATTGCCGTGAGCAGTATGTTTCGCTTCTTTCGCCGCTTTGGCAAGCATATCGAATTGGGGAACATTTAGAGGACCCTTGACCGTGGCAGACACAGGTGGATTGTCTGCCTTGGAAGTGTCTTGTCGCGGTTGTTTGTGGGCTTTGGCCGATCCATTTCGAACTATCTTCGCCGCTTGCTCTTGAGGTAGTATGTCAGCTCGAGAGGGTTCTCTAGAGTGTCCAGGGGTCATCGGTTGTGCAGAGAGCTCCACCGGCCCAGATGGCGGCTGCAAGGAATTTGCTGCCGGCTTCACTGGCTCTGCAGCTGGAATTGATGGACTACGAAATAAGCTCAGCAGCTTGTCATGATGCTCTGATTTGGGTTTGTCAATCCAAATTGGTGCTTGGACCATGTCTGGCCTTTTCTGACTCGCCGGGCTTGCAAATTTTCCATGGCCTTCGAGAATGTCTAGCATTTGGGCAACATTTGCAGATGGATTTGCAGGTGCTGTCTGTGACTCGACTTTCCCTGACATCTTAATGTCGCCATCCGCGATTGGGGTCTTAGCTGGCGGCCTATCCTTGAAGAGATTGAGAAGTGCAGAAGATTGTGCTGTGAGCTTCGGTGGTGGTAGTTTGCTGGCTGGAGGTATTGATGGAGCGTTGTTACCGGGTACTTGAGAGTACTGGGCGAATTGAGGATCGCCAGTGCGTTGATAAGGAGCAAGAGTCTGCTGTTTGGAATTTACTATGGGGACTGGCTTCTTTTGACGAAGAGTAGAAGCTCGAGGAACAAGCTGAGCCGGCTGCTGTGGTGGTGGGATAGGTCTGACCAGTGGAGGTTGCAGCGATTGGCCGACTGGGGCCTGAGGCATCATCGCAGGCTGTCCGATGGCCAGAGAGGACGCCATAGTAGGTCGATCGTGAGTTGTTGGAAAATGGAGTGTAGGTGGAGGAGATAGCGAAGAGATGCGTGGCGGTTGTTGATGTGGGCGAGGGGGAGACGCAGGCGGAGGTGGACTTTCGATTACTTGTTCGAATGGGGTCTGCGGAATTTGATTCAATTGTGCGGCAGGACCGCCCCGCAATAAAGCAAGCAAAGCATTCGACTTTTGATTTTCCGTCCTGCTTGTCGAAAGCGGTTCTGCTGCTGCCGCTTCCGCCACGGAGTCCGCAGGCTGCGTTGATGGGACACCGAGGACTGACTTCAATTGAGCGGCCATGTCCTTTGGGCCAACAGGAAGTCCAGACGCTTCAGGAAGATCACTCGTCTTGGTTGGTAAAGCCGATTGCCGAAGACTGTCGAGTAGCCTCCCTAACTTTTCACTGGATGGGTGCAGTACAGTGCTCTCTTCAACCTCGTGGTTCGCAATGTGAACTGGCTCTTCGTCTATAGCAATAGCGTTGGCAACTGTGCCGTTTGATTGTTTGGCTTTCTCCAGCTTTCTCTGTGCTGAAATCCATTTTTTCAAGGGCACCAGGAACGGCGCCACCATGTAGAACTTATTCGCGTTGACCGCAA
This sequence comes from Letharia columbiana, assembly GCF_014066305.1. NCBI lineage: Eukaryota > Fungi > Ascomycota > Lecanoromycetes > Lecanorales > Parmeliaceae > Letharia > Letharia columbiana. The sequence goes on along the minus strand of NW_023501091.1, from coordinate 52,184 downwards.
GATCCTCGCCTTTGCCCTCCTGCTGCTGTTTCTTCTTCCTGATGGTCGGTAAATCCGACAATTTGTACCACCCAATCTTGCTGATCTCTTTCCTCGTGCGCGGCTCAAAGTATGTGTCCGTGGGGACTCCTCGGAAGACGTAGAGCCGCATATGCTGTTCCCTCATCGTGACTTCGATGTGTTTCGTCTCCTCCTCGCTACCAACCAGACCCGCCGCTTTGATGTCGTATCCCGTTTCCTCGTAAACTTCTCTGACCGCACAATCCAAATCCGGCTCATCTTTGTTGATCTTTCCCCTAGGAAAACTCCAGTTGGCGCCTTTCTTCCACCCTTTGACCAATACTACCGAATCCATTTGTTCATTGAGCATTATAGCTCCCCGCACCGGTACACGTGTCTTATACGCCAGAAACTCCGAAAATGCCTGAGCATGGTGATATGTCGAGTATGACGAGAACATTGGGCAGTGCTGGAATATGAGGAGGCAGAAATTTCTGAGATTGAGAGAAGGCAGGTCCGGGTCCAGAGGACGGATGAAGTCCTCGTAAAACCATTGTGCTTCTTCTACTTGAAAGCATATTCGCTCAACGGATTCGAGCTCTTCTTTAGGGAGGTTGATTATGAAGCGTACGCATAAGTCATCCAGCCCTGAGCAGGTTCATAGTCAGCATACAGGATGTTATCATTGGCTTGAGGAGATAGTGACTCCAGAACGGTGCTTGAGACATATCGCGCAATAATTACCATGCGGAGGATGCTCGCAAACGCCGTGTTGAATGGAGGCCAGGCAGACTTACAATCGACTAGCTGCATCTTCTTCTCTGTCATCTTGGTCTCCCCACCCAAGCATATCTCTGCCTATCGTGAGTGGATCGGCAAAGCGGCCGAAGGTGTGCAATGAGAGCTAGCTAGCTGATGACAGCAAGCTGTTTTGTGACGAAGCTGACAAGGAAAACCAACATGTACAGCCACAATACTGACGCGGAAGGGAAGGGCCAGCAAATATGATTTATGAATCTAGAATGAACAATAGGCTATGGGTAGGCAGTGAAGTGGATAATGAATGAGTGTTTTCAACGAGTATGTTTGATGATTCGGCGAATGCGCTGGCGCGAGGTTGGGGGAGATCTCCAAAGTGAATAGCCGGGCGGGCGTTTTTAGCGGTGGCTGTGCATGTGTGGCACCAGAGGCCGGGGAATCCTCGGTGTCCGAGGGGATACGTATGACGATTGCCACTTAAAGTTGAAGTCTACAAGCTTGCCCAGGGAGCAGAGAGAAAAAGAGAGAGGCGCAATATGTCGATAATACAGGCAGTTGCATCATCAGCGTTTCTAATATGTAACAAGGAGTAACAGGGAATTGCTGTTCATAATTCAAAATAGTCCGCAAGCGCTGCACGGGAGCAGCCGCTGCTATACGTTACATTAGCGTCTTGCCACCAAGAATGAACGCGAATGACATGTTTTCCCCAAACAAGATCTGCGACAAACAAAATGTACGAATATAAAACAAAAGGGTCCTATGACTCCTATCCTCTCTTCTACCAAAGCTAATCTTCCCCTCGACCGCTTCAATCCTACAATAGATTTCTAACGCGCGCGCACTCATCAATGTATCACGGGCCATCTGTGAGTGGGGAAGTCTTTGTTCTCAATTGAAGCGCGCTTCTTTTGTCGTCAAGAACTACAAAATCCGGCCTTCTGCTCTCTTCTTTCTTCTCTTTTCATACTTCACATACCTCTCCAAAATCATTCAGACGCTCGCACATCTTAATTCAAAGTCCAACATGTCAGGCAACATGGCTTGGAAGGCCGGCAAGGGCGCTTTTCAAAAGTTTGGCGGCAAGAGTGCTCACCAAGATCCTACAATAAGGAGCGTGGTAAGGCGCCACATCAACTATTACTTCTACCTACCTTCACTGACCACTGCAAAGGACAATGCTCACTACCGGGGCGCAAAGATCGAAAAGAAGAAGGAGGACGGGCAACTGGTCTTCTTCCTAAATGACCACGAAATTGCCAACAACCACCGCAAGGACAGTGCGTACTATGAGTACATGGGAGTACCAGAGAAAGATGCCAAGATCCTCTCAAGCGTCGTCGCAAGCGCGAGGTTTTTAGATAACGGCATCCGCCTCCCTGTGGTCGGCTACAAGATTGGTGTCAACACGTTCATCGAATTGATTCCTGGGTGAGCTCGACCTCATGATCATAGCTATATGAGTTATACTGACCACTTCTCAGGGCTGGTGACTTCGTTGGTAGCGCTTTAAGCTTTGTGCTCGTCGTCCTACCCAGCTCCAGCGTTTCCAAAGGTCCCGACAGGAAGAAATTGAGGGCTGTTATGGTGTCCAACCTGTTGGGAGGCTTTGTCATCGGCCTGCTGCCCATCGGTGGAGACATCGTTGACAGTATGATGAAATTCAATGTCAAGAACGCAAATGCACTAGAGGCAATGCTTTTGAAGCGCGTAGACCACGCCGCTAAAACGGGACGGGATGCAGAGAAAGTCGGGAGAACGACTGGATATCAGCATACGGGCACCAATGGACGTCACATTGCAGCGACCAACGGACATCCCCACTCCGAACCTCCAACTCATCAGCCTCCGAGATATATCACAGCGAATGATCTACGTCAGGACCCTAGGCCAGAAGCAAACGCGCGAGCGCCAGTGGTCCAGGCTCAGCCGAAGAAAAGTGGTGGCAATTTCTTTCGACGTCGAGGGGCACCGCAGGGCGGTCAGGACGTGGCGATGTCAATGGAAGAGGTCGCACCGGCCCGCCCGTCTCGGCCAAAGCATTCAGTGCAAGAGCGCGGTGGTCATTTCTGATAGAGCTACATGCGATATGATACCCCTGAGCATTCGAAGCGTGCATTGCATCATGATTTCCTAGCGATATTGTTTGCTGATCCTAACGGTCAGATGTACTGGTAGTGAATAATAATCATGCCATAAATCAAAGTGTTCCGTTTACAAACTCTTCTGCCAAAATGCTATCGCATGGCCTGACACGGCTGGCACTCGTTGTAGCACACCAACGCAAACAGCCGTTGTCTTTGCAATGCAAGATTTTCGGACTGGCGTTGACAGCATGACTTCTGGTGACACAATTCTAGATCTTGAAGAAGGATAGTTGGAACGAGGAAGACCTGCTATGGTTTCATTCCCTACTCCAATAAACGCAGTATTTTAGTTCAGTTCACCCATCTCATCCCTATCTAGTGGCGATACCCATGTACCGAAACCCAGGGGGGCTGTAGAATATGCGGTAAAAATTGCGTTCAATCAACAGGCTTGTGACTCCCATTCACCGGACTCCTCAGACCCACTGACGGTTCCGCCAAAAGAAAAAGCCTCGCATAGGGATAGGAGGTCGAACCAGACTGATTCAATCAGCAGAAAAGTCCCACCGGCGTCCGTCTCAAGCGTCGATTCTATCCACGGATGATTCAGTAGCCACGGTATGCCCATTACAATAGGGGTTGTACACAAGGTGATGCCGCAAGCTCGCCAGATCGACATCTGAACATAGGTAGGGAAATGAAAAGCCCGTGCGCCCAAATGACTACCGCCGTGAAGATCACCGAACAAGAGGGCGGCGACATCCACATGGAAAGGAGGATTCTGCCCGTCGTCTCCAGCTGCGTTGCTCACTGCTAGCAAGGTGGCAAAGTTGGTAACACGGGGATCTCGACTAGTGTTGGTAGTCTGACTCCATGCGGTTCCGTCCACCGATTCGCATACATCGTCAATTCGCACGCAATATGTGCCTTGTCATACGCCTCCAGGAGAGTGAGTGGAAGCGTTGTCGGAACCCGTGCGAAGCTGCGGATTAGGGACCATATCGGTTGGGTACCTACGATCGATTTGGCAAACACATCGGCTTCGCTTCGGTCTCTAAGATCGTGTTTGGATAATTTCGGGAGACGGCCGATTTTCGCCTTTTGGAAGATGCCTTCTCAGGAGGATGTCATGCGTGGTTTGTCCCACTAAGATGACGAGTCTACTGCTAGACTCCCGCAGGCGACGAGGAAGGCTTGGGACATGGTGCGGGAACTGAAGTCCTTTGACTTTGCTGGCGTGGCTGCATCCGGTGGTTATGTTGATCTCTTCTGTGTCAGCCGTGCTTATGAGATCAGCGTTCGAGAGCTCTCCATCCTGACGAGCAAGGTGATGGTCTTTTAGTGACAGATGGGCTTCTATTGAAGCTCTGCTGAGGTCATCGAAGTGATAATCCAACATATTCCCTATTCTCTGGTCGAACTTCTCAGACTGTTCGCGCACAGCCATAGCAAAAAGAATTGCCGTATTCGGACCCGTTGCTATCAGCCACTTGTGGTACTCCAGAGTCCAACTGGTCTCCACCCCATGCCTCGTTCACAATTGGATATCCACAAAGAGCGCATGTATTCGTACCCTCAGACGTTGAAGGTGCCACTAGTCTGCCTGCAGTTCGTACCACGTTCGCGACAATGCTTGGGTAGTTCTGTTCGACAGACTCGAAGTACTGAGTCATGAGGCCATCTATAGTAGTATCCTTGGACGATGTGGGCCGTTGAAATGGAGCCTCACAGATCAGTGGAGTCAGTGGAGGTGAGGTCATGCTCACATAAGATCCGAGTTCCTTTCTTAGCAGATCTCTCAGCGGGTATGTGCAACTAGTGCCGTCAGAGGACGATCCATCAGCTGTCAGCCATGGAAGAGCGATAGCTCTGCCTTTGGCCGTCTCCGAGAGTGTCTTTTCTGCCAATCGAGTAGTCGAATCGCCGAAAAGTATGCTATCACAGGCGTGTGCTTTTGCAAATGCCAGGATCAGTCGACGCCGTAGTATTTCAATCATATCGACTCTTGATGTTGCCGAAGGAACAGATGACAAGATGTGCTTCAAGCAAGTCCGCTTGTCCAGAGCGATAGAACCATTCGTCAACGCATCAGCGGATGCTGACGTGTCGAAGCCAATGCTGTAATCAAAGCAGTCTTCCAGCGAGATTACTGTGTAAGTGTGAGAAGGGTACCTCTGCTTGAGCACGTCCAATGATTCAAGGGAAGACGGCTGCCCAAGCACTACGGACTGTTCCACAAACAGGACGTGAAGGTTGTATCCAGCATGACGGCCTGTCTCCGCCCTATTACTGAGCTGCTGATCAAGCACGTGCAACAGAGCGATGGATGATACTCCAAATGAAATGGGAACTAGCAGAGTCCTTTGCGGATCCTTGAAGCCCCCACGCAGCTTGTTGGTCTCCAGCCTTTTCAGGACTTTGGTTGCAACATATCTCATAAAGCACTCCCTTGGAAAATGAGCTCAACATGAAGCTGAGCAGGATTTCGCTTACGAACGCACCTGCAAAGATGCTCTGTCCGCACCACCAAAGCTGTCTCCGCAGTGTGACATCTTGCACATGACACTGTGTCTTTCTTCTGGCCATTCTGAGCGACCGGTTTGGGCATCTTGAGCAACTTCTCGTTGTTGTAAATGATTGAAGTGGCAGATTTCAAATAATGGTACAATTTTCGAGACGGCGCCAAGGCGTAGGGCTGAGACTTTATCTGCTCCAGAAGATAGCGTCAGAACTGTTGTTGATGACTACGACCTTTTTCAAGCTAGATTGGTAGATACGAGTATTTTCAAGTAGTCTCTATCGCCCGTCAGCGACAGATCGAATCTCTTTGCTCCGTTGCCTTTTTCTATAAGTCGATTCTGAGCCGCAGCTGCAACGTCGAAGCCTGGGACGTGGCTAAGACTGAGGACATCACGTAACAGCTTCGGCACCCATTGAGGCTTGAAGTTCATGAATAACTCTTTCTCCATCTTCGGCAATCTACCGACAAGAAAATCTGTACGCATCGCCCAATGCTCGTCTGTCTTGCCCTGCACGAATCCAGCAATGCTAAGTGACAGAATCTAAGCTATAGTACCCAGAAACCTCACCCACCTCGCTGACATGGTTTAAAAGTACGGTTCCGCATGTGCCACAAGACCCCCTGTGCAGATGGTGTGCACAGGCAATCTGTAAAACCACGACAGTTATTAGGATCTGGTTGGAAAGGAGCTCGGCAGCGGTCGGCACACCCTGAGCATACGCGACTCGACCTGTCCGAATATACTGAGCATATACTAAGGATATGCTGTGATCCAGAGCAGCCCGATTTAAAATTGTACTACATCATTTTAACAATAGGAAATGAGCCATTACTTGACAACACCCTGCCCCAACGTAATCGTCGTCAACCCTTCCCTCGGTCCCACGACAGCCCTTAAGGCTCCCGCGCCCCGATCTGCCGCTTCATCTGTCCGAGCATCGGCCGCATCTGACAAGGCGGTGCCTCCAGCCGAAGCTCCAAGAATGGCGCTCTTGATATCTATGGGAGCCGAGGGATTTGGCCTGTGGATAGGGTTCCCGTTGGCCAGAATATGTTCGGAGTGTCGCCGTGAACCAATACGTAGACTTCCTCGTTGTTGGTCGCAGTTTTGATTGTGACATTGCTATACTCGTTGTAATAGCAGTCGACGTTGGAAAGATAACCTGTTTCCTCAAATTTGTAGCCATTGGTTTGGGATATGTTGACATTCTTGCTCGGAGAGAGAGAGAGAGAGAGTCTGCTAATCTATCGATCGGGCCAACAGATGATGCTGCACCGTAAGACCGACCGTGGTAAGTGAACGAAAATCCGTTCAGTGTGGAGTGTTTGGATGTCGATGAATTGCGACTTGACGCCGAAGCTACAGAATTGAGGAGCACGCCACTAGAATCTGAGATGCGATAGGGTTAGTAGTGATCGTGGGAGATGATAGCACGTACTTACCTCTCCATGGGCGATACGTGAAAGTGCCTTGTCTCGTTATGTTCGGGTACTCAGTCCCAATACTGGTACAGTCACTACTACCGGCGGGCGCGCATAGGTGGTCCCAAAATGACGCCGAGGGGCGACTATAACGAGGGACTTGGTACTGTCGAATGACCTCTACATTGGTTGAGACGGGCGTAAGAGCACCGGCCCACAAAGCGGAGGGAAATTGAATGGCAACGAGCAAGACCAGAAGAGACACAGTATGTCTGAATGGTAGGTCGAAGTCAAGGCTCTTAAATTGTAAAGCATTCTGAACATTAACGTATCAAGTGTCATCGGTTTGCGTCCAATTCTCAGTTTAGTGTCATGTATGATCAGGGTAGAGAGGGAAAGTGATTGGAGACCAGCCAAGACAGTGGAAAGAACTTGAACGATGATCTGGATGGTAGCTCGACGTATATTCTGGACGTTGTAGAGGAAGCCGTCATTGTACCAATTGGACCAGGTCAATCCCAGCAGAAGGCAACTAACGAGGGTGGTTAGAATCAGACAAGGGAAAACGGCCGCCTTTGCGCTGAATGGGGCCTTTGGATGTGAGAGGTCTGCAGACATTGGTCAAGATAATCGCTAATGTAGAACAAGATTGCAATGGGGCGTCTCTGTCACCTGTGTGACTATCTATATAAATGTAAGGAGTGGGAGAGTTCTTTCCCAAACTTATTGTTGAAAATAGATCTGTTTCGCCAGCTGCGGTTTTAGAGAGTGGCTGGGCTTCGTACAATGGTGAGTCGGATTCAACAATCATTGGACGCTATCTAGCTGAAGTCCAATGCAGCTCTAGTGGATATGCATCAACCATCTTCCTGCGCCCTGGTGTGCCCCATTTTGCCTTGCGATGACTCAAGCCTTGGTAAAGCCTCCTGGCTACTTCTTGTTGAACTGGGTACCTACAACAAGGTCACTTTGTCTAGTTGACTTATGCGTCCTTTTATCTTATTCGCTCACGTCAATGTATAGCTACTATTACTAATTTCGATCTACGCCGTACATATATGAAAGGTTTTTGACGCTGAGGTGCGAGAATATGTTTCTTTAGGTCTGCTTACCACGGCGTTGAGATGGGCCAATCACAAATTCAGCTATGCCCATATACCCGTGACGTGTGCATTCCCATGAGTAGAAAACAAGTAATGGCAGATCGAGTCACCAATCATACCGGAGCATTTGCACCCTACAAAAAAGCCCAAGGGTGAACGCATGAAGAGATAGGGGTCCCTCAAAGAGCACAAGCCGTTGGAACCTTAGCTTTTCAACCCCAGGTATACCAGTCGGCGCAGGTTGGAGCAACAAAACACCCCCATCATGACCAGGCCATGTCGCAGTCTCGTTCGGTGATTCCAGCGTGACGTTACTCTTCAGACAACAAATAGGTGATGTATCACCTGCTTGCTGCAGATTGGCCCCAGTCCCTAACGCAACTCCTGTGCACGCGTACGCGAGGAAGTGTTCCTACCTCGTTTGGAGGCTGTATAACGTGCATACATCCGAGCACTCGTTGAGGATAGAGACATTAGTGATGAGCTCTATGTCTATGACAGAGCTTTCTACGGCCAGGTTGGTGTTGCAGAGCATTTCGAACGAGAAGCTTGTTTCAGTGGGTTGCAATCGGAACTTCGAAGCTATTGTTGGGAGGGGCTTGTTGGTTGCAATGTAAGTGGAGTCGTTGGCGATAGGACAGGTTGAGGATGGGAGAGTAGGTGACGTTGAGGTAATCGTGGTGACGATGTCGGACTGTATGATGGTAGCAGATGCGTTACTCGCCTCGGTGCTGTCAACGGGTGCGGAACTAGTTAGAAGAATTGAATGTTTGAAGACATGAACGGATAAGAAGCAGGTTATGAAAATTGGCCTGCCGTGATGAAGTCGACTTATGTTGGGCTGCCAGACCTGCACCGAGTCCTGCACCAATTGCGACGGCCAGACATACGATAGCCATTACTGCTAACACCAAAATGCTTCTCGATCGGCCTTGACTCTTTGCTTGAAACTGAGTAGACTGATCCGGCAGACCAGAGACAGGACCTCCTGTATAGTACTTGTTTCGATCTGATTGAGGAGCGACATCTGGACTTTCAGGTGACTTGACCTCTAGTCCGGACTCTAAGTACCGCCCTGTCCATCGTCGAATCTTGGATCCAAGGCTTTGATTTGGATAATGTCCGAAAGAAAGGAAAAAAAAGATGAAAGGGAGCAAGCGATAGATACAAGGCTGGTGTTGCTTCAAGAGTCTTCTCGTGGCTATAGATGGTACTGGTGACTGTCGAATCAGCCCTAGATTCAAATCGGAGGGGACTCAAGCATCGAGGGGAAGACGAAGGGATCAGTGCAGTGATAACGGGGCTCAGCACAGCGGATCTCCTGCCTATCTTCATCCGCTATATTCGGACATGAAAGTGAATATGCAGCCTTGGGCTGATACTTGCATGGTTGAAAAAATGATTGGATATCCCCAAGTTCATGCGCTGCGCGTGCTGCTCTCCACCTATCCATCAACAACCATTCAGCACTCTGATGACATCGAGTGCATGTGCCAACCGAGTATCAACACCCCCAACATACGCACGGTGTTCTCCCTCATTCGGCGAGGAATGACTGATCGCATTGATTCTGGGATGTATCTGGTGCTAGTGGTAGCACCAATGCCTTGTTGCATATGCAAGACTACGGAGACTGATTGTTTGAACATAAAAACCTCCCTCCGCTGTACGCTAGCTAGCCTAATCAGATTTGCGCCACCCCACATGGGTAGAATTCTCATAGCTCATCACACTTAGATAGCTACCAACTACATACTTCTTCAAACATGCTGCTTACGACGCATATGACATAGCTGAGACTTTGTCGCAGGTCGAGCTGTCAGCTTTATGTTTGAGGAAGGTCCACGAAAAGAGGCTTCAGCGAAGAATTTCCGCGAGGAGAAGGGTGATATGAGGATTCCTCCCCGTGGGACTGCGCGTTAGCGGGTCTCATAGCAATCGCATAGAACATATCGCATGGCAGTCTCCTGAGTGGGATGAAGGACTCATGGGAAGTCCATCTCTACCTGGTCACGTGTGACAGAAGCTGTCGTACACGCCAGAAATTCCCAATGTCCTGTAAAGTAGCGTACATCAATCAATACCTTCCGCCTTGGAGGAACACTGGTAGAGAGCCTTCAAGAAGTGCAAAACCAGTACGTTGACATGATGCTCTTGGAATATACGGGCTTGCAAAATATTAGAAGATTATGTGATGGATTTTGTACGACCTGCAGCTTTTAGAACATCATAGTCATACAAACTTAGTCGATTGGGATCAGAACACCGCGATGTACAGCTGTCATGTCGAGGCCGAATCACCAATATTCTTCATTTCTGCATTGAATGTGGAATGTGTCGTTGTACCTGATGGTTTGGAGGTCAAGGCCAACTATGACGCCCGAGCCATTGACCCAAAGCAAATGCAGCGCATCTTGAATCAATTGGCCCATTTCATTTGGCCAGCGTCGTGTTCAATGTATCGAGAAGGTTGCCGGTATTGAGATAATCAGTCAAGAAGACGTGATAGAGATACGGACATGGAATGCCTCGGTTCCTCCTAAAGTCAAACTTTGCTTGCGTGAAGTCATCGGAGGCTAAGCGAAAATGAACCCTGACGCCGAAGCTCTAAGCTCTTGGAAGGGAAGCATGACTGTCAAAAGAAACATAGCGCATACTGTTCGTCCATTCCTGAACAATAGAATTTTGGCTTAGTTTTCAAGAGAGGTCAATGCTTGCAGGAGCCCTGTTCAACATCAAAGGCTCACAGCTCTGTTTCCTTACAGCAAATCATATAGTTGCTGACCTCGTCTCATGGCGAATCATTCTTGAAGACCCGGAAGAATTCTTCTCGTTTTCGGGGAACAGACGACGGGAAGACGGTGCTTTCCAGCTCTGGTGTGACCTGCAAGCAAAGCACAGTCGCAATCAAATCGAACTAAGCCAGGGGCCTTCTTTCGAAGTCGGTGAAGCTGATTACAGCTTTTGGTTATATAAGCCATGACTGATAGAGCTGGGGATGCAACACAGGAAAAGCTCGCAATTGATTCGGAGTTGAGCTCAAAACTCAAGCGACCTTGTGACGAACCACTTCGCACTGACTTTGATGATATACTTGTGTCCGCTATCATGCACTCTTTTTCCTAAATTTCAAATGACCGCACTGTAGCAGCATTCTCTAACGAGCATCTGTGAGCCTTGGGATGGGCGGTCCAACCCTTCCCTGACTGTTGGGTGGTTCACGACCACAAGCCCAATACAACTGTCTGTCGAGAACGCTGGCGTGGTCGAGGTTCTTCGCCGTACGAAATACCGCCGCTTCGATATAGTTCTAGCTGTTGAAGAACCGGAGCCTGGTACCCTAACGGTCGAGCTGAATCATAAGGGATCGCGCGTTACGGAGATCGAGCACAAGAAGTGGTAGATACGCTTGACAGAGTGTAGCATCTGGGTCTGAAGAGAGAGAAATGAATGTAGGGTGGAATTTATGAACTGCCTTCTTAGTGAGCCGATTCATCATACATCAGCATATGTACAATATGTTCGACTCTTTGGCCTTCAAAATTACCCAAGGGCCCCCTCCTCCCTTCCCTTCCCCCCAAAAACAAAATGGTGAATATTACTCATATATAAACAAGATGTACGAAAGTTGACCTTCTCGCTGTGACGGCTCTTCTAAGTGCACATTTCAGTCTTAAGGGTATGGTTCTTTTCCTGCCAAGGCGTATATTGTAGGGCTGCAGCCTTAGCGGAATCAGCGCCAAGCCCTCGGCGGAGCTTCTCGCCTTGCAGCAGGCTTCTATGATTGCCTTGACCTGGCCTGTCAATTGTCAAGCCAGATGAAGACGAGACTTAGATTCTCGCTATCAGAAAATATTTCTCAGTCAGCTCGAGCAGTCCAAAAGCCAAGATGAAGGCGTTGCGTGGAGCTTTGCTCGCGCTTGCGCTATTTATATCGAGTGTCCTTTCCAGTGAGGTTGAGATTGTAAGCATGAAGGAAACCCCGCGAGCCGTACGAAGCTAATACTGCAATAGACACAAAAAGAGCAAAAAAGGCAGCAATGCAATGGAATGTACAGCAAGAGCGCATGGGGCGGCAGTGTGGACCCGTTCATACTCACCAAGTTCATCCAGGCTACACCAGAAGGTGATGAAGACCCGATAGTTAGCCTTGTCATATTTGAGTGGAAGGACGAGGATTTAGTGGGCGTGTGGCCTTCAGAGGATGCTCCAAAGGTGGGAACGGATCCCCTGCATTTTTGGGAGCCTCGAGCTGATCCGTACTGCGGTTCAGAAAGCATTCATCTGTGACGATGCAAGTGTGGAGTCCTCTTTCTGCGAGGCTTCACAGATTGGGGAATTCATATTAAGTTCCAACGCGTCGGAAGCATCGAAAAACCCGGTCATTACCCAGTCGGTCCACTTGAAGGATCCCCAGCCAGTGAATTACCCAGTCAAGAGGACAGGGTACTATTGTGTTGGAACCTACGGATTCTCTGCGGAAGATTACAAAGCGGTTGTCGAGTTCAGGAATGCATACGGAGAGTTGCAAGCTGCCCAGATTGCGAAGCTACCTTTCTACGGGGGTCTCACAATTGTCTATGCCGTTATGTCGATGTATGTGGTCTAGCAACACGTTTGTGCTGCAGCTTTACTCACGGAAAACAGATTTTGGGGCTTCCTCTATGTTCAGAACCGTCACGATATATGTAAGTTTAAGCATGCGTATCACTCGAGTTGCAGCAGCTGACAGTGGGTAGTACCCGTCCAGAACTATATCACGGCAATCATCGTATTCCTTATAGTCGAGCAACTGATGACATGGGGTTTCTATGGTATGCTTACTCCATTGTGTTGTCTTCGTTGCGGACTGATGCTCCTAGACTACTCCAATAACCATGGGAATAACGCGCTGGCGAAATGTCTGATGATAATCGTCGCCATACTCAATGCTGGCAGGAATTCTTTCTCCTTCTTCCTGCTTCTCATAGTCTGCATGGGTTACGGTGTTGTTAAACCTAGTCTCGGCAGGACGATGTGGTATGTCCGCGTTCTGGCTCTGACACACTTCGTCTTTGGAGTCATCTACGCCGTTGCGAGCTTGACGATTACGCCAGATAACGCGGGGCCTCTTGTCCTTCTGGTCATCTTACCTTTGGCAGCGACTCTAACGGCCTTCTACGTTTGGACGCTAAACTCTTTGAACCTGACGATGAAGGATCTGCTCGAGAGGAAACAGAGTGTCAAGGCAATGATGTACAAGAAGCTCTGGTGGTGCATATTGGGTAGTATCGTGGTCATTTTCGCCTTCTTTTTCCTCAACTCATTCACCTTCGCTGGAAGAAGCGATCCAAATTTCGTGCCGGACCACTGGAAGACAAGGTGGTTCATCCTCGATGGATGGCTGAATCTGGTGTACTTGGTGGATATAGCCTATGTCGCGTACCTGTGGAGGCCGACGGCGAACAACCGAAGATTTGCTATGAGCGACGAGGTAATTAGTCGGCGATGATATTCCATCCGTTCATGCTGACCGGTCTGCAGCTTGCCCAAGATGATGAGGGCTTCGAAATTGCTTCCTTTGGTGGCTCATTAGACGAGGAAGACGCTCGATCGCCAGATGCAATGGAGAATGGTGATGGAGCACTATCACCCATGCCTCCTAAACCAATGAATGGCAGCCATCACCAACGGCAGTCATTAGATGGCGAGACCATATTCGCAGTGGGAGAGGACGGGGATAAGTGGTCCGACGACGATGAATCCCCACGAAACTCGGCGGAACACAAGAGGTTGACGGGAAAGAATGACTAACGGAGAGATTTCGGTAGCGAGAGATGTGTCAGGAAATCATTTCTTTTCGAGTATGTTCAAAGCGTTACTTGATGGATTCCAAGCATCGAGCAAAGGCGTTTGGTATGGCTGGGTATCTACGATGCTTTTGGTAACCAGCCCTCGATTAGAACAGATCGTATTTACAATATACATGCTCCAATCGAATGGCAAAGATCGCCAATAATACAGTTGTCCAAATCCCCATCACTTCTTCCCTTTCTTCTTCTTCCCACCGCCGCCCCCACCACCTCCTCCTTTCTCTCCACCTCCACCTTTCCCTTGCGCTTGCCCACCTTTGGCTCCACCCTTACTCGTAGGGACTTTCGTATCCTCCAGCTTCACAGCAGCCACACCCTCCATCTCCTCTCCTGGTTCCTCCTTGACCTCCGTCTGCTCCCTCGCTGGTAGCGCAGCCATAACCCTCCCACAATTTCCTAAACTCGCCACCAGCCGCCCCACTTCCGCCGCCTTATCAGTCTTATATTTTAGACATGTGCCTGATACTGGATCGTATGATTTAAGCGTAAGCGTCGCTTTTGGCGCCTGACTTTGGTGTGACGGGACTTGGTGTTCCGAAGGCTCGGATTTTGGTGGGGGAGAAGACGTTGATTTCGAGGGTGAGGGAGAAGGCTTAGGGCCGGAGATTGTGTATTTAGTTGTTATTCGGGTCTGCGAGGACAGGGTTGGTCAATAGGTAGATTGATGGGCATAGAAAGAAGAAGGACGTACGGTGGTGGGGCGCGCGGATATCAGGAGGGCGGATTGCTCCAGGTATGATTGAGCGGTGGCGAGGTAGGGCATGGTGCGTCTTGAAGTAGTCTGTGACTGTAAAGATGCCTTCCTCATCACAGGTCAAATGTGGAAGGCCGGAGATAGAGTAGTCTACGTCGGCGTTTAGGGCCGTGAATTTGGCAGTCTCGTGGGGCCTGAGACGACCATTTCTTCGAAGACGACTGAACACTGGTGTCAGTATGGCCGAGGACTACGATTCCGATGCGGAGAGGGTTGGTGGCGTGGTATCAAGCATCACGAATGGCTCCGCAACTACAGAAGCAGCGAGTACAGAGGGAAGTTCTCTTGTCGAGGACCTGCTCGCGAGATGCCAAAGCCTCGTCAACGAGCTTGAGGACTTCAAAAAATTCGTGGCCGAGCAAAGATTAGAGCAAGAACCTGCAGTCGACATACACAAGTTTCAGACATCGGTAGCGACGGAGCATAAGTCTCTACAGAAGCTCGCATACGCAGATCTCACAGCCGAGAAAACTATACATACACTTCGCTCCTCAAACCTGCCATTCTATGCTGCCATTTGGGACGCTGCGAAAGCAAGCAAAGCTCTAGTGACATTCGGCAAACGATTCTATTGGGACAATCGACCTACAAGAGACAGCAAGAAAGCAGCGGAGAAGAGGTGTGCATTGGTGGATATAGTGGCCCACGACGGTGAAGAGTGGATTAAAGTGTCTACTATTACAGGAAACCGTCTCTCAATGGAGATCGCCAAAGCAAAGTGGGAAGCGGCAGACTCGTCCAGCGAAGATGAAGAACAAGAGAATGGCAACAGCACCTCCGACGAAGATGATGTTGATCGAATAGAACTGATGAAGGTAGCATATGACCTGCTTCGCGCATCTCAGGCCCACCGAATCCACTACAAGCACCCTAGGATTCGTTTTGTCCTCCCAAAAATTTCGTCTAGTCCTCCACCAGAGCTGATGCCGGTACTTGAACGTATTCGGTCAACCGGTGCAGTCATTGACCTTGGAGATCAGAGCGCTTCAAATGGACTGTTCAAGGAAAGTGCCTTTCCCCGTCTCTTGCCCTCTCCCCACCCGCCCTTGACGGACACTTTAAACATCGACTGCACGATACTACTCGCCCTCGTCTCCGACTTATCTCACACAGCCAATCATCCAATTCTGCCCAACTACAATTCAGCGATAACACGGCAAATTGAAATGGAAACCCGGGAACACCTTCTGCCCTCAAGCCTCTGGCCAGCCATGGCGAATAAAGATCTAGTATGCACGCACGAAGCAGCCAAGCGAATGAAGGAGATTGTGGACACCATTGGAATGCCAAACGAGAAAGCGAGGACAGTATTGCTGATAGGGGATGGGCCAGCACGGTCGGGGAATGGTTTGAGAGAAGCGTTCGCTAAGTACAGCGACTACGCTATTCCATCTTCCTTGGGCCTACCCATTCGCATTGTTCAAGCTGAGGTCTCCGAGTATGATCTTGAGAACGCGATACAAAGAGGCACACTACCGCCTGTCGCGTTGCAAGTGGCCGAGCAGTTGACGGATATCAATCGCAGTGTTTTCATGTACGGGTGGATGCAAAGTATGACTACGGTGAGCTCGAACCGGACAGTTGCCAAGCAGGTTGAAGTCATAGTGGAGAGAGCTGGCAACGGTGCTACGGGTCCGGAGATCTGGCTGCGCGAGCCTGCTAGGAGTTTACTCGGGAAGGAGAAGGAGAGGCGGAAATGAACCGAGAGGCAGACGGTTCAATTCTGAAGTACTACTACCACTACTACCACCACCAGTGTTTATCCGGTACCCCTTGAATATTTCCGGTTCACACAACTTTCCAAATACTTCAAATCTAGAACGAAACCGTACACTTTATATATTCTACTCTTGCGAACTTGGAAAAAGGGTTTCGCATGATGAATCCTAGGGCGGATGAAGTTTGGGCTTCGAAATCTATGCGAGGTTCGTGGGGAAATCTACGATTTTCTCTGCGGGTCGCATACTCCTTTTTGCAAAACCATTTGCGGGAGCGCCCGTTTGACAGCCACCCCACCAAATTTTCGCCGTGACCACCGCCAAATGTGCGCAAGAGGTATTTCGTTATATAGGCATCGCAGTAGCTATTCTACCTTCCTAATTAGGCTAGAATTAAAGTTATCTAACTAGCGATATAGTATAGATATATAGAAGGATCCTCCTCTTACTATATTTATAGATTATATTATCGCCGCTATATTATTTAAATAATTATCTAAGAAGAAGCTTAGTAACCTTAAAAAGCCTATTGTAAGGAAGAGGCGTATAAATATCCTGCTAGTCGTTAATAATAAACGGCCTTCGCTCTTCTAGAATATAGTTATGAAGAGAGAAGTAGTAATAGATATTTCTATTACGTCTATTTACCTTTAAAGCATCTAGTCTAAGACTCGTAATAATATCTTATAAGTCGATAATATCGTTATTAAGACTTAATAAATCGAAGTCTTTTAAGTAATAGCGTTTTAAATTAATAATTAAGTCTCTTCTAGATCTTATAAGATTTAATTCGCCGCTATTAAGTTAGCTTTCTAAGTCTTTAAATAATATATCTTCGCTAGATCTTCTAATTAGTAAATAATATTCTATTAATTTAAAATTAATCTTTAATTAAATACTTATTAGCGAGAGTCTAGCTCTTCTAAGATAATTAGATAGTTTATATAATTCTTACTTATTATATTATAATCTTTCTTCTTCTTTTTCTCCTCTTAATATATAAGCGACTTCGCTTATTATCTAATTAGACTTATAAGTAATAATTAATAATAAGAAGAATAGAGAGAAAAGAAATTATTAGGAGGTTTTAGAAAGTTAATAATAGAAGAAGAGTAAGAAATTAAAGAATAAGAAATTAGCGGATAAGAAATTAGCTAAATCAAGAGGGAAATTAAAGCTTTCTAATTCTTTTATTTAAAAAAATAACTCGCTTAGTAAGTAAGAGAAGAAGGACGTTATATTATATAAACTTAACGTAAAGTCGTTTTAAAAAAGCGAAAAGATTATATTTAATATTAAGATTAAGAGATATTAGCTATATAACGAATTTTTATTATTATATCTATTATTAGCTAATTAAAATAGTAAAAATTATAAGTATACTATATCGCTTAAGTATATATTATATTATCGAGTCTCTCTTATTATAACTTTATTATATAGCTCTCTTATTATTATTAAATAAAAGTATTTTAATATTTAGAAAACTTATTCTAGCGAGTATAAATAGATTTTAGATATAGTTTTCGAGGAATTATATAATTAAAAGTATAAAAAAAAGCTTTAGCTTAGTTTAATATATTATTATATTTATAATAAGTTTAATATTATTAAGAAGAAGTCTATTACTACTAAAATAATTTCTCTAATAATTATTTATAGTAATAAGACTTAAGATAATAGATTTATAAGCCTTATCGATATTCTAATAAGCTTATATTTTATTAGATAACTACTTAGTATATAGACTATAAAGAATAAAATTAATTCTATTTTTACTATTAGATGTAATATTTATACTCGCTAAAAGTATTTTAAGAAGAATTATAATAATTAGAATTATTCTAAATTAGTCTACTATATTAATTACTCTAAAGATTCTTATAGATATTATTTTATTACGTCTTAAAATCTAGTTAGCTAGTTTATAATTATTCTAGAGAATTAAATCGATAGACTTATTATTAATTAATCGTTTATAAATATAGTAATCGCTATATAGCGTAAATTAAAGAATAATCTAAAGAATAATACTTATAAAAAGAGAAATAAAAGATAGGAGGAAAATCGTGCGCTAGCTTCTACTATTACTTCTTCGATAATAATTATTTAATTTTCTACGCTTACGCCTTTATCGAATTTTATTAATAATCTTATAGATATTCGATCTTTATATCTTAAAGCCGAACTCTTTATATATAGCTATTACGTCTTTTAACGCTTAATTAATTAAGTTTATAATTATAGAGTAATAATAACTCTTATTACTTTAAAGTAAAGAATTAACAATCTAATATATATTAATTTAAAAGACTTTATTAAAGATATAAAGCTAAAGATTATATTATATAATTAAAGAATCTTAAAGAATATAAAGAGAAAGCTATTAAATAAGTATTATAAGTCTACTAGTCGAAAAGATATAATATATTCTATAAGATATTTTATATTAAGTAATATTATATCGTATTCGAGTATAATATAAATAGAGTCGAATATTATATTATTTTTCTAATATAAATTTAAAATCTTAGCGAAATATCTTACGATATAATATATCTATAATATTATATTATAAAATAATATATATATAAAATATCTCGATTAAGATTTCTATATTTATAGAATAATTCGATTAAGATATATAGAATATATTTATTCTTCTTTATTAAGAGAGAGAGAATATAAAGAGTAATTTAATATAGCTATTTATCTTCTTATTAATAATAATAATTAAAATAATAATTAGAACTATAAGCGTCTCTATTCTTCTTCTTAAAATTATAATATAAAAGAATATTTTAAATTTTAAATCTTTAAATATTATAAGAATAAAATTCTATAATTATCTTTATTTATATATTTATCTTAACGCGTTAAATAAGCTTAATAAATTTTATATTTATTCTTCTCTTAAACTCTAATCTACTCTTCTATTCTATTCTATTATAATTCTTCTAAATATCTTAAATTTATCTTTATCTAATTAAACTTATTAACTATTTATAAATAAATTCGCTTTTTAAATTATCTTAAATCTCTTTATTAAAACTAGATCTATTATTATTAATTTTCTCTAATTATAAATCTATTAATTATCTCTCTATATATTATAAAGTATTAGCGATATATCTTAATAAATTTATAAATATTAGATTTATCGAAGTACTTTTTATAAGCTTATTATCTTTATTAATATAATTATTATAGATATTAATTAAGTTTTTATATAAAGTACTATTAGCTCTTTTAATCTAATTTGATATATTAAGATCTCTTTTAAAATTAAATCTAATCTATTTAAACTTATTTTTATAATACTTTATATAAAGAATTATTATTAAAATACGAAATATTATTAATAAATAATACTTTTAAATATTATAATATCTTTTAATTATTAAAAAATATCGCTTATATATAATAGTCTTTATAAGAAAATAAAGAATATTATAAATTAATCGAGTAATTATAATATATTTAAATTTTAATTTCTTTTATTACTTTAAGATTAAAAGATTTATTAAATTATTAAAAAAAGCTTTATAAAGATTAGAGGTAAGATTATAACTAGAATAATAATTAGAAGATTTATTATTTTATCTATATTATTAAAACTAATTATATTTATTTTTATTATTTAAATTTTTAATCTTAAATTTTATTATTTAATTAAGCGTATTTTTATTTAATTAATTTATTCGCTTAGCTCTTTATAATTAACTACTTATATTAATATTTTAATAATTTTAAAATATCTTTTTAAGCGCTTTTTAGTAGATCTTTATTTATAATTTTTTTTTAATATTTATCTTTTAATTTAATTTTTTTTAATTTTATATTATTATAATTTAAATATAAAAGCGTAACTTATTTATATAGATAGTTTAAATTTAATTAAATTCGATTATAATAAATAACTAATTTCTCATGAGTTATTTTAAAAACTTTAAAAAGTTCTTTTTTTAAGAAACTCTCTTTCTTTTTAATTTTTTAAGCTTTTTATTTATATAATTAAATAAATAATTATAAATATTAAAAATATAATAAATTATAATTTTCTTTTCTCTACTTATTAATTTTATAAACTTATAAAAAGATTTAATAAACTAAATTAAATATTAAATTTATTAGAAATTAATTAAAAATTATTTAGACTATTAAATTATAATTTTTATTTATAATTATTTTTTATTATTTAATCTTAAATAGATAGTTAATATATTTTTTAAAAAGCATATATAGAATATGTAAAAAAAGGTAGTTTGAAAGAATAAGGTAGGCTGAACAAACCTTGAATTTGTATGTGCAGCCAATCATAAATTCGGGGTTATTCCGCTTGTTGAGTGATGATTTGATATGGAACCGTGGAGAGCATATGACGTGGGATCTTGGAGAGCTGAGCCGTGTTCTTGGTGCTGGGGGCCTTGTTGCCGCTCTGGTTTCCCCGCAGTGTTCTCCTCATTTGCCTGTTGTAGTTCCTCCTCTTTCTTCCTCCTCTTGTAGAGTATCAGACTGAGTGGCTAGCTGAGTGGCTAGCTGAAAGCTGAGCTAGCTGAGTGGCTGACTGAGTGGATAACTGATATGACGTGGGATCTTGGGGAGCTGAGCCGTGTTCTTGACGATGGTGGCCTTGTTGCCGCTTGGTTTCTCCGCAGTGTTCTCCGCATTTGCCTGTTGTAGTTCCTCCTCTTACTCCTCAATGCAGTGGGGATGACAGGCCAAGTTACAGTCGTGTTCTCCGCTTGCTGAGTGATGATTTGATGTGGAATCGTGGAGAGCATATGACGTCCGGCACGCGTTTGGTCTAACAATATTTGAATGTTAGTTTAACTCACCTACCGCTGGCTTGGGAGGAGTATGTAGGGGAGAACGTATCCGTTTGGGCTCTTTTTGAGGGCCTTTCAACGCGTTTATGAGCAGTAGTAGGTAGCTGTTGGGCTCGCTTGCGGCTCTCGATTGCCAGCAGTAGCGGATTCGCCGAGGGGGGTGGGCGTCAGTAAAGGGGGCTCTAATTGGGCGAGGGGTACCGAAGACGATTATGTTCATATTGGTGGAATTGATAGAATTGATAGAATTGGTAGAATTGATAGAATTGATAGAATAGTGGAAGAATAACAAACAGGTGGAAGGATTATTATCCGATCCCGGACGCGTCTGGTGTGACTACTATAACTACCATATTTAAATATCCATTTAATCCACTAATAGTAGGCCAAACTTCATTATTTTTACAGCGTTAGAAAGCGCATATTGAGCTCTACAATTTACGAAATTAAGAAGTAATAGTATCCTTAGAGAGCTGGTTATTTCAGAGTGGAAGACTTCTACACATAGATTTTTATAGATTTTTGATAGTTGCGGACGCTAATTTATTTACCCGCGGTATCTAACCAAAAAGCGTAGACCTGACGAATTTATGATTGGCTGCACATACAAATTCAAGGTTTTCTAGTTCAGCCCTACCTTATTCTATTATATATACTAAATTTTTAATTTCTTTTATTACTTTAGAATTAAGAGATTCGCTAAATTATTAAAAGAAGCTTTATAAAGATTAGAAGTAAGATTATAATTAGAATAATAATTAGAAGATTTATTATTTCTTCTATACTATTAAAGCTAATTATATTTATTTTTATTATTTAAATTTTTAATCTTAAATTCTATTATCTTAATTAAGCGTATTTTTATTTAATTAATTTATTCGCTTAGCTCTTTATAATTAACTATTTATATTAATATTTTAATAATTTTAAAATATCTTTTTAAGCGCTTTTTAGTAGATCTTTATTTATAGCTTTTTTTTAATATTAATCTTTTAATTTAATTTTTTTTAACTTTATATTATTATAAATTTAAATATAAAAGCGTAACTTAATTATATAGATAGTTTAAATTTAATTAAATTTAATTATAATAAAATAATCTAATTTCTCTTAAAAGCCATTTTAAAAACTTTAAAAAGTTCTTTTTTCTAAAAAATCTCCTTTTCTTCTTAATTTTTAAGCTTTTTATCTATATAATTAAATAGATAATTATAAATATTAAAAATATAATAAATTATAGCCTTCTTTCCTCTATTTATTAATTTTATAAATTTATAAAAAGATTTAATAAGCTAAATTAAATATTAAATTTATTAGAAATTAATTAAAAATTATTTAGACGCTTAGACTATAATTTCTATTTATAATTATTTTTTATTATTTAATCTTAAGTAAGTAATTAATCTATTTTTTAAAAAAATATATAATATCGATATAAAGAAGTAGAGCGCGAATTAATATCTAATAAATTAAATTTTAATAAGTCTTAATATTCTAAAAGAGCTTAAAAGAGTATCTCTAATAATATTACTTCTTTTTTAGGAAGATTAATATTTATCTAATATTAAAACGTTTTTATCTTAAAGTCGTTTAGCTTATAATATAAAAAAATCTCTTTATATTAATCGCTAATATTAATATATATAGCGATTTTTTAAATTTTAATATAATTAATAATATAATAATTAGAATAATAATAAGAAATATTATATTTTTATTAGAGTTATTAATAGATTAATTATACTTATTTAAACTTAATTCTTATCTTCTTTATTATCTTAACTTCTTTAAAATTTCTTATTTATTAAAATAATTCTAATATTATTTAGAAGTTTTTTTAAAATTAATTAAATAATATATATTATATAAAGAATATATTATAAATAATTTAAAGACTTAAATTCTTTAATATTAAGCGAGTTTTTTACTACGAAAATAAAAAAATAAGTAATTAAATCTTCGAAGAGTATATTATTATTATTAGCGTTATTAATTATAAATCTAAATATATAAATTTAAATCTTATATTCTATAAAAATTAAATTAATAATACTTATAAGTTTTTAACTAGTATATTTATCTTCGATATATTTAAAGTTTATAAAAATCTTATATTATTACTAATTAATATTAATAAAAAAGATTAGAATTATTATAAATAATTAGTAATTATAAAATAACTAATAATTTAGAATTAGAGAGACTTTAATATTATTAATTAATAAATTCTTTAATAATCTTATCTCTAGCTCTATAGTTTTTTTTATTAATTAATTCTTTATAATAAATATCGACTTTAATTATATATTAGAGTCGAGATAGCGTAAGAATTATAATATTTTAAAATTATTAATAATTATAAATAAAATATTAATATTTATAATTTAGCGATAAAATTATTCTAAGAAATCTTCGCGTATAAGCTTTTAACTTTCTAATATTATAAGAGAATTTTAATATTATTTTTTCTAGAGTAAATAGTAAACTAGATATTCTATTTATTATTTTATTTATTAATAATTTATATTATCTAATTTAGAAATATATCTAATTTTTATAACTATCGATTAAATTTATTTATTATAAACTACTTAAATTAGATTTCTTAATATATCTTTTAAACTTAATATATACTATTATATCGCTTATTTTATAATCTATAAATAGATAAATTAGAATCTTATTATAATAATAATAAATAATATATAACTCTCTAGAATTAACGAGTAATATATTTATTAAATTATATTTATTTCTAGAATTTTCTAATTTCTAAACTCTAATAAATAGATTAATAATTATTATTAGATTTAAATTAATTCTATATAATCTATATTATCTTTATCTATTATTATATTTATTATTTTTTATTATTAATATTAAAAAGAAAATAAGATTTATTATTATCTTTATATCGAAATATATTTATTAATATCTTATATTAAATATTATTAATTAAGAAAGTTAAGTTTATACTAAATAAAGATTTAATTAATATCTTAAAATTAAGATATTTAAAGAGAAATTAAAAGAGATATATAAATAAATAAAATATTAAAAATAAAATAAGATTAATATTTAATATATAAATTCTATCTTCTTATTATAATAGAAACTTATATTACTTTAATAATATATTATTATATTATTTTTAATATTTTAAATTAGAGATTAATTCTTTCTAATTAATATTATAATTAGTAATTATATATTTAAAAGTATATAATAATATTAATATAGAATTAATATTTAATTTAATTAATTTAAAACTCTAATTAGTCTAGCTATTAACGCTTTTCTACTTAATATAATATATATTTAATTCGCTTTAATACTACTTATTTATCGCTATATTATTTTAAATATTAAAATTAAAAATTATATCTTTTTAATTAATATTTTAATTATTAATTATATTAATAAGAGCGTATATTAATATCTTAAAATTATTAAATAAATTTTATTAGATATTAATATAGAATTAAAATTTAATTTAAATACTTTAATAATTTAATTAGCTAAATTAATTATTATCTAAATCTTCTATATATAGAGAAATTAAATCTTTTATCGCGCTAAAATTATTTTTAAATTTTAAAATCTTTTTTATTAATATAACTCTCTTCTATTTGAGTAATATTATAATATCTTTTATTTAAGCGTTAAAATATTAAAATATTATATTCTTCGCTTTTAATTAAGCGACTTTATCTTTAAATCGATATCTTTAATCTTATAAAAATAATAATTAATTTATTATAGGCGAAGACGAAAAAGAAATAATATCTTCTTTTATTTTTAAAATAGAAGAAGAGAAGAAAGTAAGTAGATTAATTATAAGCTATAAACGACTTAATATCTAAGAATAACGAATTAATAAAGTTATAATATTAAAATAAAGAGTTTTTCTTATAACTAGTAAATATAAGATTAAATAGAAATTAATTAGATTAATAAGATTATCTTTAATAAATATATCGCGTATATAAAGAATATCGAAATATATAAAATATAAGAGAGAGCGTATATATATAGCTATAAATATTTAAAGTATA
This sequence comes from Letharia columbiana, assembly GCF_014066305.1. Classification (NCBI taxonomy): domain Eukaryota; kingdom Fungi; phylum Ascomycota; class Lecanoromycetes; order Lecanorales; family Parmeliaceae; genus Letharia; species Letharia columbiana. Next base: position 27,084 of record NW_023501091.1, on the reverse strand, counting down.
TTTAAAATATAGAAAGAAGCGCTTATATATAGCTCTACGATATATATTAATAAAAAAAAATTAACCTCTTTTTCTAATTAGCTTTTTAATTAATATTTAAATTTAATTTAACTTTTAATAATATTTTATTTTAATAAGATTTTAATTATATAATATTAATTAATTTAATAATAAATATTTAATATTATTCTTTTCTAATCTATTCTCTTCTTTCTTAAAAATTCTTTTTATTATTATAATATTTATATTATAATATACTTATTTATTATAATATTATCTATATCTAAAAAAAATAAAATTATTTTCTCTATATTCTATAGTTAAATTAAATTAATAATATTATTTTTATAAAGTAAATATACGCTTAATAGCGCTATATCTCTTAATATAATAATTAATTATAATATTAAATATAGTTTATTAATATATAATATTATTATCTATTAAAGCTATTAACTCGATAATTATAAAAACTTAAGAAATTCTTAATAATTTATTAATTATTAATCTAGACTTATTTAAATTATTAAAGTAAAGAAAAAATAAGACTTCGCGAAGATAAAAATTAGAAGATTATATATAAAGTTTAAGAAGTATAATTATAAATAAGAAAAGTATATAATTATATCGATTATATATATTTAAATTAAATAATAAATTAATTATACGTATTAATTATATTATTATTAATTAGACTTTAAAATCTATATATTAAAGAAAATCCGCGAATTATAAAAGTTAATAAATTTAATTATTTTTTAAATTATATTTACTCGAGTAGTAAAGAAGATTTTAATTTATATAACTTTAAATTTAATTAATTCGCTTCGAATTTAATTCTCTATATTAAGCGTATTTTAAGAAGTTATAAAGATAAAATTAATAAGTAATTTTAATAATATAACTTACTTTTTAATAATTATAAATAAAAAAAATTACTAACTAATATCTAGCGGCTTAATTATATATATTTTATATAAAAAAAATTACTTTATAATTAAAAGATATATAGTTTCTTAGATAATTATAATAAGATATAAGTTTATAAATAATAATATAGTATTATTAAAGTCTAAACGTAGTTTTTATAAAAAGAAAATATATAATAAATAAAAGAAAAACTATTCTAAGTTAAGAATAAGATATTCTAATTATTATTCTACTTATTACGCTTAATTAATAATATTTAACTATTATATTTAATCTAATAACTTTATATATTTTATATTTATAAAATAAAATCTCTTAAATTAATTTAAATATAGATATACGCCTATAAGGGTTAGAAAAGAGGCTTCTTATTCTAGAATCTATATTAAATTAAAGATTATATTTCTACGTTCGATAGCTTTAATTTCTATAGTTATTATTAATATCGCGACTAAATTTATATAGTAATAATACGTCTTTCTTATTAATAGATATTCTTATATTCGATAATTTTAGTTTCTATAATTACTACTAATATCGCGATTAAATTCATATAATAATAGTATACTTTTCTTATTAGCGAGTATCTTTATATTCGATAGCTTTAATTTCTATAGTTATTATTAATATCGCGATTAAATTCGTATAGTAATAATACGCTTTTCTTATTAATAAGTATATTAATAATTATAAATAGTTGAAATATAATAGAAAATAGTAGATAACTTTTAGTAATATTCGATTCTAAATCTATAGCTTCTTTATCTTATCTAAGAGTAAAAATATTTATATCTAGAATTTAAAGTAAGTATATTCTAATATATAGTTATTAAATATCTAGATATAAATTTTCTAATTAAAAGATTAGTCTCTTTAAAGTTAAATATATTACGAGCGTATTCTACTTAGCTCTTAGTTCTATAGCTAGCGAGTCTTAACGAAGATATCCTCTATTATATTATATCTTCTTTTCATATATATAATTCGATAGTCTTATTATTCTATTCTATCTTACTTATATAATATATCTCTATACTAGTTCTAATATTATAATAAGACTTCTTTATACCCCCCTCGGCGAAGAGAATAGACGAGTTTTTTTACTTTCTACTCGAAGTAAGCGATCGAGTCTAATAAAGAAAACGCTAAGTATTTCTATTATATAGAAGCTTTATTAGATATCTATATTATTCGAAAGAATCTATATTAGATAGTCTATATTATTAACGATAGTCTAATTTATTAAAAAACGACTCTCCTATATCGAATATAAGAAATCCTTCTTCGCTTCGTTTCTCGTAAAAAGTCTATTATCGAATAATAGACCCTCGACGAACTTTCTATTATTTAAAAGAATATTATTTAAAGTATTTATAATCTTTATAACGACTTAATCGATTAAGAAATAAAAGAATTAATACTATTTCGAGCGTTATAGTTAAATTTCGACTTTTAATATAGAGATTTACTATCTTTCTTAACTCGTATATATCTTCATAGTATCGAAGTTCTAGAGATCTCTCTATTTTACTCGATAAAAATACTATTTAATATTTATAATCCCTCGATAGAAAAGCCTAGCCAAAATCGCTATTTTTACGCCTATCTTCTTCGCTTCGTTCTTATCTATATTTAATATATTATAAATTCTTTAAATTCACCTATATCGATATTAAGATATCGTCTTTCATATCGTCGTTATAAGAATACTTTATCTTTCTTTAAACTACGATCTCCTATATATCGTAGTTAGTCTTATTCTATATACTATCTTATATATAAAGATCTATATACGAGATATTCGCCTTTAAATTCGTTATAACTTTATATACTATATATATAGCGCTCTCTATCTACTAAGAATCTTTATTAGCGATATTATAAGATATTAAGTTATTAAGAGAAGATATAAATCTAAAACTCGACTAATATCTCTACTCCTCTATCCTCGTTTCTACCTCTATCTTTACTATAAGATTTCGAAGTATTAAGAATATATCGATATTAATATCGATTAATATTATTATAGCTAGTTAGATAGTTACTTAATTCGAGATTATCGAATTTATCTATTTTTAATAATAATAGATCTAAATTTAAGAATTAGAAAATAAGAATTATAGATAAACTTAGCCTTAATAAAGACTATTATTCTATCGACGCTTTTTAAATAAATTACGTTATATCGCGTCTTAGAGAAAAGACTATCGAGTATATAATATCTAGACGTCGAACGACTATAAAAAATCCTTCTATCTCTTAGTCGATAACTATTATAATTTTAATCGGTATTTCTTCTTTAGACTTACGCTAGGCTTTATTCGAGCTAGCTCCTTAGCGGCTTAACACTCTAATAACTTCGATATATATATTACTTAATAACCTTTATAGTTAATATTTTATTTATATAATATTACTAATATTATTATTCGATATACGATTTATTCTCTAATAATAATCTTCTAGATTAATTAATTAATCTTTATAAGACTTAAGTAGATATTATTCGATAAAGAAATATTTATAACTATTTAATCTTTAAAAGACGTAATAATTAATTATTTTTCGAGTATTATATAGAGTTTATAAAATATATTATATATATATAGAAGTATAGCGATAAAGAATATTAGATTAATATTATTTAGCTAGATCTTATAATTAACTTAAAAGATAGAATAAATCTTTATCTTCTAGACGAATATATTATATATAAAAGAAAGTAAATATTACTAGATTTAAAGAAATATCTTATTATATTAAAATATTATAATTAAATATATATCGAACGACTAATAGATAAGAAAGTAAAGGTATTTATTAAATAGTATATTAAGACGAGACTCGAAGATATAAGTAAACCGCGTAATAAATATACTATTATTTCTCGCTTTAATCTAGAGAAATATAGATAATAGATTGAATTTACTAGATTTATAAACGATAAGTTATATAAATTTATTAAATTTATAAATAATATAGTTATAAGAATATAATAGATATAGTTAAGAACGTAGTAATTCTATAAATATAGTCGAAATTAGTATAGAGATCGATAAATCCTCGAATATTATATTTTTAAATAAATTAAAACTATTCGATATCTTTAAAAAGATCTTATTTTTCTTTATATTCGTAAATTAATTTCTTAGACTTATATTATTAAATAATTATCTTATATTAAATCTATTAATTAAACTCTCTATATTATTATATATCTAAACGACTTTTAAAGCTATAATACGTTATTTATATATCTTATTATCGTCGTTAATAATCTTAATCGATATTAGCTATATAGCGTTCTATAGAGAAACTTATATCGAAATTATTTAATATTAATTTAGAGTTTTAGCGCTTACGACTCGATTCGATTTAAAAAACCTCGATTAATTAGATTATATTATTTTATCGATTTCTTCTTTATTATATTAGATAACTATTATATAATAAATTCTTTTTCGATTATTATCTATTTAATTCTTTATAGATTCTTATTAAGTTAGTCGCCTCTTAACGCTATAATAAAGTGCTATTAGCGATATATAAGCGGAATCTCCGAGACGCGATATTGCTATCGTAGTCGTCGTCGAAGAAAAGTATTAATTTAATCTAGTATAGTATATATTAAAAGTCTTTATTTTTATAGATTTCAGCGAGCGATAATTCTTTCGAAGGATTATAAATATTTAAAGATATAAGGCGAGTAATAGGTCTATATCTTCGATCTATTAGCTATAAGAGGCTATGGCTCTTTAAGAGAGAGAAGTACTATTACGAGCGTACTTTACTTAGCTCTTAGCCCTATAGCTAGCGAGCCTTAGCGGAGATATTCTCTATTATATTATATCTTCTTTTTATATATATAGTTCGATAGTCTTATTATTCTATTCTATCTTATTTATATAATATATCTCTATATTAATTCTAATAAACTAATATAATTATAATAATAATTAGAAGTATAATTATTATATTATATAATATAATTTAATAAATTAAATTTAATAGACTTCGCTAATATAATACTAGATAGAGTTTAAAATATTAAAGCTATAAGTAGAAATTCTCTCTTTCTTTCTTCCTTAGTATTTTATTATAAATTAAATATTTTCTCTTATTAATATTTTATATTATAATTATTTTATCTTATTCGTCTTAATCTAATTTAATAATAATATATTATTAATAATTATTAATCTTAATAGTAATTTTATTATACTATCGTTATATAGAAATAGCGATATCGATTTATATACTTCGTCGATTTATTTAAAAGATAATATAAATCTTAATAATCTTTTTAACGATATAAATAATTAGTTAAATAATTATCTATTTAATCTTTATATTAAGACTTTAAGTTAAAAGAAAATTTTAAAATCTTTTAATTATAAAAAGATAATCGCGAAAAAAATCGAATAGAATAAGTCTTTAGTTATTCGCGCTCTCGATATAAAGATCGCTAGAAAAAATATTCTAAGGTCTTTACTTATAAAGATTAAAAATTAATATTAAAAATAAGAAAGTAAGTATAGTAATATAATATTTTATTAAGTAATATATATATATAATTAATAATATTTTAGCTATTACTTTATAAGAGATTAAAAAATATTAGAAATTAATTAATTTACTTCTTTTAAAAAGACCTTTTATTTATATAATATAGAAGATTATTAATATAATATTATTATCTTATTATACTATATAAATTTAGACTTTTATATTAAATATATTATAAGAAGCTATCGAAGTAGCTCTAATATCGAAATTTTATTATATATTAGCTTTTTATTAAGTTATTATTCTATTAATAAATTATATAATTAATAATCTCTACGCTATTTATAATAAAAGAGTTATATTAATAATTAAGAATATAAAGCTTATACGAATAATACGTTAATATATAATAAGAGAAAGTATATAAAAAATAAGAATAAGATAATTAAAAGTACTTTATTTAGATAGAAGAGGGTTAAGATATTTAATATAGAATAGAATTCTAATTATCTTTCTAATTATTAAAAAATATATAAATTTATTATTCTAACGATAATCTCTTTATATTCTTTTTATTAATAAGAACTTCTTATTCGAAGAAACGCGTAATTAATAATTTTAATACGAAAAATAAAATCTTAGATTTTTAGACTTTAAAGTATCGTAAGCTAAATAATAGTTATAAATAATCTTAATATAAATTAGATTAGAAGTAAGAATTTAATATAATAGCGAGAGTTTAAAATATTATTTATAAGATCGAAGAAGAAAAAATTAAAAAGTCGAGAAAGAAAGATAAGAATAAATTTAATAGAAATATTAAAGCTAATAAGAAGAAAGATTTAAAGAGAATAAGATATATATCTAACGAATATAAATATCTAAGATATAAATCTTAATCGAGAAGTACTACTTATTTCTAGATATATTTATAAATAAAAAGTACTTATCGCGTAAAAAAGATATTATAATCGAAAAGAATTATATTTTAAAATTAATTATAATTCTTAATAGAAATATTAAAGAGGCTTATAAGATAGATAGCGTAAATAACTAAAAACTTAAGGGTATAAAGTTATCGCTTCGCTATTACTAAGTATAAGAAGTAGCTTTTATAAAGAATTAAGAGATCGACGATAAAGAGCTATTAAGTAATATATTAATAAGTCTACTATCTCTTAATTATCTTAAAAAAGATTTATTAACTTTAAAACTTTAAAGAGAGACGCTATAGATCTTAATACGGAGGTCGATATTAAAAGTCCTGACATGCGCTAAATCTCTTGGCATGCTTGACATTTTGATAAATCGACCTTTCTCGAATAGCTTTATTTTTCTAGTGATGATGCTTTATATAGCTACGTATATACTTATTTACTCGCTCCGAGAGTTATAGAGCCGTATATCACCTCCCTCACGACCTTTCCTATATTCGTTACCGCCTTAAGACGAATAACCTCCGCAATATGTCTCGGTATTCGCTCTATTTACTTCAACCTCTTCTATATTAGCTCGTGATTTCAGCAATGTAGTACACTCCGTATGTATGCACCCGTATGTAGCACCTCCTATGTATAGCATTGACGTCGCTATTAAGTAAAAAGTAGTGATATGGAGGATTAGAATATTTGTTAAGTATACTAAGAGATTTAGCGCATATGCAGGACTTTTGATATCACCCTTCGTAAGACTTTAATAATAATTAATTTAATTAAAAATAGATAATAGCCCTCTTATTATTAGTTAGATTTTTTTTTTATTCTTTATTAATTTCGTCTATAAGAAGTATTAATTAATATCTCTTTAATAATATTAATTAACTCGCTATCTCTTAATAAAAAGTATCGCTAAAGTATATAAATTTAAGTTATTATATTATTTAATAGATATAAAATTAATATTAACGATAAAAATATTTATTCGCGATTTTTATTATATAGCTTTTTAATATCTATATTATAGTTTATAAATATCTATTTTATTTAATAATAGATATCTTTTCTAACTAATATAATTACTTAATTTTTTATCTTCTCTTATATTTATTATAAATTCTTATATTTTTAAGCGTTATAATTGTTAGAATTGATATAGATGAGATATTAATATAGATATATTAAATAAGATAATTAGATATCGAATAACTATATAGATAGAAGATATTAAATAATAGTAGATGGCTCTATTAAGATACGCTAGACTCTAATAGACTATAGAGCTAAATAATATATTAAGGAAGATATAGAGTACGATTATAATACTACCCCCTCTCTATAGAATTATACTCTTATAAATAATAAGTAAAAGAGTAGTAAAAAATAGTATATATATACGCTCGCTTAAAAATTGATAAAATAATAAAGAACTTTTAATATTCGGGACTTTTAGTATTACGGTCTTCCTCGGCGGTAATATAAATAGCGAGAGCTTACGTCTTAATCTTCGCGTTAACGTCGTCGCTAGCTAGAGATATAGCGAGCGTAAGAATTTTAGTCTAAAAGGAATCGGTGTAGTAATAGACGAGTAGTAAATATAAGTATTTTAATAAGTGATGGTGATTTCCAAGTTGATATTCTAGCGTAAAGGATATTAATAAAATAATGCGAGTTAATTAGTCGAGAGATCTCGAATTAAATCGAGCTATAGACGCTAAACTTTAATTTAGTATTAAATTAGTTTAACGTAAGCTTCTTCGTAATAAGTTATTTAATCGATATCGATTATATCTAGCGACGATAATAGTAAGATTCGCGTATAATCTAATATAACTTCGAAATATATTAAGAGTTATATTAATAAGGGGAGATAATCTAGTAAATTTAAAATACGGCTATTATAAAGTAATATAGATCTGAGAAATCGGATTACGAACGCGAAGAAAATAAAGCTGTTATAAAATATCGGACGGTTTTAATTCGTTTAAAAACGCGATGTCCGAGATATTGTCGGGCTTAGTAAACTGCTTACGAATATCGCTTATAGAAATTATTAATTATATCTTAATAATTTTCAAATTCGCCACTATCCGAGTTATATTATTTAAGATCCTTATCGAGACTCTTCTATTTCACTCGGTACTTAAGATAGTCGTTGATAAATTTAGAGGCGATAATCTCCTCTATTATCTATTCGATTCGACTTTCGATAGTAATATACTTTAATAAAGAATTAATCTATTTAAATAAGGGGTCTATCGATATAAGGCTTAAGAGATTAGAGTAAAATATATTATAAATCTTTATACTCACTAAAAGCTTTAAGCGATAAAAGGTTTTTACGAGATCTATTATCTTAAATAGATTATATCTCTTATTATTTAACTTCTATAACGATCGATTTAAGGTAATATTCTTATTATTAAGGAAGATTATATCGTTTACTTTAAAAGTAATCTTCTAGCGTCGCTTATTAATTTAGATTATTATAGCCTTTTAAATATAATTTATATTATTTTTAATATAATTAAGAATTTATTATATATACTCGATAATATCTTTCGCTCGAATAGCGTTAAGACGCTTATAAGTGATATTATAATTAATAATATCTAAGCTAAAACTCATTTAAGAGTAAAAGCCCTTATTTATAAAGAATAATGAGATACCCGTCGCTGCGGAAGTAGTATTATTATCGACGAACTCGATAATAAATAATTATCTAGATTAATTATTCTATATATAGTTATAGTATATTCGAAGATAACGTTTTATATTCTAATTAGCCCGTTTAGTCTATTTATCGATTTTGAAATAAAAGGCTATTAATAGCTTAGCCTTAATCCCGAGTTATTTATAGAAAGTCTTTTATATTATCGATATAAATTAAGAGCCTCTATTCGAAATTATCGACGCCGATAAACCGTATAAGCGAAAGACCTTCTTAAGTAATATATTAACCGTCTTTTCGATTATAGTTTCTTTATCTATATTAGAGTATATAACGTAATAATATTTCTTAGTAAATCGGTCTATCGCTATTTAAATAGTGTTATATCTATTAAATATAAATAAACTCGTTATAAAGTCTATCGAGATATTCTATTATCGCTTTTAAGAAATTGATAGAGATTATAATAGACTATATTCTTAATCGCGAGGGGTCTTAGATCTATAGTAGGCGTAGTAATTTCGAATATAGATAATAACGATAGCTTTTATATCTCGCTAATAATATTCTTACTTAAGTAGCTTATAAATATAAGTTATATCGAAATATCTATATGAGAGCTAATTATATACTTCGCGAATAACGTCGATATATAAATCTTCTAATATTTATAAGCGATTCTTATAGTAGAGTACCTCGTTCTTTATAATACACTTATTAAGTATAACTTCGCGAAGTTTATTCTTATCTTTCGTAATTGTCTTATAAATCTCGTTATATAACTTATTAGTCTTATTTTTTTAGATTATTTTATGAAAGATAGAGTCGTCGATAGTATATATCTCGATATCGCTATTATTAAGTTTTAAATAGTTAGATATAAGTATTATCTAATACTACTACTTTAAGCGTTTATCCTTAGAACTATTCGACTTAGAATCGACTATATATATAAGTATATTAGCCTTTACGTTCTAAGACCCTAGACGATAGATGATTTTAATATTAAATTCGAATAGTATATTTAAATAGCGGGCCTAGCGATAGCTTAGATCTCTTTCTTTAATAAAGTATATTAGATCTTTATAGTTCGTAAAGATCTTAATAAAGATATTAATATATTTTAGTTTAGAACGCTAGTATTTTAGATAGCGAATAATAGCTAATAATTTTTTATTATAGATCTAATAATTATACTTAATTAGAATAAGATTTTTACTATAAAAAGCTATCGAGTGTAAGACTCCGTCATTATCGTATTAGAATAGAATATTATTATTAATATAATTAGAGGAGTTCGTTTCGAGTATAACGTTCTTCGATCTATCGAAATAGCGTAGAATTAAAGCTTTTATAACGATTATCTTTAATAAATAAAAGGCTTTTTAATAGGCCGATAACTAATCGAATATCGCTTTCTTAACTATAAGTTTTATTATTAATTTCATAATTTTCGAAAAGTCTCTTATAAATCGACGATAGAAGTTATAAAAGCTAATAAAGGTCTATATCTTCTTTAAATTAATAGAAATAGACTATTTAATAATAGCTTAAATTTTAATAAAGTTTATTTATAAATTATTAATCGAAATAAAAAAATCTAAAAATTTCGTTTTCTAAATATGAAATTCGTATTTAAGAATATCTATCTATAATCCGACCTTCCGTAGCTTCTAAAGAATCTTTCGAATATATATAACGTGTTTCTTTCTCGATTAACTATAAATAAGAATATCGTTAAGATAGACTTAACAGAAGTCGTTTAAATACTCGAATAGAATATTATTTATATATTACTAATAGGTGGCTAGGCTATTAATTAGACCGAAGAAGAGTACTTAATACTTATATACGCCGAGGGAGATAACGAATATAGTAAAATTCTTACTATCGGGGTATATACGTAATTTATTAAATACGGCTATAATATCTAATCGAGTAAGGTATTTATAGCCCTAAATTCTCGCGAGAACCTCGTCTATTAATGGAATTAAATATCGATTTCTCTTAGTAATAGTATTTAGCCTTCGATAGTTTATATAAAAGCGTAGACCCTTATTTAGTTTCTCGGTAAATAGAATAGAGGATATAAACGGAGTATAACTAGATATTATAAAGCCCTTTTTTAGATACTTATCTAAATACTTCTTAATCTATTTTAACTTATATTCGAATATAAAATAGACTTAACTCTTTAGTAATCCGGCGATATCGGCCTTTATAAATTTTAATTTATAATTATAAGGGCGGTGTAATAGTAGTTCATCTATCTTCGTTCTATCGAAAATATCTAAATAGTCATAATACTCGATAGAGAGTTTTCTTTTAATATTTTTAGAGTTAACGATTTCGATAGCGTTAATTTAAATAGAATAATTCGATTTATAATATCTCTTATACTTCTTTTCTAAGTTATAAGAGTATAGCTTATTAACCGGTACGCGAGGATTATATAATTTCTTCGAAGGAGATAACTTCTTTAATAGCGAGTTATAGATCTCGTTTATAATAAGAGTAAATAGTTGGTTTTCCTTATTACGCGCTAATTAGTAGTATGATATGATACTAATTTCGACGATATTAATGAATTATAGGTTTATATCTCATTTTTATCTTATATTCTAAGAGTAGATGTAAATCTCTTTCTATTAGTTAATTCGCTAGGGACATTTAAGTCGATAGTAGAGTTCGAGTTATCATTATATGTGAGTTGAGGAGAAGGTTCTTTCTTTAAGATAATCTATAGGGTAAGGGGTTTCGATTTCGAATTTAATAAGATAGCGAGATTCTTCGCTATCGAGGTCTCGTTATCATTATAATTATAGCGGTTTAATATAAAAAGAATCTTATCTTTCATTATATCGAGAAGCACCCTATACTTATTTATTTATAGTTTTCCTAAAATTATATTATATATAAGAGAGGCGATAAGTATAGAATACGTTTTCTCTTAATAGCTATTTACTATTATTATCGAAAGTAAATAATAAGTAATAGGTTTCTTTACGATCCGGCCATCGTAATTCTTTAGAGATTTAGATTTCGATAGTAAAACCGGTTTTAATAGCAATTCTTTATAAACCCTATAAACCAGAAACTCATTAATAACTATATATATCTTAGTACACTTACTATCGATAAGGGTATTCTAGAGTAAGTATTTCCGTCTCTATAACGATAGCGTTACTTATATTCTAAAAGGACGGCGTGCTAAAGAATTATTAGAAGTATTTAATAAACATATATTATAGGTTTCCCCTTACTATGACTTTGATAGAGACTATTTATTTTCCGAATTCTTAGAGACTTCGTAAGCGTCAAATAGTAGATTTATCTTATATTCGTTATCGATAGTAAGTTCGTAGATTTTTATCTCTTATAAGGTCTTCTTATTAGCGTTAGTCTATTTCTATATTAAATAATCGCGTCTTATATAACTTATCTTTCTATAATTAAAATATATTAAATTCCTTAAATCTATATCGATTATCGCCTTCGATATATTCTAAAAGATACTTAAGATATAAATACTCGATATAATAGTAGAAGATATACGATTCTCGATTATAGCGATAATCGTCTTTCTTATTCGAGTTATGATAGTTTTAAAAATCGTTTTATTAATAGTTAAAGCTAGACGTCGTTTATAGCCTATACGCTATAAGTTATTATTATCTATAAGATATTTCTTAATATCTCTTAAGAATATAAACTTATAATTAGAAAGGACTATAAAAATAAAATAAAGTCGAATATATATTCGTAGCTTAGTGTTTAAATTATTTCTTAGATGAATTTCGTTATAATTAAGTATAGAATTAAGTTTAACGAGTTTTATATAGAATCTATTAAAGGGCTAAATTATCTATTAAAGAGAATCGTAATTATATCTTATCTTCTTATATTAATTCGTCTCTTTATAGATCTTAGTTAGCTGATCTATAACCTCGCTAACTAATATATAGAGATTTATAATATTTCTACGTCTTCTATTTAGAATATAAGAGATCGCTTTTCTATCTATACGTAATAGGAGATAGATAATTTAAGACGTCTTAATAGGGTAGTAATCCTTATTATCTAATAACTTTTCCTTTATTTTAACTAATTAATCCTTCTATACGGAGTTCTTATTATTAATAAAGAAGAAAGAACCCGATAGCTTAGTGGACTTCTCTTTTCTATAAGTGGGGTATAGAACTTAGACGGGCTTTATTAAGGTTAACGCTTATATCTTAAGAGTGATTTATAGGTCTTTAAGTATACCTAACCGTATTACTATTAGCTATTATCGAAGCTCCCTATTTTATTCTTATAGCTCCTCGGCCTTAGTGCTAACTTACTTTAAGCGTTGTTAAGCCTTATTCTATTAATCTACTATCTTATTCTTCTTAGTCTTGAAGTCGATATACTATTTAACTATATCTCGAAACTAGTCTCGTTAATAGCGGAGGTCGCGGAGTATAGTAAGAAACTAATTAGGCTTCTTATCGGCCCAATTGCGTAGTTGGTTAACGCTGATAACCTGCTATAGGTTTATAGCAGCCGCGATATCCTCCGCTATATCGTTAGATAGCAAGAACTATTGTCGGTTAAATATCTAAGTAAGGAGGTTGCTAACTCGATTTATCTTACTTAATTACATATTAGAAATTTATGATGATTTTGAAATGAAAAGAAGAGAGTTGCGTTATTTCTCCCGAATCTTTAATGTTATAGATATCAAGTGAAGGAGAGAATAGAAAAATTTCTTATAACACCTTTTGTGAGGCTTCACTGCAAATTCGAAAAATGGTGTTGTATAAAAATTTTTTAGTGTTTTGCGGGGACTTTTTTTCTTGATTTGTAGATCGTTTAGGCTGCCGTAAAAACCATAGATAATCTAAATATCGTTCTTTTAAATGCTTTCACTTCGCTTAGAGAATTAGTTATATAATTATTAAATTAAATAACGATTTCTTTAAATTTACTAGTCGTATAAATAAACTAATCTAGTAATTACTTTATCCCTCTAACTAGTTACGAGGCCGTTACGCTATCTCGATAGATGCTTTTTATAACGTATTATCTATATAATAGGTTTATTTAGAAATACGATAACTTAACTTAATATCTTGCCAAAGCCCCTATTAATAGATTTCTTAAATTCGTCTACTGATTTAAATATAGTAAGTGGGGTAATCTAGTTATAGTATTAGAACTAATATAGATGTAATATTAATATAGATATATTAAATAAGATAACTAGATATTAGATAGCTATATAGATAGAAGATATTAGATAGTAGTAGATAACTCTACTAAGATACGCTAAGCCCTAATAGACTATAGGGCTAAATGATATATTAAGAAAGATGTAGAGTACGGTCGTAATAATAATTTATCTCTTTATTTAAACTTTAAATTTATCGCGATATTAAAATAATTTAGATTTTAAATAAAAAGTATAATATATAATATAAGAGTTAGCGTTTAATATAAGAGGAAAGAATTTATAATATAGAATTCTAAGTATTTTTCTAATTAATAGATAGCGAAATCTATTATAATCTCTTCTTTTAAGCTCTTATATCTAAGTATTTATATCTTAATAATAAAAATAAAAAGCGATTTAAAATTTTATTATTATAGTTATTAATTATTATTTAAAAAGCCTCTTCTATTTTATCGTCGTTTTTATCTAACTTTTATTTATTTAATATATAATTATAATTCTTTAACTACTATTTAGTCGAGCCTAATAAATCTAGAAAATTATTATTATTTATATTAAATTATTATACTATTAAATTCCTCTATATTACGCGCTTAATTTTATTAAAATAAATATATAAAGATAATAAATCGAATTTTAATTAATTAATCTAGATAATTTTTAATATACTTTTATTAAAGAGAGAGTAATAAATAAAAAGAGTATTTACTATAGAATTCGTTTATATATAATTATATATTTTTCTAATCTAAAAATTATAAATTAATAATTTTATATACGCGAGAAATAATAATAGTATATCTTATAATTAATCTTAGAAGAATAATCTTATATTATAAAATCTCTATACTTATATTTCTTAATTATATAATAAAATTTATAGTTATAAAAGTTAATATATATTATTTTTACTTATAAAGACTAATAAGTTTTTTATTAAAACTTTTAAATTATTATAAAGATAAAAAGTAATTTTTATTTATAAGATTACTTAATTATATTAAATAATCTAATTAATAACTTTAAATTATTATCTAATAATATACTTATCTCTTATTCTTTCTCTTTTTCTATTTATTTTAAAGTTATAAAATAAATAAAATTATTTAATATTTTCTTCTCTATTAAATTTTTTTATTACGAAGTTATACTCTTATTATTATTAATAATACTTTTTTATTTTTAATTATTTAGACTTAATTATATAGCTAATATAAATATATATTTTCTCTTTAAAATATTAAATAAAAAAATTATATATATTAATATCTAATAATATTATAATATAATTAATCTTATTATTTATAGAAATATATATCTTTAATCTCTTATAATATCTTTTTCTACTTCTCTAAATTTACGCTTTTAAATTTATTTATATTTTTAATTTTATCTCTTATAATTAATATCGTATTAAGATTAATAATATATATTTTTTATAAGCGAGCTTTAAGTAGATTATATACTTTAAAAGCTATTATATATCGATAGAATTTAATAATATAAGAATTCTATAAAAGCTCTTCTATCGCTTTATATTTATAATTTTTAATATTAATTAAATAATTATAAAATCTTAATAGCGATAGAAATAAGAAGAATTTTACTAAAAGACTATTATCGCGAAATATTCGCTAAAAATTATTTATATTATTTACTTCTATATATATAATTAAAATTATAAATTTAATTTTACTTTATAATAATAAAGAATCTTATCTTTTATTTTTAATAATAGATTATTTATAATTCTATTATTATTTATTTTCTTATTATATAAAATTACTATTATATTAATTTTATAATATATATATTTACTAGATCTATAAACGATAATATTTAAAAGATATTTTATAAAAAGAAAATAAAATATAAATTCTAAATATCTTTCTAATTATTTTTTTAATTATTATAATATTATAATAAATAAAAAAAAAAAAAAAAAAAGAAAGAAGTAATATATAAAAAGTTTATCGTTTTTATTTTAATTTATAGCGCTCGCGTAAAACTTAAGATAATAATTAATATTATAAAATTATAAGATTTTTAAATAAAGAAGAATAAAATAGATATAATAAAAAACTATAAAGAAGAATTTAAGTTTAAATTTAAAGAAAAGTTTATAAATTTAATTATATATTAATAAGTTAGTTAGCAATTAATAATTAATTTTATTAATATATATAATAAAATAAGATAGAATTAAGCTTAAAAATCTTAAATTAATATATATAACTAATTATAAATTTAGAATTACTACGCTCTTTAATTAGATTAATTAAATTATTATAAATAAATAAATTAATATTTATAATTATAAAAAAAATATAGTTAAATAATTCTAATTAAAAAATAGATATATATTATTTAATTTTAAAATAACTTTTTTATTTTCTATTAAAATTTTAAGATTTTTTTTTAAATTATAGAATAAAATAAGAGCTTTTAAATAAATAAAGAATTTCTAAATTTAGTCTTATAATTATTAAAGTGTAAGAAATTTAAATATTACTTATTAAAGTTCGCTCGATAATCGAATAGCTTATTTATTAAAGTTCGCTTATTAAAGATCATTTATCTATTTACTCGATAGCTCTAATTAAAAAAATAATTATAAATTTAATTTATAAATCTTTACTTATAAAAAATATAATATTTTATAGATTTTAATAGAATCTTTTATTTTTTTTAGATAATAATAGAAATCTATTATTAAATATAATACTAATTAATTAAATAAGAAAATAAGATATTTAAATTATATTTATAATACTTATAATTTTATAATAATAGATTTTTTTTATAATTTAATAGAATATAATTTTTAATATAATATAATTTTTTAAAAGTATAAATTAAATACTTTATATAGTATTAATTATAAAAATAATTAGAATTCTAAGTCGAATATAATTTTAAAATTAATATAATAATTAAATATCTTATAGATTTTAATTAAAATCTTTTATTTTCTAAGATAATAATAAGAATTTATTATATAAATATAGTATTTATTAATTAAATAAATAAGTATAATAAATATACTTCTCTATTAAAACTATTATTATAATATAAATAATTTTATAATAATAACTTATTTTAATTTTTTAATATAATATAATTTTTTAGAATTTTAAATTAATAATTTTATATAATATTAATTATAAAGATAATTAGAATTCTAAATTGAGAATTAATATAATAATTAAATATATATAAACTTTAATAAAATCTTTTATTTTTTAAGATAATAATAAGAATTTATAAAAATATATAATTATTAATAATTAGATAAGAAAATATAATATATATTTATATTAAAACTATAATTATAATATAAATAATTTTATAATAATAAAAAATATTAATTTTTTAATATAATATAAATCTTTTAAATTATAAATTAAATATATTATATAATATTAATTTTAAAGATAATTAGAATTTAAAATAAAATATAATCTTATAAATAATATTATAATTAAGAGTTATATTATAAATTAAGAAAGTTAATAATTTAATTATAAAGTTTTTTATTTTATTATTTATAATAGTTTAAAAGTTTATTTAAATTAAATTATAAGCTTTTAATTTATCTTTATATTTATATATAAATACTTAATATTATATAATTTTAAAAGTCTATATAAAAGTAATATATTCTTAATTTATAATATTACGCGTTTACTATAAATTGCTAATAGTTAAATATCTATATTCTATTATTAGCGAATTTTATATAAAAATAATAAAAAGTTTTACTTAAAAAATTATTAGATAGAAAAGATTTTATTACTTTTTATATTATCTCGATAATAAAATTTTATTAATAATACTTAATATTATTTCTAAGTTTATTTATTATATTTAATAAAATTTCTTAAATAAATTTTAAAAATAAAGCTTTTAAAATTAATAGTTTAGTTAATTTTTAAAAGTATTTAATTTCGCGAAGAACGATAGCTAGTAAATTATAATTAGAAAGATAATTAGAAATATATATAAGATTAAACTTACTATTTAGATAATATCTTTATATTTTTTTTACTTTAAATATATATTTAATTACGATTTTTCTTATATTCTTTCTTTTCTTACTTATAATAGATTTTCTAGAAATCTTATTACTCGACTTTCTAATTATTTTTATTATTAATAATATTTAAAATACTCTTTTATCTATTATAATCGTTATAGAAAATATATTAAATCTTCTCTTTTTAAATTTTTTATTATATTTTTTTTTTTTAATAATTTACTCGTAGATAGATGTTCTTTAACTATTATAATTTTTATATTTTTACTTTAAATATTATTAAAATTTCTACTCTTATAAATAATATCTCGATTTTAAAAGATAGTTTAATTTTAAAATAAAGTTACGTTATTATCGTCGAATATATTATTATTAAATATATATATTAACTCTTTATTCTTATTAATATATTTATAAATTTATCTAATTTAGAAAATTAGATAATTATAATAATAATTAGAAAAGAGAAGATTATATCTAAACTCTTTCTTATTATAATAATTAAAATTATAAGAATTATTTCTTCTTCTTCTAGTCGTACTAATTATTTATATATTAAAATTAATAAATTTATATAAATTTATTATAAAACTTATTATTAGATTATAATATTATTATTTTTATTATATATTAGAAGTTTTTAATTTTAAACTTCTTTTATAATAAAGTCTATCTCTTCTTTTTTTAATATAATTAGATTTATTAATAAATTACTCTTTAAATCTATTATTTAATTATTTCTAGAACTTTATAATTAATTACTTCTAGAACTTTTTAATTAATTATCTCTAGAACTTTTTAATTAACTATTTTAAGAACTTTCTAATTAAATATCTCTAGAACTTTCTAATTAATTATTTTAAAAACTTTTTAACTAATTATCTCTAGAACTTTCTAATTAACTACTTCGAGAATTTTCTAATTAATCGCTTTAAAAATCTTTTAATTAATTTAATATTTTTTTATTATTAAGAAATTAGATAACTAGTTAAAAGTTTATTAATAAAAAAAATTTATTAAAAGTATTTATATTTATTATTATATCTTTTTAAATATAAATATAAAATAAATAATATTCTAAAAGTAAGCGATCTAATTAATATTCTAATTATCTTTTTAATAATTCTTTTAAAAGAGAAAATATATATAATAAATTGAAAGCGTAAAATAAAATCTAAAAAAAGATAAACTTATTTTATAGAATTCTTAGATTTAAATTCTTAGAAGTTTAAAATAGATATCTATTATTATATAAAAGCTAAGAAAAGTTTATTATTAATAATAATTCTTAAAAACTTTAGTTAAATTATTAAATTTAAAAAAATTTAATTAAAATTTAACTTTATAATATTAAAAATTAATATTAAATATTTTTATAAATAAGATTTTAAAAAAACGCGAAAACGCGTTAATAAATTATCCTATTTTTTAATTAGCGTATTCTTATATTTTCTTATATTCTAATTTTTCTTAATATTCTTTCTAATTATATTATCTTTTATAATAATATAATTCTATTTAAATTTTTTTATTATTTCTATTATAATACTAATATACTCTTTATAATATATTCTTTAATATTTTATAATAAGCTTTTTATACGAAAATTATTATTATAATTATTTTAAATAAAAATTTAATTAAATAAGTAAATTTATATACTTTTTATTATTTCTTAATATTATAAAAGTTAATATTATTAATAAAGATAATAACTCTAATTCGCTTTATTATTTTATTTTTAAAAAAATAAGAATATTTTAAAAATTTAAATAATAATAAGATATAAAAAATAGTAGATAAATATTTTAAAAATAAGAATATAATAAAATCGCGTTAATATTTAGTAAGTTTAAATATATATAAATTATTAAGAGTAATTTTAAGAAAATAAAATAATATAAATATAATAGCGAAATAAATAGCTAAAAAAAAACTTCTAACTTTCTCGAAATATTAAAAAATTACTTCTAAAAAAAAAAAAAAAAAAAAAGAATTATCGAATATATTATATATAATTAATATACTTATTATAAATTCTAATTATTATTATAATTATTCTAATATCTTTTTAATATTATAATTAATATTTATATATAATATTTTATATATTATATCGAAGATAATAAATTTTATAAATAATTAGATTTATTAGATATAGTTTTAATTTTAGATTTTATTAAGAATATTAATATAAAGCGCGATAAGTAGTTTAATATAAAGAAAGAAGATAAAGATATAATTATCGATATATAATTAAATATTATTAATTAAAAAATTAAGCGATTTAAAAATCTTTAACTTTTTTTAGAGAATATAAATTTTTAAATAATATTAATAGATAAGATATAAGTATAAAGAGATTAAATATTTATTAATATCTTCTTATTATAATAATAAATATAATAAACTATAATTAAATCTATTAGAAAGAAAATTAAATATCTAAAATTTTTTAAAGATATAATAAACTTTTAAAAGAATATCTATTTTTATTATATAGAAGTCTTATATAACTTATAAAAATTTTCTTAAAAAAAAATCGCTAAAATAATATTTATTAATATAAATTTTTCTCTATATTAATTTTAATTTTAATATTCTAATTTATATTTAAATAAACTTATTATTTATATATTAATCTTACTTATATTAAACTTATTTATAAAAAATCTTAAATTATAAAGTTTAAGAAAATTTACTATCTTTTCTCTTTATATATATTTTTTATTAAAATAAAATATATAATTCTTAGAAACTATATAATATAAGCGCTTAAGAATAAAAAAGAATAAATATTATTATTAGAATCGACTAGATAATAGTCTAAGAATTATAATATAGTAAGATATAGATTTATACTTAATAAGGCGAGCGAAGAAATATAAAAGACTTTTAAGCTTATTAATATTAAATTAATATATAAAAATATTATTAATATATTTAAGCGATTTAAATATTTTTATAAAGATATAAATTATTTAAATTTAAAATCTTAATAAATTAGTTATATAATTCTAATTCTAGATTAAAAATATAAATATAAATATTTTTCGCTATTATAATTATCTTTAAATAACGATAATTAGAAAAATAATTAGAATTCTCTATCGCTATAAAAATATATATTATAATTTATAATTCTTTATATAATAGATTCTTTTCTTAATTAGATTATATTTAAAAGTCTTAAATAATAAGATATTATTTAATATATAATAAAATATTTATATAAAAATAAGATATAAATTTTAATTTAATTAATAGACTTAATAGAAAAATAGAAGTAAACTTTTAAGTAAATTAGATAAAATATAATAGATAAATAATAAGTAGCTTCTAAGTCTAATTATTATTCTAATAGAGTTATATTTTAATAATATAATATATAAAAAATACGCGAGCGTAATTTAGAGAAAGTTTAAAATTTCGCTTTTTATATAAATTATTATATATATAGATAAAGATAAAAATTTAAATTATAAGAGTATAGATAATATCGAAGCTAAATAAGATATAAGTATTAAAAATAATTCTATTATATATATTAATAATTAAATAAATTTTATCTTTTAAATTATTTAAAAGTATAATATAAAATTTAATAATAAGCTTTATTATAGTTTAAATATAATAATATTAATATATTAATTAATAAATATCGAGCTATTATAAAAATCTTAAAATATTAAATATAATTATACTTAGAAGATAAAATTATAAATCTTTATTAATATATAATTAATTTAATATATAGTAATAAAAAATCTATTACAAAAGCTATACTATTTAGATTAATATTTTAATCTTAATTACTATTTTTATTATTATATAAATAATATAAAGCTATCTCTTATTTAAGTATTTTTAATTTTTAATTTTAGTTATTATTATAGATATCGTTAATCTATTCTAGAATTATTAAATATACTTTTATATACTTTTTATATCTTATTCTTTTTTAATTAAATAGCGATTAAATTTTAAATTAAAATAAATACTTAGAAGAAAAAGATTTATAAGTATTTAATTATATAATATTTCTTTATACTTTTTATAATTATTAGAGTAATTAATATTATATAATTATATCTTATAGTTATATATATAATAATTAATTAATTTAATAATTAAAAATAAATATATTTTTTTCTTTATTTTAAATAACTTAATTAAGATAATTATAAGATTTATATTCTTTTTCTATAATATAATTCGCTTTCTATATATTATATAAAAATAAGTATTTATTTAAATATATATTATTAGAGCTAATTATAAAGTGTAATAATAAAAGATTTACTCTTAAATTAATAAATTAGAAAAACTTTTATTATCTTATATAATACTTTAAAAGTAAATCTTTAAATATAATAGCGTTTTAATAGATTTTAATTAAATATAATTTAACGAATTAGATATTAAAAGAAGAGCTTTAAAATTATAAGATTAATCGATTTTTAATAATAATAAATCTCGCGTAAAGTTTAAGCTATAGCTCGCGTTAGTTATATATAATAAATATAATAATAATTAAAAAAATATATTATCTAATTTCTATTAACGCTTTAATATTATTAAAGTAAAGATAATATTTATTAAAATAAAGATAATATTTATTAAAATAATAGCGATAGTAATAAAAGCGGCGATAATATCTAATAAACTCTTTATTTTAATACTATATCTAATACTCTAAAATAGTATTAACTTTTTTAAAAAGTTATTAATAATAAATTAAGTATATATAAATTAAGCTCTTCGCGTAATTTATCTTTATAAATATATAATTAATATAATATATTAATTTAAAATTATTAAAAGATAAAGAATAAATATATAGCTTAATAATTATATTATATTTTTAATATTATTATAATAATATTAGATTATTTAAATAGAAGTTTAATATATAAAGAAGATAATCTAATAATAAGAAGAATTAATATAAAAAAGAAAATTTTAGAGAAAAAGAAGAAGGAAGAAAAAGCTTAGATATCTATTACGCGTATTAAATTTTTAAAATACTTTATATTATCTAACTTAAATTAAATATTAATAAATTTTTTTTTTTTTAATTTTAAAAATTTAAGTTTAAGCGAATTACGCTTATTAAGCGCTATTATCTAATATAATCTTAATTACTTTTATAATAATTATAATTATTATTATAATTTATATAAATTAAAAAATAAAAGATTTAAAAGAATAAGTTAATAAGTAATTATTTTTATTTAATTTAGCTAACGCTAAACTACTATAACTTATTAAATTTTTTATATATTTTATTTTTACTTTCTTATCTTTAAGTTTTACTATTAGTATATATAAAAGAATAAGATAGAGCTAAACTAGAAAACCTTGAATTTGTATGTGCAGCCAATCATCAATTTGTCAGATCTACGCTTTTTGGTTAGACACCGCGGGTAAATAAAATAGCGTCCGCAACCATTAAAAATCTACAAAAATCTATGTGCAGAAGTCTTATCCTCTGAAATAACCAGCTTCCTACGGATGCTATTTCTTCATAATTTAATAAATTATAGAGCTCAGTGTGCGCTTTCTAACGCTGTAAAAATAATGAAGTTTGATCTACTATTAGTGAATTAAATAAATATTCAAATATGATAATCATAGTAGTCACACCAGACGCGTTCGGGATCGGATAATAATCCTTCCACCTATTTGTGTAACTATTCTTCTTTTATAATTCTATTAATTTTATTAATTCTATTAATTCCACTAATATAAATATATTTATCCTCGATACCCTCGCACTTAGTTAAATAAGAGAAGGATTTATAATAGACGAATACGGAGAATACTACGGAGAATATTACGGAGATAGTTATTAGCAGCAGTAACATAACAGGTCTACTCTTCACGATCTTATATTAATTTACTTAGTTAGTGTAAGAGAAGTTAATATAGCAGGTGAATGCGGAGAATACTACGGAGAAATCAAGTGGCAATAAGACTTCTAGCACCAAAAACACGGCTTAGCTCTTTAAGATCCCACGTCATATACTCTCTACGATTTTATATTAAATTATTACTTAGTAAGCGAAGAACACTACTATAACTTAGTCTATTATCTTTACTATATTAAGAAGTAAGAGAAGGAACTATAATAGGTAAATGCGGAGAATACTGCGGAGAACACTATAGAGAATACTACGGAGAAATCAAGCGGCAATAAGGCTACCATCATCAAGAACACGGCTTAGCTCTCCAAGATCC
This sequence comes from Letharia columbiana, assembly GCF_014066305.1. Lineage (NCBI taxonomy): Eukaryota > Fungi > Ascomycota > Lecanoromycetes > Lecanorales > Parmeliaceae > Letharia > Letharia columbiana. Next base: position 2,551 of record NW_023501091.1, on the reverse strand, counting down.
TACGTTATATTAGTTATCCACTCAGTCAACCACTTAGCTAGCTACTTAGTCTGATACTCTATAAGAGGAGGAGTAAGAGGAGGAATTACAATAGGCAAATGTGGAGAACACTGCCGAGAAATCAAGCGGCAACAAGGCTATCATCGTCAAAAACACGGCTCAGCTCTTCAAGATCCCACGTCACATACTCTTCACGATTCCATATCAAATCATCACTTAGTAAGCGGAGAACATTATTGCAATTTAGTCTATTATCCTCACTATATTAAGAAGTAAGAGGAGGAACTATAATAACGTTATAAGAGGAGGATCTACTGCGACGATTATAGCTAATTAGGCCTCTATAGGAGAAATATCGGACGATATATATTTGGACGAATTAAAATTATTCGATGTCTTACTCTAATAGCTATTTTATTATTCGAAAGATTTCACTACGGTAGAAGATAATATGGAATTCACACTACTAATTAATATGTTATCTCCATTTCTTTCCGATATTTCGATACTTCTTACTATAAGAATATGGCCTTTCTCTATTTTTTATAAGTAATTATTACGAATCAATTCTTTATATTCGATACACCTTTCTAATTAGATCTTAGCGCGCCTCTCTCTACATATATATATCTATATATTATATAGATTAAATTAATTTTATAGTGGTGAAAGTAGATTAAAAACGTATAGTAAGCGATTAGAGTTCGATTTGACTTAGGGCTAGGGCTAAAATTCGATTTAACTTAGAAAAATCCAACTTCATTTAACTTAGAAAAATGAAAAATTCAACTTCATGAATTTAATTCATAGGCCTTTACTTGTCTTTATAGAAATAATTATTTTTTAAGTCGAATTCTATAATAATATATTTAAAATAGCGTATAATATATATTCTCTTTATTTCTAATATTAATACTTATTAGAATTAACGCACTTTTTAATAAAATAAGTTTTAATTAAAATTAAGAATAGTTTAATATTTATAGATATTTATATAAGCCCTTTAATTCTTTTATATATATTTATTAATTTATCTTTTTATAATAATTAAAGTAGAAGAGATTAAGTTTAATAATTTATTATAATAAATATTAAATATTAATAATAATAGCGATATTAAAGAGTCTTAATATAGATTAATTAAATAATAATTAAATTCTTAATTAAAATAAAAAGCGAAGAATAAATTTAATTAAAATAAAAATATTAAAAGATTATAATAGCGAATAAATATATTTATATTTAAAAAGAAACTAATTAAGAAAATAAAGAAAGTCGATATTTTAATTATTAATTATATTATAATTATTAAAAAGTATAAAATTAAATATATTAATATATTATTATTATAATAAAAGTAAACTTTTAAATAAATTAAATAAGATATAATAGATAAGTAATAAATAATTTCTAGTTCTAATTATTATTCTAATAAATTTATATTTTAATAGTATTATATAAGAAAAGTATATAAGCGTAATTATAAAGAAATCTAGAGTTTCGCTTATTATATAAATTATTATATATATAAATAAAGATAAAAGCTCGAATTAAAAGAAAATAGATAATATCGAAGTTAAATAAAATATAAATATTAAAAATAATTTTATTATACGCGTTAATAATTAAGTAGATTTTATCTTTTAAGCTATTTAAGAGTATAATATAAGATTTAATAATAAGTATTATTATAATTTAGATATAATAATATTAACGCGCTAATTAATAAATATTAAGCTATTATAAAAATCTTAAAATATTAAATATAATTATATCTAGAAGATAAAATTATAAATCTTTATTTATATATAATTAATTTAATATATAATAATAAAAAGTTTATTATAAAAGCTACGTTATTTAAATTAATATTTTAATCTTAATTATTATTATCGCTATTATATAAGTAATATAAAGTTATCTCTTATTTAAGTATATCTAATTTTTAATTCTAATTATTATTATAAATATTGTTAATTTATTTTAGAATTATTAAATATACTTTTATATATTTTCTATATTTAATCTTTTTTTATATATTATAAAAAGATAATTTAAAGAAATATAGCTTATTATATTAAGCTATAATACTTTTAAAAGAATATTAAAAGATATATTAACTTTTTTAAATTAATAATTTAATAAAAAGATTATAATTATAATATATATAATTATATATTAAATAGCGATATTAAAAATATATAATAGATGTATAAAATTATTATTAACGACTTTAATTATAAAGTATTAGTAAATTTCGCGCGGTTAATACTAGAGAAAGATAAGCTTTTCTTATTATTAATAGATATAGCTTACTTTCTTTTATATATATAAAGTAATAAAATATAATTATATTTAATTTTATATCTTATTAATTTAGCGTAGTTATTAATTAGAATAATAATTAGAATAGTTACTTCTAAATATAGAAATCTTAACTAAGATATTTTATATATATATTATTTTATAATATAATATTATAGATATATTATATCGTAGAATATCTCGCTAAAATTCTATATTATATTAGATATAAAATAATATAAATCTT